>NC_092862.1:84812034-84881438 GCF_032062135.1 Pyxicephalus adspersus | reverse complement strand
AATAGGTTCTTATCTACTACCTATACAAAAAGAATCACAAGGATTCCATTTACTGTTACATTACAGATTTTCCCATTGTTTTGACATAAGCCTACACCCAGCTCTAGATGCCAGTTACCAATGCAGTCCACGCTCCATCTAAGGGCCCATCGCCTCCTCTTCCTGCTGCTGCCGCCTGTCAGTACTCTATTCACTAAAATTGTATTACACACTTCTGGGTGGCATTGACAATGCGCTACATCCAGCTCTAGATGCCAGTTACCAATGCAGTCAATGCTCCGTCTCAGGGCCCACAGCCTCCTCCTGCTGCCGCCTGTCAGTACTCCATTCACTAAAATTGTATTACACACTTCTGGGTGGCATTGATGATGCACTACACCCAGCTCCCCATGACACTTACCAATATGGTCTCCCTGACGATAGCTGACCAGAGGCCACACACTGCTATTGCTTTCACTGACCCATGCTCCGTCTCTGGTCCTCCATCCTTTTACCTAATGTCACCGTGCTACTTCTCCAGAACTTTGTGTCATCCAGGTCATGATGCCAGCTAGCAATGCGGTCTCCTGCTGTTTTGGTGGCAGAGACTGCTGCTAGTGGGTTAAGTTCACACGTAGCGCCACCCTTTCTCAATGTCCTAATGTTTGTGCTGCCTTCTGTACGCTGTCCATCAGACAAAAATCCTATTTGCCTGCTGTCACTTTATCTGCCATTTTCTGGAAAACTACAAGGTCTTTTGGAACTATTTTCCCTTGTTGCCACTGTTCTCCTACACATACCTAGCAAATTTGGTGGTTCTAACATGTATAGGGGCTTTGCTATTATTGTTTAAAATTGGCCCATTGACTTTAAACGAATTTGCGAAATCTTTTCGCCGAAATTTCGCGGACCCATCAGAATTTCGAGGAAATTTTCCTGTCAGAGACCTTCTCTCTCATCCCTAGGTAATTCTTTCTCTGTTAATAAACATTTTGTTACTTGAGATTTGTGTTATTATTTAAACTAGCAGAGAACTAGTAACAGTATCGGTCTTAGGAAGAGGCACAAGAGAGAAACAGAAAGATTTCCTTCACCTACAAATGAGATATCACCAAGTATTTGCAAATATCACAGAAAACTAGTTATTGTCCAGTGAATAACCCCTTTCTGATTGAATTTTTCTAAAGATGGAACAGCCAGGGGCCTTTTACCGAGTTTAGGACTTAGCATTACTCACAGCTATGAAGAGGCAAAAAAGGAAAGTTTTCATCTTCATTATCTTTAAAATTATTTAAAATATTGGAAATGTTAAATATATAATTTATTTTTTAATAATAATGTCACAGACAATGATTCTTTATGATTTTAATAGGACTACACAATGTCGTCACACTAAAACAAATAGGTTCTTCTCTACTACCTATACAAAAAGAATCACAAAGCTTTCCATTTACTGTTACCTTACAGATTTTCCCATTGTTTTGACATAAGCTTTACAGTTCAGTTGCTGCTGGTGAGGTTTGGTACAAATTAATAAATTGCAACCACATTACTGTTTTTACTTTCACAGAGCCCTCAATCCCTCCACAACTGACTTATATTAAGTCAAACACCATCCTGGATTCTGGATTCTTTCTTCATCCTGGGCCAGAGGAAAAAGCAGGTGGCACATCTTCTTCTTGGTTTTGCTTACATCACCTAATCTCACACTGTACAGGAGCGAGCTCAGATGACATTTCCTCCTCTAAAGGGAAAAAATGTGCTAATACGGCCCTTTTTCTAAAATAAATTTTGGGGACAGCACAGGCCTCCTGGGGTATGTGACATTTATGTGACATAGGTTGTCTTAGGAGGCTGTGAGCTTCCCATTCAGTCAAGGGTCTCCCCTTCCTTTAACAAAAAATATTTAGAAAGAAAAAACAAACATTTTACTTTATATAAACGTATACGGTAGTTATATAAAGTTATATCAAGTAAAACATGTGGTCCACTTTAAGGTAAGTATTCCTCTAAAATATTTTTTTAATTAATGATGATATTTTCTACAATTGAGTTTTAATACTACAAGTGTAAGAGAAACACAAAAAGTACAATGTAATATAGTGTTTCCGTAGGAACTATTGCCCCTTCTAGGCAATAATTCCATGTATTAAGGGTATATGCGTTATAGGCACCAAGGTGTTTTTCTCTTTCCTAGCTGCTCACACCATTGACAGCATAGGTTATCTTCTTCTGCATGAAATAATTGAAATCACTGTCTAAATGAGACAAAAGTATTTACTATTTAGAGTATTTAGTATTCACATTAATAGTTTTTACTTAGGAAGATTTGATCTATAACAATAATGATCAAAGTTGATAATTAATACTGATTGCTCAGTCGGCGCTATTGCAGATACATTTAAATACAGGCAATACTTAAAACACAAATTATTTAGTTAACATTTACAAACAGTCAAATGAAGTATTCAATTAGGTAAAAATGATTTTCAAATCAATCCCCTGGATGGGAATACTAGTCTTTATGGTTAACAAAGAGAAGAGAGAAAATAGACAAACACAGCATTCTTGTCACTAAAGAAAACTAAAAAATCACAACTAGGGTAGTCATGCATTCACTAAATATACCAATAAATCATCCACAAGCAAGGCTATCCTCTCATTAAGTTTTTTCCTCAAAACCACATAAAGATCAATTAGATGATTACTGATTTAGAAACCTAAAACCAAATGCCAATACTTTTGTTATCAATATAAATTAAGAACAGAAGGTTTACTTTAAAATGTTTAAATGGAACACATTTTTATATTTCCCAGTTACACATTTATTGGCTGAAATTATTAATTATTACATAGCACTGCATGGCAATTCCAAAAATAAAGTTGCTGCACCTGGTAACAATACTTAACTCTATGAGAATTGAAACATTTAAAAATATAATAATACATTGATAAATGTGGTTGAGTTATGAAAGTGTCAACAATTAGAAAAACATTTTGGAATTTAGCTTAACGTGTCAGCCAACTGAGAAGGTCAAAATGCAGTCTAGTAGAATAAGTCACTCCATTTAACTCCTATATTTCTTGGGAATTCTAAATAGACAAATTTCTCTGTCATTCTTGTTGACTCCATTGAATTTTGATGTGATGTTTCCATATAGATATTTCTGCTTCTCCTTTTTTGCATTATTCATACAGTGATTTTATTTTAACAAACTCCAATTGGCAAAACACGATTTTCCTCTTGCCATAACGGCATTATTTAGGTCTAAAACAGGAATTTAAGCTTAAATCATTTTCCAGAACTAACCTAACATTAAACATTTGATATATCATTTGGATTTTTTTTATGATTTCCTAGGTGCTTATGATAATCTAATAAATTGTTTTAAACCTCGGGATATGCTTTGATTTCGGAACTGATTCCTGCAGCTTTAAAATACTTTAAAATGCTTTTGCATTAACATTGACTGGAAGAAGAAAATCAATTCAAAAGCAGTTTAAGCGCTATGAATTCCAACACACTCCATGCCAGTGAAGACACATCACAAAATAGATGATTTTATCAACACTCTGCTCTCTCCTTTTGTCCAGAAGCTTCTAGAGTTAGAGTAACAGTTCACTACAATACAACAGAGTTTGATGGTTTCTCTTTCAGCTCCTTAGAGAGGGTAACAAGGTCCAAATGCAATAACAAATATGTAATCAATAATTAATTGTACAGCTCAACAAAAAAAAAAAAATTTCACTTGCCAATTTTTAAATATATTTAGTGTATTTCAGGTCTGCTGAATCCAGAAATGACATCAGTTTCATTGAATTGGCTCTAGTTCCTGTGATACACGAATGAGAATAGATGATTTTAGCAACAACAAATGTTAACAGAGCATATTATTATCAATTTTTATTTTTTATATTAAATGTAGCAATAATTTATTGAAACTTTCATTTGCCTTCTTTTTATTCACACATTTTCTTTTTTTACACAAATATGAGTTCTTCAAGAAGTTGTTTAAATGACCCTAATATATTTTGCTACATTTGCTACATTTGTGATGAATATTCTCAGCAAAAACCGATAAGAAACATTACAAAATTTGTGAAGCAAGCATATCTTGTATTGGGCTTCCCAGATGGTATGAAAAACTTGTGTAGAGTGTCTTCAACAGTGGAAAAATGGAAAACTGAAAAGTTTCAATTTGGTGTAGGTATGGCGAGAGCACAAAAATCATAATTATTGTTATTTTTGTGCTGTGAATGTAAAAGGTTTCCATCGTTACAAGAAAAACAAGTGGGAGTACCCTGATTTGGAATCAGCAAGATGACCTGTGCCACATGGTGCTGATGTTCCCATACCAATGTGCAATACATTCCCCAATATTCCTGTATCGGCCATGGAGGACATACAAGGTTTGGAGTGTAATCCAGGAGCTAGCAGAGGAAGTGAAGTGAACCTGGGTGGTCCAGCAAACCTGGAATGGATCTGATCCATGTTTGAAAACATTTGCTAACAAACAATAAATTACTTTTAAGAAATTTGTTACAAGTTTGCTGGTTCACTGATGAAAGTGTATCTTCTCCAGCCTTGGAGAGCTTTAATAAATCAGGCTCATAACTTCAGCCAGGAAGTGATGGGAAAACTTGTCTCTAATAATACATACACAAAAAAAAAGAACATTTTAGTAGAATGGGTGTTGAATATAGTGCTAACATTTGCTGTTGCTCTGTACAATAGACTGTTCATAGTACAAACAGGTGCGCAAACAATAAAGGCAAAAAAATATAATGTATAATTATACAGTTTACCTTATAAGTTGTACATAGGTAGATTAAAGATAAATAAACAGCAGTTGCACTACAGGTAGTGCACAACTGAACAGCTCACCTCGTACATCGCGCATGAAGGTTGAAAAAAGATATCAACTCTTACCTCATTAGCAATAGCAAATCTAATAAGGTGTGTGTTAAAAAACAAGAGGTGAGGGAAGTCAGTAAATTGTTGACAAGGAAGCATATGGCTGTATACCATAGGATTATATGATGGCTGGTTGGTAACTGGTTAAGTGTCCCAGGTCAGATTATACTTGTCTGACAGGTGACTTTTGGTTTTAAAGATGGCAAGGATGGGTTAGTACCAGACAAATTGTAGAAGGGAGTTCCAGAGAAGAAAAGGGACATCCATAAATCCAACCAAGCTAACAGCAGGAGGGGGTGGTGACAAAAATCTGAATTAAGCATGAAATGGTCAGATGCATGTCAGTTTTGTGCCATATGATAAAAACAGAGGAAAAGACAAAAATCCGGATTAATTTAGGAAGTGGATCAGATACACTTCAGTTTCATACCTGCGAAGGCAAAAATAATGAAGTCAGGTCAGGTGATAACATGATGATTAGAGTGCTATTTTAGCAATGCTGTCAAAGTCATCTACAGAAAATGTAACTTTGCATGTGTTATTGTTCACCACATTCCAAATACACTTATTATAAGAATCTACATCTACATTATACTTAGGAAGCCACACTAATAATGTTTTTATTTCTGTCTCTTTCCTGACCTATTGACCAGTCATGCAAGGTGAAATTCACCCACTCAATAATTAAATGTAATGTAAGTGATCACATGAGATTCATTCTGTTTATATCCTCATTTTTACCATCTCTGTGTGTATTCTGTGGGTTTTTACACTATAACCCATTCATAGGATATGCCATTAAGACAGAATTTTATCAAATGATCATCCACTGAATAGCCTGCAAAGCACACTCAAATCCAATGATTACACATTGAGAATGTAAATCATCAGCCTATTGAATCCCATGTACTCATTTACCATTAGGCTTAACTAATATGTGCAATTTGTTAACAAAACAAAAATAATAACATTACAAAAAAACCTTACATTTTTTAGCTAACATTTTCTTTCTTTGCAAAAATCTTGTCTAAACTAACCTAACCTTAATCTAAACTACTAGTTTGCCCTCCCCAATGACTCCAATGCATTTCATCAAAATGCTAAATTCTGTAAAATTTTCAATACAGGGTTTAGTTTTGCTAAACCCTACTGATCACTTCTCTTTGCTTCAATGTTGTATGAGTATCACAGGTACATGAAGTAACAGCAAATAGTGAGGTCATAAACATGAATAAAAACCCAAGAATGGTAACACTTTCCCTCTTTATTCATTATAATCTCTACATTTTTGACAGATAACATGCTATGATAATAGGTCCCTTACTGACCTTTCATGTGTCCGTTTTTTGTAAGACTGTACTGTACAATTTTTCTTTGATTTATAGGTAGATTCCTTAGGAAATAATATTAATAATAAAAAAATAATTAACAGATTGTTCAAAAGAAAGTATGCAAATGGTACTTCCAAAAGCAAATCAGACCTTTTGAACAGTTCTTCTCACCAGGGTTGTGTGCTTTTTACAAATCTTTATATTGCTTGATTATTTCTGTGAAGGATAAAATGGTATGTATGGAATGGCATATGCTCAACATCATCAAGTCATCCATCAGCAGTCATGTTTTAATGAATGGATACTGATAGGTTAACACACATGTGTTGCAGACCATTGAGTGGCTACTAAAGATTTAATGCACATAGGCTGGGGACTGGGTGCTAAAAGTTTGAAGCATCTGCTTGGGAACAGGGTGCTGAGGCATTACCCATGTGCTAGGAAATAGCCACTTAGCATTTAATGCATGTGGGCAGGGGACTGGGTGCTTAAAGGTTTATATACATGGGTTATAGACTGGGTACTGAGAAGATATCACATACGCAGTGCAGACTTTTCACCAAGGAATTAATGCACATGGGATGAGGACTGGGTACCTAGAGGTTCATATATATGGGCTAAGTACTGGGTGCTTTTGGCTCAGTGCTTAATGTTTGTGGGAAGGACATAGACACAGTTAAGAATGCAATTTGTGTAGTGAGTGTGTAGAAACTGCACAGAGAGAAACTGGACATTTATGAAGAGGCATTTAGGAAGAGGATCTCACTGCCAAAGCATGCTCTGTTTAGCTTTATTATAGATCAATGCACATTACAAAGTGAATGTCAAATGTTTACATTTTGTTACTCAGTAATAATAATAAAACAGTATAATAATAGTATAATATTAATAATAATTAGTAAAATAGGAGGTGGCTGTGCAATTACGGTGGCAATTCTATGCTGAAAAAGGGATTAGTAAGAAAAAGGGGTTTGATAAAGGTTAGGCGTTTGGAGTTAATCTGTTGTTTCTCATTACACAAATCCAGATGTAGCACCCCTTTAGTTGTAAAAGTTACATAGATAACTACATACATGGTAGGTTAGGTTGAAAAAAGACACAAGTCCATCAAGTTCAACCACTGGGGAAATAAACATATCCCAGATATAAGGCCCTATAAAACATAGTTGGTCCAGAGGAAGGCAAAACAAACCCTGGTACAATTTGCTTCAACAGGGGAAAATAATTCCTGCCTGATTCCATGAGGCAATTGGATGTTCAACAGTCACTAATATTTTTACTTTAAAGCTTAATTACCCTGTCATATTCTGTGCTTCTAGAAGAGTATCCAGCGTTTTCCTAAAGCAATCTATAGTAGTTGCTGAAACTATTTCCTGAGGGAGCCGATTCCACATTTTCACAGACCTTACAGTGAAGAATCCCTTCCTTATCTGGAGCTTACCCTTCTTCTTTTCCTCCAGATGCAAAGAGTGTCTTCTTGTTCTTTGTAATGATCTCAAAGTGAATAATGGGGAAGGGAGTTCTCTATTTGGACCGTTTATATATTTATACAGGGTGATCATACCCCCCCTTAAACGTCTCTTCTCAAGGGAGAATAGATTCAGTTCAGCTAATCTCTCCTCATAGCTGAGCTCCTCCATTCCTTTTATTATTTTTAGTTGCCCTTCTCTGCACTCTCTCTAATTCAACAATGTCCTTTTTGTGAACTGGTGCCCAAAACTAGACTGCATATTCCAGATGTGGTCTGACTTTGTACAGGGGCAGGACTATGTCTCCATCTCTGCAATCTATTCCTCTTTCTTTTAAGAAAGTACTTTGCTAGCTTTAGATATTGCCATTTGGCATTACATGCTGTTATTAAGTCTATGATCAGAACCCCCAGATCCTTTTCCATTTCTGACTCCCCAAATGTATTCCCCCTAGACAGTATAAAGCATGCATGTTGTTAGCGCCCAAGTGCATCATTTTACATTTACCTATAATAAATGTAATTTGCTACTTGGCTGCCAATCAAACAGAGAAATCTAGGTCTGCTTGTAGATTATAGACATCCTGTATGAGCTTAATTCCATTACATAGTTTGGTGTCATCTGCAACACAGAAATGGTACTTTTAATCCCAAACTCTATATCATTTATAAAGATGTTAAACAGTAAAGGTCCTAACACTGAACCCTGAGGTACACCACTAATAACCATTCAGAGTATGAATCAATAATAACAGCTCTCTGGATGCGGTCTTTAGGCCAGTTCACTATCCATTTACAGATTGATTTTTCTAAACCTATTGACCCTAACTTGCAAATTAACCGTCTGTGGGGTACAAGGTCAAATGAATTAGCAAAGTCCAAGTACACTATATCAACTGCTACTCCACTATCTACCTGTTTACTTACTTCCTCATAGAAAGAGAGTAAATTTGCTTGACAATTTCTGTCTTTCTTGAAGCCATGCTTAATATTACTTATATTATTATTTTCTAGCAGAAACTCCTCTATGTGGTTCTTCATCAAACTCTCTAGGACCTTTCCAACTATGGACGTTAAACTAACCGGTCTGTAGTTACCTGGTAATGACTTTGCTCCCTTTTTGAAGATAAGAACCACATTGGCCTTACGCCAATCCATCGGTACCTTGCCAGTGACTAAAGAGTCTCTAAAAATTAGAAATAATGGCTTTGAAAAAACCGAGCTCAGCTTTAGAGGACACGTGGATGTATTCCATCAGGTCCTAGTGCTTTGTCAACCTTAATTTTTCCCAGCTGTTTCTTAATCATATCAATTTTGAGCCATTGTGACTCATTTAAGGCAGTGTCAATGTTATTATGAATTTGGACTTGAGCTCTGTCATTTACCTTTGTGTACACAGAGCTAAAAAAAGTGTTTAGTAAATCTGCCTTGTCTTTATCCCCAGTTACCAACCCAGAGACATCCTTAAGGGGCCTACATGCTCAGATCTGTTCTTTTGCTATTATTATATTTAAAAAAAATGGTTTTGGGTTTGCCCTACATTGTTATATTTTTGGAATGTCTTTTTTTTGTTCCTTATGGCTTTTTTAACATTAGCTGTGGACCTCTTAACCCCCCTAGTATTCTAATTCTGTCACTTTTTTTGTTTATATTGTGGGCCTGTAATTCTTAGGATTAACTCCCGGGTATGATAATTATATTTATTTATTATATTATAATCATAAATTACAATATAATACATAAATATAAATAATAGTTTAAAAAAATAATGAAATGATAGACAACAACAATGTAATTTAAAATAAAATATACAATTAAAAATGTACTTTTATTTTTATTGTATGTTGTATAGTGTTTTTTACTGTAAACCTCATTTAAAAGCAGATTACATTGTAATGCCCCACCCCCGAATACATCACCACTCGCATCACCCGGAAGATGTCACAACCTCCCGGGTGATGCGAGTAGGGATGTCCCGCCCGCCTCACCCCGACGCTGCTGCTCTGCATCTGCAGGGAGATGCGAGCAGCAATAGCACATTCCGGAGTGGTGCCAGCTGGCATAACCCCCAGAATTTACTATTGCTGTTCGCATCTGCAGTTAAATGTGAAGCACAATGCAGAAGTCCTGCATTGTGCTTCGCATCTCACTGCTGATGCGAACAGCAGCGTGGCCGGGACCCAGGTGGCATTTAAAAGCAGATTACTCGGGGGGGCTTCTAAAGTTACCCCGAGTTGTGACTCGGGATTAACGCTTTTTGCTAGTAAAATCCACCCCGAGTCACACTCGGGATTACTGCTAGGGGGGTTAAACTTATTACCCATTGGAATATATTTTTCAGTGTGATTTTGTAGAACAGACTTTCCCATTTCTGTTCTGTGTTCTTTGGGGACAATATTGCTCCCCAGTCCAAGTCACAGAGAGCCCCCCTTAATAATGGAAAATTTGCTCTGTTAAAATTAACTGTTTTTACTTTCCTGTTTTTGCTTCCTATTTAAAACTTACATTAAATTAAATCATTTTATGGTCACTGCTACCCAGATTCTCTGTTATATGTGTATTTTTTTGTGTATAAGCTCTGCATTGTTAGAAAGAACTAGGTCCAGCAGACTATCTTTTTCAGTTGGGGCTTCTATAAACTGTAGCATAAATTTTTTTTGTTTTAAATTCACAAATTTCCTGTCTTTTGCTTTTCCTGTAGTGCCATTACTCCAGTCAATGTTAGGGTAGTTGAAATCTCCCATGATTAAAACACTTCCACTTTTTGCTGCTTTTTCTGTCTGTGCTAGAAGTTGGATTTCTATTTCTTCCTTAGCACTGGGGGGCCTATAGCGGACTCCAATAATTAATGGTGTGTTATTCAATCTCACATTGCTGCTTTTACCATCATTGTTTGCCAAATCCTGTTGTTTGTCACTACTACTAGTACTGCACAATCCAATGTTTGTAACATGGGAAGCTCCTTACAATTATCCATGACCCTCCCCCAAACTATCCTTTTTCCACCCTCAACTAGTGTCTGACCCCTGACTAACCTTTCTGCCACTTTATTTAACTTTCCCACCCCCCTCTGTACTAGTTTAAATATCCCTCCACTATTCCCCTAAATCTTTCACCTAGCACAGCAGACACCCTTTAATTTAGGTGCAAACCATCTCTGACATAAAGGTTGTACCCCAATGAAAAGTCAGCCCAGTGCTCTATGAACCCAAACTCTTCCCTTTTGCACCGGGACTTAAGCCATGCATCTAGCTGTCCGAGTTACCCCTGACTTTCCTGTGTTGCGCATGGCACAGGCAATATTCCAGAGAACATAGCCTCGGAGGTCCTTTTCTTCAACTTGAAACCTAGTTCCCTAAACTGATTTTAAGGATCCTCCATCTTCCATCTATATTGTCATTGGTTCCAACATGGACTAAGACAGCTGGGTCCTGTCCAGCCCCTCCCAATAATCTGTCAACTCAGTCCACCACATGCTGAACCCTGGCACCAGGAAGACAGCAAACCATTCGGTTGAAGGGATCCGGGCGACAAACTATTCTATCCCTCCTCCTGATCATAGAATCCCCTATGACTACCAATTGTTTTTTCCTTCCTGCGTTTCCCTCCCCACCACTACTAGATGTGCTGCTCTCCCGGCTGTTAGGGTTAGCAGTAACCTCTAGAGTTGCCACCACATCTTCACATACCTTTGCAAACATGTTGGGGTGCTCAAACACAGGGCTGGCCTTCCTTTTCTGGGAGCCCCTACCACTCTCTCTAGTTACATTACCCCAACTCCTTACATGTTCATCCTGATTAGCCTCTCCACCTTCCACATCTAGGCTATTAACTGCCTGTTCAGTGAGCAGGAGACCCCTCTCAAGGTGATCCAGTGATTTCAGTGTTGCAATGCGCTTCCCCACCTCTCCAATGTGAGATACTAGGCAATTTGCTCCCATCTGTCACACCGGTATTCACCTAGGAGCTGTTGCTCCAATTGTGCATACATGTGGCAGACTGTGCACTGAACCAAACTTTCCACTTTGCTACCACTCATTTTCCCAGTTAAAATGTTTGTTTGTTTGTATAGAAGTTTACTTACAGTTTGTGGTTACTATAAGGATTTTCAAACTCCTGTTTTTTCCAACTCCACTTGATTAAAAAGCCACCAGCCAAAAGTGACCAAGCTTAAGGTGAGTCTGCCAGGAACCTAAATCACCTGTGAAACCTTGACCACTCCCCCTTAGAAGTTAGCAAGAAAAAAGGAAAAAAAAAAGCTATTTAAAACAAAAACTGACAGTCAAGCAGACAGAACTCCCAAATGCACAATATCAGAGTACTGCTTTTTCCAACTCCACTTGATTAAAAAGCCAATTGTTTCACCAGCCAAACAGTGAGCATACTCAAGGTGAGACTGCCAGGAACCTATCACCCGTGAAACTTGTTTAAATGCCCATGTTTGAAATTCCTATGCAATCCAAATGGCTAGTCTACACCAGGAGATATTTGTAGGAGGCACAATTTTGAGCTTTAAAGAGAATGCTTCTTGCTGTGTTTTTATTTTTTTTACTGCTTGTAAATGCGTATAAATGATTTCATTGAAATCAACGAGAACATTTACAAGCGTTTATAAGCGTTTCGAAATTCTACTTTTAAAAACAAATGAATTGGTTTACAGCCGTTTACATGCCTGCTTTAAATGCCTAGAAATTCTTACAAGCACCCATAAAAGCATTATGGGGTTTTATTAGCATTTTAAGTCTTTAAATGCTTGTATAAACTCCCATAAACAACTTCAAAAGTAAAATGGGCATTTAAAATTGTTTAAAAAAACAGACCTTGTAGACTTAGCCTGAAACCTCTAGACTTGTGGACTGAGCCTGTGTATTTATTTTGCCCCACCTGAAGAGACATCCATGTAAAACAATCTGCTCCTACTGAGATGAGACTGAGATGAGATGGGTACTGCTGAGGATGGCAGTTATCAACAGAGCCAAAGTTTTACACAAAGTGGTTTGGTGGAGGTCACAAGTTATCAGGAACTTAACAGGCAGGTAGCATGGGATCACCTGAGGCGCAGAGTCTAAGCAACAGAAGGTCTTCACCAAGGCACACCACAAGGGGTGATGAGCCGATAGCCTAGAGGCCACTGGGCTCTTTGCTAGTAAATGCAACCAGGTCACCCTACCTTAGGAGGAAGGCTGGAGCAGTCTTGGTGTGGAGACAGGCAGTAGGCAAATGCAGTACATGGCCAAGCAAAGGTCAGGGCACGCAGCAGACAGACGTGGTCAAATTATAGGCACAGGTCAGGGCAGGCAGCAGACAGATCTGGTCAGATTCCAGCCACAGGTCAGGTCAGAAATCACAAGGAAACAATGCAGGGTATCAAGGTAGCTGGTGCAAATTCACAGCATCAGCCACCATTACTGCTGAGGCTAAAGTGTGTGCTGCGCTTAGCAGCTCGACAGGACACATAGGAGTGGGATGCAGCAGGACGGTTTAGCAGGAACTGCTGTAGGAACCGACAGGCATTGTGACACAAGTACATGCTAACACAGTAACCTTAGCAACAGAAATTGGGAATAATCATAATTACCCTGATATAATATTGCTAAAATGAACAATAATGGCTGTATTTCTTTCAGTCTTTAAGATATGCCATGTCCTGGTTCTGTCTCATCCATGATATTAAATTGATATGTCTGTCCAGTCAGGTAACCGCATGTCTTACTAACTAGATTGATTACCTAAACAATCTAATATTGTACCTGTGTAAACATATATTAAGGTAGCACAGAGTATGAAGAGAACTGAACACACAACACAATTATCATCATTGTGTTACCCAAGAGTACTTTAAAGGCAAATGTAAAAAAAAAAAACTACTTGATTCAAAACAATTTGCATTAGTTTTTAACTTGGATTTTATGTTTTTTGAGCTTACCACAAACCTTGAAATGTCCAACTACAACATGAGGTAAAAAGTACATAACAAGGGGTACCTATTAAAAAAATCAGTAAATCCACAAATATAGACAGCTGAAGTTTTATGCAATTTTCACCTTTTTTTGCAAGTAGCTATGCTGACCTTATACATATATTAAAAATGACAAAAAAAATTGTGGCTATATGGCATAATAGGCTGGAAGGGGATCATGTAGAGGTATCATTTATACACATATTTATAAACGTATTACATATACCAACAGAGTACAGTAAAAAGTACAAGTTAAACTTTGAGATTGTTGTATTGCAAAATAAAGCCATTGATAGCATTAAGAGTACAGTTTGTGCCCAGTTGTCAAAAATAAATACCAGTTTGCAGATGTGTTTTATAAATCAATTTAGAAAGTTGCACACTCAACTACTGGATTAAAGAAAGATTATTACCATTTGCTGATCTCGGGCATGCACAGAAGGTGCATTTTGCCTCCTATTATATGGCCAATGTTTAGTATCCTTTGAGGCAATTAAAAAAATGAAAGCCACTCAAAGTATTTGTGACATTATAGACATTAAACAATTTTTGCAATTGCATTTACTGGAAGAATACCTTTGAATTTAGTTGAGAATATCTGACAACCAAGCTGGGGCAGTCATTAGACTGAATTGAAGTTCTGGGACAAAAACGTCCTAAACTAGACAGCTTAAATATTAAAGAAGCACCAAACAAGAAAGCTCTGTTATACAAGAAACAAATACATTTTAGATTAGATAGTTGCACATGATAACATAGTCCATAATTCAAACTACTGGCTAAAAACAAAAATTGGCATGGAATGAAAAACAAAGCCTTCAAGAAAGCGCTGAACCTAAACTACTAGCTTTAAAAGATTTTTGGGATGGACTGAAAGACAAGACCTTGAAAAAAGTACCAATTGTATTTAGCGCAGATTATACAATGAGGCATTTAAGCAAGTAAACATAACTGTGTAACTTAGCTAAAAACCCCAAGTATAGCCAACAAAAAAGATCAAAACATATTTGGCTAAGGTGGTGTGTAGGGAAAATGCATACTAATTTGTCAGCCACAGTCATGAATGTCATGAAGAATCATGAAAATCCTGGTGTTGTTGATGAAGGTAGCAAAAACAGGAAAGATAAAAACATATAATTTTAACAGATCAAATTTTAAGGGCGGCTGTCTGTGACTTGGACTGGGAGACAATATTGTCCTCAATGAACACAGAACACAAATGGGAATGTTTCAAGTCTGTTCTACAAAAGCACACTGAAAAATATATTCCAATGAGTAAAAAGTTTAAGAGGATACATTTAAACCTTTGTGGTTAACAGCTGATGTTAGGAAACCATTGGAAACAAGAAATGGGCATTCCAAAAATATAAAAATGAAGGATCACCTTCATTGTTTGAAAACAATAAAGAATAAAACAAAAGATGTAAAAAGGAGATATAATGTACAAAACTTCAAAATGAAATAGAGATTGCAAAGGAAAGTAAGGCAATTCCCCAATTTTTTAAAATATATTAATAGCAAAAAGATCAGATCTGAGCATGTAGGCCCCTAAAGGATGTCTCTGGGTTGATAACTGGGGATAAAGAAATGATAGATTTACTAAACACTTTTTTTAGCTTTGTGTACACGAAGGAAAATGACAGAGCTCAAGTCCAAATTCATAATAGCAATGTCACTGCCTTAAATGAGTCACAATGGCTGAAAATTGATATGATTGAGAAACAGTTGGGCAAAATTAAGGTTGACAAAGCACCAGGACCTGATGGAATACATCCACGTGTCCTCAAAGAGCTGAGCTTGGTTATTTCAAAGCCATTATTTCTAATTTTTAGAGACTCTTTAGTCACTGGCATTGTGCTGGTGGATTGGCGTAAGGCCAATGTAGTTCCTATCTTCAAAACGAGAGCAAAGTCATTACCAGGTAACTACAGATCGGTTAGTTTAATGTCCATATTTGGAAAGGTCCTAGATAGTTTGATAAAGAACCACATAGAGGAGTTTCCTGCTAGAAAAAAAATATTATAAATGATAGTAAGCATGGCTTCAAAAAAGACCAAAGTTGTCAAACAAATTTACTCTCTTTTTATGAGGAAGTAAACAAGTAGACAGTGGAACAGCAGTTGATATAGTGTACTTGGACTTTGCTAAAGCATTTGATTCCGTACTGTAAATGGATCGAGAACTGGCTTAAAGACCGCATCCAGAGAGTTGTAATTACTGATTCATACTCTGAATGGTCTAAGGTTATTAGTGGTGTACCCCCAGGGTTCAGTGTTGGGACCTTCCTGTTTAACATCTTTATAAATGATATAGAGTTTGGGATTAAAAGTACCATTTCTGTGTTTGCACATGACACCAAACTATGTAATGAAATTAAGTCCATACAGGATGTCTATAATCTACAAGCAGACCTAGATTTCTCTGTTTGATTGGCACCCAAGTGGCAAATGGCATTTATTATAGATAAATGTAAAGTTATGCACTTGGGGGCTAACAACATGTATGCTTCATACTATCTAGGGGGAATACATTTGGGGGAGTCAGAAACAGAAAAGGATCTGGGGGTTCTGGTAGATCATTGACTTGATAACAGCATGCAATGCCAAGCTGCAATATGTAAAGCTAGTAAAGTACTTCATTGTATTAAAAGAGGAATAGACTGCAGAGATGGAGGCATAATCCTGCCCCTGGAGAAAGCATTCGTCAGACCACATTTGGAATATGCAGTCCAGTTTTTGGCACTAGTTCACAAAAAGGACATTGTGGAATTGGAGAAAGTGGAGAGAAGGGCAACTAAACTAATAGAAGTAATGGAGGAGCTCAGCTATGAGTAGAGATTAGCTGAACTGAACCTATTCTCCTTTGAGAAGAGACGTTTAAGGGGGATATGATCACCCTTTAAAAATATATAAATGGTCCATAAAGAGAACTCTTTTCCCAAATATTCACCTTGAGATCATTACAAAGAACAAGAGTGCACTCTTTGTGTCTGGAGGAAAAGAAGTTTAGGCTCCGGAGATAAGGAAGGGATTCTTCAATGTAAGGTCTGTGAAAATGTGGAATTGGCTCCCTCAGGAAGTAGTTTCAGCAACTACTATAGATTGCTTTAAGAAAAAGCTGAAAGCTTTTCTATAAGCACAGAATATAACTGGGTATAAAGGACTTTAGGTTAAAATAACAGAGACTGTTGATCCAGAGAACATTCGATTGCCTTATGGAATCAGGAAGGAATTTTTTCCCCTGTTGAAGCAAACTGTACCACGTTTTTTTTGCCTTCCTCTGGACCAACTATGTCTTACGAGGGTTTTATATCTGAGATATGTTTATTTCTCTAGTGGTTGAACTTGATGGACTTATGTCTTTTTTCAACCTAACCTACTACCCTGTTTCCCCGATGATAAGACACTGTCGTCCCATTCTAAAGCTTACCGGTATATACAGTAAGTGGTATTGCTCACAGCAAAAGAAACCTGTCTGTGTCTCACTTTTGGATGTTCTGGCCGTGAACAAACTCCTGCAGTCTCCGTTAGGGAGGGATGAGGGAAGCTGCCTGTGTTTCCTTGGGCGGAGTGACGTGCGCGCGCTGCAGTCCTGTCACTTCCTCTTCATGACGAGGCGCGGCACGCAGCCATGGAGGCAGACGGAGACAGAGGAACCACACGGAGTCACCCACCGTACCACCCGATTCGGGTAAGCGCAGGTATCGGTGGGTGGCTTAATTGCGGGGGGTGCCTTATTTTACATTTTTTTCTAAAAAGGGGGGGCTGTCTTATTTGATGGCCCTGCCTTATCATCGGGGAAACACGGTATGTAACTATGTAACTATGTAAGGTGGTGGAAGCAGACATACCTCTATTTGCAAGACATATCAAGAACTCTAGAGATATCAGGGCAGAACCAGCTTTTATCCCCAGGAAAGAATGACTACCTGAGGTGCCAAGCTTGTACAGGAGATACAATAAAGAAAAAGCCATCAGATGAACTAAAGTGGACTGCATCAGTACTGTATGCCTTCAAATATTGTAATCCACTTATTAAATTGCAATGGTAGGGGTGTGATTCTGAGATGACTGCATTAGATTTTTCACCTACATTTTAAGTGTTTTAAAAGCCCTGATATCTGTCATAAACATTATATTCAGAAATTATTTTAATATAATAATAATAATAATAATAATAATAAATAAAGATTAATAATAATAAAGATTATTTATAATTTAAAATATAAAAATCCAACATATTTATGTACAATAAATAGAAATGCCTTAAACCTTTAATATCTGAAAGCCTTATTGCAAAAAAAATTATGTCAGTTCAAGGACAGGTAATTTATCTATACTTTACTTTCTTCTTTGTAATATATAAGGCACTGTCCTAAAAGGTAGACATAGAGGGTTAGTTGTTAGAAAACCATGATAACAAATAATACATTTGGTGGGCCTTTACTACCATGTAATGTAAAAAAAAAAAAAACTTGGTAAAATTGATGTTTTCATTTCAGGATAGGCTCAGCTAGAAAAGAGAAACAATGGGTAAATTTGTTGAGCAGCAGCTCTGGTCCTCTTCCCTCCAATACTGCAAAATGAATGTAACTGAACGTAATGTATGCAGGCTCAGCAGCAGTCAAATGACATAAATTAGTCCTACTGGATTGTGCTGTCATGTAATTAAAGTACTCAAAAGGGTTGGCATGGCTGGCTGGCTGGCCTAAAGTGGACCTATCATCATATTTTTCACAATATATAAAAGGGTGGCTGTTAAAAAAGTGCCAATCTCATTGCTCATTATTGGAAATAAACTGCCAATTGTGAGGGTTTGTACTTTTGACTGATCTCCCACTTACCATCTCAGATAGTCTGTCAGCTTTCCAACTGAGCATCTCAGAGAGCAACAGTTTAAACCTTAGTGTTTACACTCATTGAAACTTTGTTTTATTCACCATGCACCAGTTAGATCAGGACAAGTTCAGAAACAAGTATAAGATATAAAGATATAAACTTTCAAACTCTTTTGATCTTGAGCCCATGGCAAGCCAGATTCAATAAATGGACAACATTAGTACAACATTTTGTACACAGAATAGAATTTTTTTTTAAATGTATAATGTATGTTCATTAAAATTGCATAGTGTATGTCCAAAATTTTAAAGATTTTGGATACAGGTCTACAATCTTTTTGCTCTGTTTTACACAACTATCTCCCTAAAAATGGAAAGGCTTGTTTCACAGACCAATTCTCTTTTTTTTTGTAAACATGCTTGCAAACTGGTCTCTTTCATCTTCTAGAGTGCTAAGCAAACTACAGCCCAGGCTGAGGTGACGCAGTAAGTAATTAGTACTCTAGAATTGGAGATAATGACAGCTAGACTAAATGACCCCCTTACACTTTTTTAATCTAACCCCCATGGCTTCAGCACTACCCTACACCCTCAACAGATCAAAAAATTTTGACTATATAGCCTCTGTGGCCCCGCCATGAGATTTGTGTTGTCATGACTACACTAAGCCCCACTGCTTAACCCCCCCCCCCCACACACACACACACACACACCTTTTTTCCTCCCTTTACCCCCTTAACCCTCACTATATTTTTCTTCCTGCTATCCTTTTTTTGATCCTTCCTCTTGACTATTGTGGCTATTTGAAAAATTATTGTTATGCTTAAGGGGCATTTCAGACTTGTGGCTCAACCACGGTCCCAAAGTATCTTATTAAACTGAATAGGGGAAGTTATGAAGCATTTTGTACATGTGTTTGTATGTGGCTGTGATTGTGGTGGATTGCGGAGCAGTTCTTGGAAGCAACGAGTCGCTCCTGGCTGCATGGTTGCTTTTTGTCCTCTGAAGTATTACACCAAAACCACACACCTCACCTAATTGCACAAAAAAAATATTGTCAAACACTGGTTGACAGCATAGTGAATAAGGAAACCTGGAAGCTGCTAATGGTGCAGTTTTTGACAGCAAGTCCAGAACTGCTGCTGTAGTTTTTGACAGCAAGGGCTCCCAAGGTTCTAGTTGGCCTATATTAGTGTGATCTCTTGCTAATGGTTTTCTTATTTATTTCCTATTGTATCAATCAATAACTTAAATTTTAAACTTTATTTTATGTGTTTTTTTTTTTTTTTGTTCTTGGTACATTTTTGAAAATCAACACATTTATTTATTAAAATAAAATTATAAAATAAAAATTTAATTTATTAAATAAATTACACACTGAAGGGTTGATATGCAGAGACTGGAGGGTTTAATTACCTGGCAAATGGTAAAACTACCAGATTACGTGTACATTGTGACATCCAATAAACAAAGATTGGTGACTGAAAAGACTACAGACGAACAAAAAATGATAAGCGGTTCTAGAGTAAAAAGTTAAATAAAGTGGAATTATCACCATTTTTTTAATTTTCTTTTCCATTCTATCACCATTTATTCATATAGTTTAAACATCTTCAAAAACTCAAAACAGGAAAAAAATGCTGTAAAGGTTTAAAATGTGTTAACTGGAATTAAATCTTAAATGATTAAATTAACTAAATGCCCATCTAATGATCTCATGACAAACTTTTATTAAAAAAAAAGTGGTACTTTTCAATATGAATATCTTTCCTTCAGCCACCTTACTCATCTGAATCATGGGACAGTATTTCCGCTTGTGGACCCTTGCTTGTGAATTAGTCTTCCAGCAACTGTATGTAGCAAGCAGAACAGAAATTGCCCTTACATCTTTCTAAGGCTGAGTTCAGTGTAGTGCTTTTTACAGCAGTTTAACTGTCCTTAACTACTTGCAAAAAAGCCTAGCAGTGATAGCCTTTTACCACAATAAAATACCTCTAGACTAAACTTGGTCTAAAAGTATCCACATATTTTTACTCTGTATCTTTACTCTGTTCCAGCATTTTAACATTTTTAAATTTATTGTAAAACCCCTGAACATGGTAATGTCACCAAAATTATTGGGGTGGGGAATCAGAGGGGGCTTTTAGAGGTGATTTATTTTAGGTATAGGGGACAAAAAATCTGATTTTTACCTTTTATGGATAGGAGAGATAACACATACACCCATTTTCCAACCAAGTTGGTTCCAAGACTAATAAAGGATTTAGTTTTAAAAAATAAATTCACCCTACACCATGCTTGGTGAAATTTTTTTAATCTAAAAAAATTATTAACTCCTGCAATCATGAATCATGTCATGATACTAATTACCAAATCTACTCTTAACTGCACAATGATAGGAGCTCACATCATCATTGTTTAGGTTCTTTCAGCCAATTACACAAGAAGGCAACTGAGGAAAGCTGTCCTTAGCTAATCCTTGCAATATTAGTTCAGCACAATTACAGGAATTCCGTCAACTGGGCTGAACTGTTGTCATTGCAGTGAAGGGCAGCCGACACTGTATTGATTATAGTGGGATGCTATTTGAACATCACTGGATCTGCCAGAGTATTCTTTAAAAAAGGGAGTAGTAAAATGGTTTATTCTGTGGTGGTGTCTTACTTTCTAGGAATTACTTAACCCATTATGAGAATAGGTAAGGGGTACTACATACCCCTGTACTAATTCCCCTAGGTAAAAGCATATATCTGGGGGTCCCTTTAACAAAGGTGGTTTCCGGATTCCAAATTAGCTTCCCGCCCACAGACTCCCACCATACAGGGTTTTCAGAATGTGGAAGAATTAACAGGTAATGAAGCAGAATTACTGTGGGGCCTAGAAATAAATAAATTGCTACATTGATGCCTATGACAGACTGTCAATATCCATCTTGCCAATAGTTTTCTCCATTTTATTGTACATTGTATCGAAGTGGTACAGTGATCTAGTACACTGAATAAAAAGGACATGATAGACATACATTGGCCATAAAGGTTTGTTTACATTGATTTGAAATTGCACAGTAATGGCTAAATCAGTAGTAGCAAATGATGTATTACATAGGCTTAATGCACATTCATTTTACATTTTTATGTATTTATTTTTAATGTGTGGTCATCTTAAGGTGTTTATTTCTACCATTGTATTACACTTAATACCTCTGTGTACACTTTTGGCAAGTTAAATCCAGTGGTCTTCAGAAAGTGACATGGCAACCTCCCTAATAAATAAAGAATTTCCTATAAAAGGCTGCTTACGCATAGGATTTTTTTGTGGACTGAATAGTGTCAGCCCTGCCCAGTTATCCTTGTGTAAACAACTCCATCAAACTTTTGTTTTACCAAAGTGTAGGGACTAATGAACAATGTCAGAAGAAAAAGAAGTCAGAAGAAAGAGGCTGAACAGACATTTTGATATAGCTCAGGAAATATCCAGAGGACATCGGGTAACAATGTTTTACACTTTTAAGCAAAAAGCACCAAATTTATTATGTAACAGGCCAAAATAAAGCAAATTTAAAAAGATTATGTTTAATTATTTTATAAACAGTGTTATTTATATAAGACGTTACACATTATGTAAAGGATCATTCTTTTTCCCAGTGATCATTACTTTAAATGTTTTAGAAGCCAACAGTTTTCTTTCCTTGCTTTATGAGTATTTGCCTACTTTTCCCTGCTAATACTTCATGTAAGAAAAAAATGGATACATTTGAATTTTGCTGCAGATCTGACAAATACCTAGAGTTTTTATAAATTTTCAAATTCAGATCAGAAGAAAGAGGCTGAAAAGACTCTTTGATATAGTGTACAGAGGACACAGGGTATCCTCTGAAAGTCTAACAATGTATTACCTTTTTAAGCAAAAAGTGTTAAATTTTATATTTACCAGGTCAAAATGAAGTAAATTTGAAATAATCAAGTTTATCTATTTCATAAACAGTGATATTTATAATAATAATTCCCATGTTTCTACCAAGCATATATCAATGTTTAACTTTTATATTCCTACAGACAAAGTACAGTTACCTACATTATATATCTGTCCTAATCTAAATTAAAACTAGAAGAATAGAGACGGAACCTTACTGGATCATGAATAGCATTTTTTTAATGGCAAAGTGAGAGTACTAGTGTTTTGAATGTACATTTTTTTTCTAAACCATTGTTTCTCCACAGGTTGCTAGGGATGCTTGGCATATTGGCCCCTCACCTGATGCTGCTGCAATAGACCCTTTCATTGTTTTCTCTGATAAGTTAACATTGCAGATCAGACAACTACCTAAATGTTTTTTTTATAAATGATAATCAAATTCAGATCAGAAGAAAGAGGCTGAACACACTCTTTGATATAGCTCAGGAAGTGTGCAGAGGACACAGGGTAGCTATGAATGTCTAAAAATGTTTTACACTTTTAAGCAAAAAGCAATACATTTTATACTTCACAGGCCAAAATGAAGCAAATCTGAAACAATCACGTTTAGCTATTTTATAAACAGTGTTGTTTATATTAATAATTTACATGTTTCTACTAATAATAAATCAATGTTTTTTTAACTACTATATTATTTTTTATTTATATATTTAACTACTATAAAAATGGTAGATCTGACATCTACCTAGAGTTTTTATAAATAATATCAACTTCAGCAAATAAATAGTATATGTAATATAAAATGGCTCCTGATCCAGTATAATGATTTGCACTTTCTTATTATGTTATGTTATTTAAAGAAACTATACTTTTTTTAGTGACTACACCAGTGGCTACTTTGTAAGCTTCCTGAAAATGATATGAATAGCAGAAGCACCCAGGTTGAAAAGGAAATTTTCCTTTTTCTGTAAAACAGCAATAATTGGTATTGTACAATTTAAGGCTCTATGGTGGCAGGTGTTCTTGAAATATCTGTGACATTTTGGGCCTGATTTATTAAAGCTTTCCAAGACTGGAGAATATAATCTATCATGGGTGACTGTGTGATTCAACAGACCTGCAATGCATTTCATAAAATCATTTACTGTTATTTGACAAATGTTTTCAATCCTTGGCCAAATCCATTCCAGGTTTGTGAATCACCCATTTTACCCATGGTAGTCTATATTCCCCAGTCTTGGAGAGCTTTATTAAATCAAGCCTTTTTTGAGCAGTTTACTATGTTTTCTACAAGACCATTATCCCTTAAGGCTAAGTTCATCAGTACTAGGGTACCGAGTTCCACAAGCAGTTGATGTATTCCCAAAAAGGGACTTAAGCAATCTTCATAATGTGAGTACAGATATTCAAAATCTTTCTAATCACATAAAATATTCACCTTCATTTAAACTACTAAACTTTTACTTTAGGTTCTAGTGTGGTGTTTTTTTTTACATTTCTTTTTCTCTTTTTCTTGTGAGTCTCCCCAGACATTATGCATTACATTGTTACTTTGTATTCCATAAATAATGAATGTTTAGGTAAGCCTAATTCCGTTTACTGACAGTTTGAACCAGGTCAATATTAAAAAATATCCCTATTTATTGTACAGCGCTGCGTAATATGTTGGCGCTATATAAATCCTGTTTAATAATAATAATAATAATAATTTTCTGTCACAACAGGCAATATGTTATTAGACAACTTTTAAGCACAACCTGTTCATTTCATTATAAGTATTAAGGCTAATCACTAAACAAGCAGCTAAATACACAGTTAGGGAACAAACTTAATGTATATAAATAATATTTTACTCAAAATTCTAAAGATTGCCAATAACAATCAGGTTTCTAACTCAAACAACCTGCCAAACACAGCAGCCAGAACTTCAATTACAGAAGCTTAAAAGGCCTAATTAAAAATGCTTTTTTGAAAACCTGCTAATCTGACATTAAAGCAGGAGTAGAACATTAAACAACTCATAATTTTACTCCAACCTTATGTCAGAATGTGCGTTTCGCACGGCTAGACTGGACCTCATTGCCTGCCCATCTCTTCTGCATGAGATAACAGTGATCTGATATGACTAACAAAAATCATGACAATCACATTAGCTGCAAACATTATTTTTTTAAAATATAAATATTAACCACCTTATTGGTGTTTTCTGTTCTGGCTGCAGTTTATCTATAAAAAAAGTAGCTAAAAAAATTGTCAGTATTCAGAGATAGAATGTCTCCTGTAGCAGTGGAGCCTCAAGAACAAAGCAGTTCTGACTTATTTTACCACGCATTGACTAGATTCAAGTGTATGTAACATGATTGGAGTGGGCAACTTGCTCAGCTGATAATTTTAAGGTGTCTCATATTTGTAATGATGTATTGCACAAACAGATAAGGGGGTCACAGTATACAAATGTATATTTATTTGTGTGTATGAAGATTGGTGTTTGTATTATTTATTATGTATTTATTTGTAGTAATGTCAAAATGTCATGTGCAAATTACTATTTTAAGTGTGTAAGTGTTCATGTGCACAGTAAATTTTTTGTGTCCATGTTGTTACTATTGCTTGCAGAAAGTGTTAACACCAGATCCTACTAAAAACTGATGCAGTACCATGCAGGCTTTAAAACATGCTGCCATGCATTTGAGACATATTACCATGTATGTGAAAACACTTTAATCAACCTGGTATAATTGTAAATTTGTAGACACCTAAAACTGCAACATTCAGTATTTCTACTGCCTAAACAGACCTGACTGATAGTGTTGGTGTTCAAATTCGGGTGGGCCTTATATTTGACCCGAATATGGCTGTTCGAATTCGGATAGACCCGACCCGAAAAACACCGGATTCGACTGCAAAAATTCAGGAAAAAAAAAGTTTGAAAATAAAATAAAAATTAATCCTAAATGAATTTAATTAGTATGTGTTTTTATTTTAACAATTTTTTAAAATTTTTTACAGGTTATCCGACAATGACATTATGAATCATAATGTCATTGTGGGATCCCCGGACCGTGGGAACTTTGGGGTTACAGCTAATTGGAAGCACGTGCCTTCAGTTAGCTGTAACCTGAGGCGATACCAGGGCAATAGAGGTTCAATGGGGATATGTATCTCCATTCATCACCTCTACTGCTCTGTGATTGGCTGGGGAGAGGAAAATATATATACACACATATACACTAAGAGTACCTGTGCCATAAATATTAAAGGGGACCTTTCACATGAACAATAAAGGGGACCTGTCACATAAATAATAAAGGGGACCTATCACATGAATAATAAAGGGGACCTGTCACATGAATAATAAAGGGGATCTGTCACATGAATATTAAAGGGGATCTGTCACATGAATAATAAAGGGGCTGTCACATGAATATTAAAGGGGATCTGTCACATGAATAATAAAGGGGACCTGTCACATGAATAATAAAGGGGATCTGTCACATGAATATTAAAGAGCACCTGTCACATGAATATTAAAGAGCACCTGTCAAATGAATAATAAAGGGGACCTGTCACATAAAGATAAAGCTCAAAAACGTGCCTGAAGGAAACGTCCTGGTTTAGATTAGCCTATTGGAATGCATAGGGACTTCAAACATGGGCTTTAAAAGCCTCAGGTTAAACGCTGGGGAAACAGTCCGTGTAGACTAAAGCTGCGTACACACTTCTAATAATTATCGTTAGAAACGACCGACGAACAACCAATTGGCTACAAATCGTTCTAAAAAAAAGTGACCAACGACACCGTTGAACGTTGATTGTCATTGGAAATGAACGACCGCCACGATGGATCTGATTGGCCGACGATCGTTCACTATCTATCGTGTGTACGGTCGTTCAGTGATCGGGCATTTTTCTGCGGTACACTGTTGGTGGATTATATTTGAATGATCGTATTGTTACAGCATGTACAGAATTGTGCAGAATATGATTGTTCAAGTATAATCGTGCATAATCGTTGATCGGTCGTAATCGTTCGTTTTCGTTCGCTCTTTAATATTCATGTGAAGTACAGGGGTATGTAATAGTGTTATATATATTTTTATGTATCTTTTTATAATGTATCTATTTATTGTATCCTTTTATATTTGTATCTTTTTAATATGTATCTTTTTATATATCCTTTTATAATGTATCTTTGTACATGTGTTTGGAGGCTGTAGAAGCTCTACACAGTCCTGAAAAAAAACCCAAAATGTTCCCCCACTGACTTTAATGGTGTCCGAATTTGACATTCGACCACCCGAATAATTTTTCTCTAGTCAAGCGAATAGCTGACGAATCGAATAGTGAGCTATTCGACCAACACTGCTGACTGATAAAAATGGGTTTTTAAATATATTGTGCACTTTTTCTGCATTACAAAATGAAGCCACTGCATTAATTCACATTTGCCGTAAACGTGCCCTAAATATTGCTGGGACCTACACACACAGATTTCCAACATGCAATTTATGTAATTTGGCAATAGCTTGTTTACAATGAGGGGGCAAAAAACACTGCTTAACTATAAAATCCTGTATTTAATCTACCCTTTATTATGAAGATTTATAAAGTGTAGGGCTACTCACTGTAGCCACGACATATCTCATAGGAAAAAAGTATTTAAAACCATCTGACTAGAATGAGTTTAATCAGAAAAGCTAACAATATTTGTGTCTATTCAAGGGGATAAATTGAAGGACTGATTGAAGGACATGACTGCTACTGACAAAGCTAACACAGTGCAAGGGATCCTCCCAGGAAAGTATACCCCAGGATTTTCTTGTGTCAGCCATTCAAAATGGAAAGAGTAGCTGAAGGTCTAACTGAGGTTTGTCTTGTTTAGACTAATTGACAACTCTATTACCATAACTAGGAGTTCAAAATACAAATGGTTGCTTTCAACTTGTGGTTTGGTAAAGAAAATTATCCTTAAACTTTAAGTAAACCCAAAAACCATAATGCATGCTTTTAAGAAAATTAAACATTTTAAGAAACTATAGAGTAAAAACGTACAAGTCTTAAAATCATGTTTTGTTCCACAACTTTGTCAGCCATTACCCTATATACAGCATATTTTTATTAGAAACATTATTCTAACACACATTAATAATTTATATGTCATGTAATGTTTTATATTAAATAATGTATGGGTGTGTTTTGTTCCTATGCATTTGTTTTATGCAAGGAACATTTAAAGAAAGCATATACACATATACCAATCTTAACATTTTGTCCATGTCAAGATTTATGAATATATTTCCACTATGTTAATTCCTAATTTACAAGAATTCACAAATAAACATAACTGTAGTACAATAGTAAGGTATGCTTGACATACTCACAGCTCTAAGGCACATAGTAGCCAATATACATAGATCACAGAAAATGACATAGAACATTTGATGATCACTCCATGTGATCCATGCACTGTACAAAGAAAAGTGACATAAAAGTTTAATTTAGAACATGTAGTTTATATTTTAATGCCAAAAGCATTGTTGACCACATGTTCATAAGTGGATTCCATGTTCACTAAATAAAATATAGGAAATGTCAGGGGTTAATGCAGTCACGCAAACAATGAGAAACATTCACGCACATGCAGACAGATCTCTGTTATTTTATATTTTGTAAATAGACATGTTTGGCGAGTGGGAATGACAGGTTAATTATTATTTATTTTAACACTGTATCATCATAAAGAAAACTGGTAAAAATGAAAAAAATCTATTTCAAATATCTACATGTAAAATTGTAGGCAGTGAAAAAGCACATTTTTGACAAAGAGTGTAGAATGATGGTATTTGTCAGAAATTACTGAATGCTTTGTTTAGTTACCACACACAAATTCACATATCAGACCATACAATACTGCTAAATAGCATTTCAGTCTTTGTTGGTGTTGTAACATGTTAAAACCTACTGGGCAAAAAAAAAAACAAAAACAAATATTTCCTTGCAATACTTTCCTTTTTTGAAAAATTTGGAACTGAAGCAATATCTAGGATCACTGATAAAGAAACACTGTTGCATTGGTGTAATATACACAATGCACTCTTTTTGTCTTAATGTACATCAAATACTTTACAACAAAGCAGTAACAAAAAGCAAGAAATATCCTGCAGTAGAGAGGAACCATAAATACAGCTTAAAGCCTAATTCACAATGAGGATAGTAAACAAAATGTGAACTGTTCCCCATAGGCTGTGTTAACTTTCATTCTTGTGCTTCATGTTTTACCTATGCTACGTTTTACCACCATCTAACCTTATTCGCCGTATGCTTGTGTTTATTTGTTCTCTCAGTTATCAATCAATAAACTCTGGGTTGATAATAGGGCTGTATCCCAAGCTTCACCACTCATTACGTGATGTTATGTAGTTTTGCAGCTACCTTCTATTTTATAAAGTCACAGGTACTTTCCTTTTAAAAATTTGAATTTACCTGTTATTTATTAACATTAGCCTATCTTAAATAAAATTTTCTAAGTAATATTAGTTTCCAGTACATTAGCCTTCTAAAACACCATAACCAATTTCCACAACAGTAATTAGGGTCTTTCTAAGGAACAGGCTTGATAAACTAAATTTTGCAAGGAAAAATGTCTTGAGTCAGGCATGCACATGCACAGATTCCTGGATCTACATCTCAAACCCAGGAGTCTGGGGAGGCCGGATAGTGGCTTGTTTCATAGTTCAGTTCACTATAGGGGCGAGCTGCAGAATAAAAGTCAACATAGTTTCCAGTTGACTTTAATCCAAGATGCATATTGTACTCTGCTGCAGGAGGGCGGTGATGCACCTGATCCTCAAAAAATGATTCTTCATAATTTCTTGTTGAGTTCTGAAAAGGTTGATAGGCTTCATGGTCTTTTCTACTCGATTCTTGAGGAACTGGCTGTGTAGAAATCTAAATATAAAAATTTAAAATGAAAGAAATTTAAATTTAAATTTAAAAAGTATATTAATTTATTCAGACAAATAACTTTTGCAAACAGCAATGAAAATCATCCGTTTTTCTGCAACTGTATATTGAGAGCCAGCAAAACAGGAAATTTAAAAACAAGAAGAAAGAAAAAAAGCTATCACAAATTAAAAGAAAAGTCTTACTTACATTTATGTTTTTATTTAAAAAAAAAACTAATCTGGCCCTGTTGTAATGGTATTCTCTAATATAAATATATGAATGTTTCCATGTCTGTTAGAAACTCAAATGTCTGACTTTTCTCCTGAAGCCAAGGAAGCTATTAATAACCATATTTCAAATTTAATATATTTTCTCATTAAAATTAAGCCTTCCTAAATTAAAAATAAATGGTAGGATGTAACTGAACTATATGTTTGGTAAATACTGTTTATTCTTTATACAGTACAGTTCAAACAGATAACAATTTCCAGATCTTTTTGTTCCAGTCTTTCCAGTCTTTTTTTGCTGCTATCAAATTTGTACAGATGCCAGGATCTCCATTGCTTCCCCCTCCCTTTTATCTTTACCACTACTTCATATCATTGCTTCAATGCCAACCTTGTTGTTTATAAAAGTAACAGTAGAACTGCTGATACAGGCATAAAAAAGATCAAAAATGTACCAGTCAGTTTTATAGTCAATATCAATAAATCTATATCACAGTGATTGGTGATTAATCAATTTTTATGGATTCTAATGTTTATTTCTTTTTTAATTTTTTTTTCACAACTGACTCATGCATGCCCTGCCTGGAGGATTGTCATGAGGCAACAGAAAAAAGACAGGTATGATACACTACATATGAACATGTGTTTTCATATCCAGCCAGCAATCTAATAAACAGAACAGAGAGCAGCAGTGATACACAAATAACAAAAAACCTATAGCAGTCAGATCAACTTTTACTTATTTGTTTGTTGATATGATTTGTTTGTTATTGATATGTTGTGGCTTTGAGTTACTGCAGGAAGACGAATTTTGTGCTGGCATAAAAATTAGATCTTTAGTAGGAAGCTAAAATCCATGAAAGGTATGTTATTATATCACATCAATCTACATAAACAACCCCAATGTAATTTCAGCAGTAAAACAGATTATGTTATACTTTATCATATCAGGCCTAGGCACCTATTGGTGGCAGTAAATACTATTGTTGTTGTTCGAATTTGGGTCGTCCTAATGTTCGACCGGAATATGATTGTTCGAATTTGGGTGGACCCGACCCGAATTTTGCTGGATTCGAAGCCTGGAATTCAACCCTCCCACAATGCCTAGGGACCTCCCCCATGATGCCTAGGGCCTCCAATAACAGCAGGAATGATCTCCTCCATGTTTGTTGTGCCAGGCAGCCGGTTGGCTGTCTGTCACTGCATGCTACACAGGCAGCCATTGGCCTATATAAGGCCAGGGCGTGCCTGCATTTACCACTCCTGACAGAGATTTGCTGATAGCATCACAACATTTCTGTGCTACTTGGCTTGCTTTGTCAAAGTTAAAAAAGTGCTTTACTTTGTTAGACTGTGTAACACTCACACTATTAGTCAGATAGATTGTTGGATTGTACTGAATTGGTGCAGTCCTGAAATCTACTGTACTCAGATAGGTAGAGTGTTTCACTGTTAGCTAGATAGATAGCCAGATAGATAGATTCATAGATAGATACATTGATAGATAGATAAATATTCAGTCAGTGTGTTACATACACGCAGCCAGAGGCAGGGTCCCCTCGCTGAGTGCGTGCACAGTATCACACTTGTACTGAGAGACAGACACACAGATGCAGTGTATACTGCGGTATATAGTTTGTATACTGTGCTGCATAAAACAAGCGTCACCACTGAAGCAAAGTGCTGCATACAACACACACAGTGCACTTACATTTTTTGTGTCAACCTCCCCTCCCCCCCAATAAAAAAATCCACTTACTGTACAAATTGACATATACATATAGCATATTAGCTACAAAGTATTTTTCAGGGTGTCAAGCCACATAAATAAAAACATTTCTACAATGTCTGGCCAAAGAGGAAAGGGCAGCTTTGGCAGGGGTGGAAAGCAAAGCAGTATGAGTTTGTTTTTAGTTGCAGACCCAAGAACAAGAAGCGCTGCTGTTGGTGGTGGGTGTCCATTATTGCCACACCATGAACAAGACGTAGTGGAGTACATGACCCAGCCTGGGTCAAGTGATTGTACCCCCTCTTCATCCCAGTCCCAGACACAGGCCTTACAGGTGTCCCAAACAGTCCATGATACACCTGTTCCTCCTAGTTCTTCATCAGCGGCTGGAAAGTCACGTGTACGGCAGTATGTAGAGGAGTCCCACTGAGGGGTTGGAGAGGCGAAGCTACAATCATTCATTGGAGATGCTCAGTTGTTTCAGTCATCTGACGAAGAGAGTAAGTTCACAGGCTTTCCCCCCAGTTACTTTTCACCAGAACACTCTGAGCCAGATGAGCCAATTCAAACTGGCTCCAAAAAGCCGCTGCTTCCTTTTGGCACATATAGGGAAACTGTCTCTTTTGATGATGATGATGATGTCCTTGATCCAACATGGGGCGAACAAGGAGATCATCATAGGCAGGAAGAAGAGGAGGAGGAGGAGGGGGAAGAAGAGGAGGAGGAGGTTGCACAGCGCCCTCAAAGGGGGAGAGGGAGGAAGAGGGTAAAAACTGCCCACACTCTGCATTCTTCAAGTACCAGTGAGGCAAGTCATAGACGTAAATCGTCAGAAGCTGTCACCACAACTATGCCTCAACAACCGCGGACCCCCACCACGAGCACCAGCTCCAGAGCACCTTTAGGCCCAGTTAGATGTTCGCCAGTGAGGGCATTTTTTAATGTCCTTAGTGATGACAACACTTTGGTCATCTGTAAACTGTGTGCTCAACACTTGAAACGAGGTAAAAACCCAAACAAACTTGGAACAAGTTGCATGAGCACTCATTTAAAAAGCCACCAGCCAAGCATTACCTTTTTCAGGCTCCACCAACGGTGAGCAGGAACTCCAACGCAGATCAGCTGCTGTTTGCGGCATTGCTAGCAGTTAAGACCAGGTATCATTGCCATCTCCCACAACTTCTACCCCATCGTCCAATCTTTCTGTGGTTAGCATTAGCAGCATCCAACCTTCTATCCCCCAGATGCTGGAGCGTAAGAGGAAATATGGCCCAAATGACCCCAAAACAAAGCTAATCAATGTGGCAATTGCACAGCTGATTGTGTTAGAGCTCCTTCCTTACTGGCTTGTGGACTCCAATGCGTTCCCTAACGCATTCCTCTGCGCGAACCCACAGTACGTTATACCTAAGCGACAGTATTTTGCACAAAAATTTGTTCCTGCTTTGCATGAACACGTGCACAGCAATGTGTCCATGGCCCTGCAGCACTCATTTTCTGGCAAGGTGCACCTGACAACCGACAGTTAGTCGAGCAAACATGGAGTGGGAAGATATATTTCCTATACAGCTCACTGGGTAGCTTTGGTGGCAGCAGGGGAAGATGCAGCTGCAGCAAGGCCTGCATACCTACCTCTGCCTAGAGCACATCGCCATGCAATTTCCTCCTCAACCACCACTTCCACCTCCTCCTTTGACTCTTGTGCCTCAACCTCTTCCTCCAGGGACACTTGGCTGTGGAGACCCACCACCTCCCATTCGGCAGCATCTGTTCACCGCCAACAACAACCTGCAGTTTGCTATTTCGGTGCACAATTCAGACGTTGCCACGAGGTCCTGAGGTTGCAAAGCCTGGGTTCCCTCAGCAACATGGGTGCAGCCATTCTAAGTGCCTTGCGAGAGCAGTAGGACATTTGGTTACCTCCTAACAGACTTCAGCCAGGCAAGGTCGTGTGTGACAACGAGGGCAATCTGCTGGCAGCCCTGCATTGTGGGAAACTCACACACGTACCTTGCCTGGCTCACGTCATGAACCTGATAGTACAGCGCTTCCTTAGGAATTACCCAGGCTTCTAGCCGCTGTTGCTGAAGGCCAGAAAATTGTCAGCGCATTTCAGCCGGTCGTACACAGCCAGTGCCAGATTGATGGATTACAGTGAAATCTCAACCTGCCAGAGCACCGGTTAATTTGTGATGTGGCCACACATTTGAATTCCACCTTTTACATGCTGCAGCAGCTGGCTGAACAACAAAAAGCCGTGGTGGATTATGTGGTGGATTACGAGTCTGTTTGTTTTAGGCATATACCTACACTACCTTTCTTCAGCCCTGCGGAGTGGCTGCAAATTGAGGACTTGTGCACTGTATTGTCATCTTTTGAAGAGGCCACCAGGATGATCAGCAGAGATCAGGCCTGTGTCAGTGACACCATCCCTATCATATGCCTGCTGGAACAGATGATGGTGGATCTCGGACACGACACAGAGCGGAGGCTGCATCAAGAGATGACGTTTCAAACATCATCTCGGCCATGCATGCCTACTAGGCATAGTGCACCACAAATCCAGGAAGAGGAGGAGGTAGAAGAGGATGAGGAGGACATTGCAGGCATGGGAGAAGGGGAGGAAGGGGCAGAGAAGGATATTAAGGGTACATGGCTACCATCCACCCAAACACAAGGCTGCATGTTCCGTGGATGGCAAGACCAGGCGGAGGAGGAGGACGACAACCCTGTGCTGCTGATCGACCCACAGGAGTGTGGGTCCAGAATTACCTCAGCTGTGGGTAGTTTGAGCCACATGACAGCCTTCATGCAGGAGTGCATAGCCAAAGATCCACGCATAAAACACATAAAAACAAAGACTGACGACTATTGGATTGCTACATTACTGGATACACGTTACAAGCCTGAGATACAACAACTGATCTTGCCCCATTACAGGGGACCTAAAATGCAGCACTACCAAGAAGTGTTAGTAAGGGACTTGTGCTCAGTCTTGTGCTCAGCAGCAGCAGCAGCAGCAGCAGCAGCAGAGATCCCTATGGCAGTTCCACCAGCCATGGGAGCCAAACAACTGCTTTAAGCGGCATGGGTGGCAGCAGCAGTAGAGGTCTTCTAAGCCAAACTATGCAGGCTTTTATTCAGCGGAAGCAAGCTGCCAGTTGTGCAGCAATTACCAATGACACTCAGCAGTGGTATTCAGGCATGGTGCAGGAATACCTGAGCTCTGCATGGGACATCTGCAACCTTCAAAGCCAGGACACACTGGGCTACCGGGTATCCAAGCTTGAGCAGTGGCTGGAGCTGGCAGAACATGCCATTCAGATCCTTGCCTGCCCAGCCACAAGTGTGTTATCTGAAAGAGAGTTCAGTGTAGCTGGGGGCGTACTGAGTGACAAATGGATTCAGCTCTCCACACAAAATGTCGACCAAATCACTTTTATTAAAATGAATAAGGCTTGGATCAGCAATGACTTCAACACCCCCTCTGCAGAGTGTACTGATTAGTCGTCAACTGCTGCACGAACATCTTGATGGGAAGAGCACATTCACAGCCTTTCAGCATCACCTTCTACTCCTCCCCTAGTGGCCCTCTACCTCTTCTCTGTCTCTGAGGTCTATAACTTGAAATGGAGCTGTGTAACTGGCTAATTGTTTTTTACCGAGTACCCTCCTCAGGGCTCATAGCCTTTATCTACTTTGAGGCCTATATCACTTGTAATAATCACTTGAATCACTTGGAGCTGTGTGATTCATAATTAAATATTTGTATTTTTAGTAGAGAAATACATAATTTTTTCTGTCCTTTTGGATAGATAGCTAGTGGTATCAGAATGAAATATCTATTTTTTTAAAGAAATACAGACATTTTTCTGTTTATTTTGATAGATAGCAAGTGGTATCAGAATGAAATATCTGTAATTTTTTTTACAGAAATTTTTCTGTTTATTATGATAGATAAGTGGTATCAGAATGAAATATCTGAATATTTTTTACAGAAATACAGAAATTTCTCTGTTTATTTTGATAGATAGCAGGTGGTATCAGAATGAAATATCTGTACATTTTTTACAGAAATACAGAAATTTTTCTGTTTATTTTGATAGATAGCAAGTGGTCTCAGAATTAAATATCTGTATTTTTTTTACAGAAATTTTTCTGTTTATTTCGATAGATAGCAAGTGGTATCAGAATGAAATATCTATTTTTTTACAGAAATACAGAAGTTTTTCTGTTAATTTTGATATATAGCAAGTGGTATAAGAATGAAATATCTGAATTTTTTTTACAGAAATACAGAAATGTTTCTGTTTATTTTGATAGATAGCAAGAGGTATCAGAATTAAATATCTGATTTTTTTTTTACAGAAATACGGAATACGGAGGTATCAGAATTAAATATCTGTATTTTTTTTAGATAGCAAGTGGTATCAGAATGAAATGTCTTTTTTTTTACAGAAATACAGAAATTTTCCTGTTTATTTTGATAGATAGCAAGTAGTGTTGGTCGAATAGCTCACTATTCAATTCGGTAGATATTCGCTCAAATGTAGCAAAATTATTCGGATGGTCAAATTTCAAAGTCAAATACCATTAAAGTCAATGGGAGGAAATATTCTGGTTTTTTTCAGCACTGTGTAGAGCTTCTACAGCCTCCAAACAGGTGTAAAAAGATACATTATAGATAGCAAGTGGTATCAGAATGAAATATCTGTATTTTTTTTTACAGAAATACAGAAAATTTTCTGTTTCTTTTGAAAGATAGCAAGTGGTATCACAATTAAATATCTGTTTTTTTTACAGAAATACATACATTTTTCCGTTTATTTTGATAGAGAGCAAGTGCTATCAGAATTGAATATCTGTATTTTTTTAAAGAAATACAGAAACTTTCCTGTTTATTTTGATAGATAGCAAGTGGTATCAGAATGAAATATCTTTATTTATTTTACAGAAATTCAGACATTTTTCTGTTTATTTTGATAGATAGCAATTGGTATCAGAATTAAATATCTGTATTTTTTTTATAGAAATACAGAAAGGTTTCTGTTTCTGTTAATAGATAGCAAGTGTTATCAGAATTAAATATATGTATTTTTTTAAAGAAATACAGAAACTTTTCTGTTTATTTTGATAGCAAGTGGAAGGAGAATGAAATATCTGTTTTTTTTTTTTTTTACGGAAATCCTTCTGTTTTTAGGTAAATACAATTTGGACAAAGAGATCCTTGGGCGCCTACTGGACCAGAGAAATTTTGTGAAGGCCTTATTCAACGTATTGACATCCGCGCGACTGTAGATGCCAGATACTAATGCTGTCCACACTCCGTGTCAGAGCCCACTGCCTCCTCCTCTTGCTGTAAATGATGCTGCCACCCGCCCAGTACCCAACTGTAGATGCCAGATACTAATGCTGTCCACACTCCGTCTCAGAGCCCACCGCCTCCTCCTCCTGCTGTAAATGATGCTTCCACCTGCCCTGTACCCGACTATAGATGCCAGACACCAATGTCGTCCACACTCCGTCTCAGAGCACACCGTCTCCTTTTCCTCCTGCTGTAAATGATGCTGCCACCTGCTCAGTTACAAAACTCTAGATGCCAGATACTAATGCCATCCATACTCTGTCTCAGAGCCCACCGCCTCCTCCTCCTGCTGTAAATGATGCTGCCACCTGCCCAGTACCCGACTGTAGATGCCAAATACCAATGCCGTCCACACTCCGTCTCAGAGCCCACTGCCTCCTCCTCCTGCTGTAAATGATTCTGCCGCCTGCCCAGTACCTGACATTAGATGCCAGATACTAATGCCGTCCACGCTCCATCTCAGAGCCCACCGCCTCCTCCTTGCCAGATACTAATGCCGCCCGCGCTCTGTCTCAGAGCCCACCGCCTCCTCCTCCTCCTCTTGCTGTAAATGATGCTGCCACCTGCCCAGTATCCCACTGTAGATGCCAGATTCTAATGCCATCCATACTCCGTCTCAGAGCCCACCGCCTCCTCCTCTTGCTGTAAATGATGCTGCCACCTGCCCAGTACCCGACTGTAGGTGCCAGATACTAATGCCGTCCACACTCCCTCTCAAAGCCCACTGCCTCCTCCTCCTGCTGTAAATAATGCTGCCGCCTGCCCAGTACCTGACTTTAGATGCCAGATACTAATGTCGTCCACGCTCCGTCTCAGAGCCCACCGCCTCCTTCTCCTGCTGTAAATGATGCTGCTGCCTGCCCAGTACCAAACTCTAGACGCCAGATACTAATGCCATCCACACTTTGTTCCAGAGCCCACCACCTATTCCTCCTGCTGTTACTGCTGCCTGCCCAGTACCCAGTACCCGGCTGTTGTTGCCAGTTAACAAGGCTGTCCATGCCGCATTTTAGAAAGTTACAGCTAGCAGATAGGAAAAGGCAGTCCCCTACAAAGCAATGTCTCCACTAGCTATAGCTTCTACACTGTCCATATAGGTGATGGCCTTAACCACTAATGCCGTCCTTGCTCCGTCTCAGAGCCCACCCCCTCCTCCTCCTGCTGTAAGTGATACTGCCGCCTTCCCAGTACCAAACTCTAGACGCCAGATACTAATGCCGTCCACACTTTGTTCTAGAGCCCACCACCTCTTCCTCCTGCTGTTACTGCTGCCGCCTGCCCAGTACCCAGTACCCGGCTGTTGATGCCAGTTAACAAGGCTGTCCATGCCGCATTTTAGAAAATTACAGCTAGCAGATAGGAAAAGCAGTCTCCTACAAAGCAATGTCTCCACTAGCTACAGCTTCTACACTGTCCATATATGTGATGGCCTCAACCACTAATGCCGTCCTTGCTCCGTCTCAAGGCCCATCGCCTCCTCCTCCCAGTACCCAGCTCTAGATGCCAGTTAACAATGCCATCCACACTTCTCAGGGCCCACCGCCTCCTTCTCCTGCTTTCACTTATGTTGCTGCCTGTCCAGTACCCAGCTCTAGATGCCAGGCTAGTCTCAAGCTCAACAGGATTTTTTTCCCCATTGATTCCGCCAAGCCCCGTTTCCTTTCATGTGCTTTCACTCGATAGCAGGCCCTGAGATGGAGTGTGGAAGGCATTAGTAACCGGCATCTAGAGTTGGGTGTAGTGCATCTTTAATGACACCCCGAAGTGTGTAATCTGAAATTTGTGATTGAATGTAGAAGGCCACGTCTTCTGCATCATCCATCGGTACCACGCTTTATCGGACTGAATTTCTGTGTATGTTACCCCGGAACTGGGAAGTGGGACAGCAGTCCTTCTGTATATGTTGGGGGGATGAGATGGGAAACACCGGTATATTTACCGGGAACCGAGAGGTCCTGGATGACCACATTGACCCATGAAGTTTTTGAGCTCAGCAGTCGTCCGGAGACTTCACCACAACAAGTATGTGGCCGTCCTGGGAGACTCCATTCAAAAATCTGTCAACAAGGATCTTGTGAAAATACTGCAGAATGATGAGTTTCGGACTGAGAAGCAGCTGAATGGTAAGGGTGAGATGTCATTTGCAAACGACACGTTGGGAAATATCTGGGTGAAATGCACAATGCCATAATTTACCACCAAGTGCGTCATTACAGAACTGACCACCAACTGTACGGTTTTATTTCCTGAACCGTGTTTCTTCGGAGTACATAGAGAGCGTGCTGGCCAACTTCCAACATGGACCTCAGCCCGACGTTGTCATCATCAACTCGTGTATATAGGATGTTATCAGGTATCATAAGCAATCACTGCAAATGTACAAAACCAACCTGGACCACCTGTTTATTCGGCTCACCGAGGTGCTGAGCCCCAAATGTCTGATGATATGCAACATGTCCATGTCTGTTGGATTCAAAGCTGGTGAAGTGCTAGAGTACCCAATTCCTAATGTGCGCTGGGACATCATAGAAGGGCGCCACACTGGCAGATTTGCACCATTTGGATGTGATTGACATGCACTTCCACTTGCGCTTCAAGCTGCGCTCCAGGGTTAAGGATGCCACCCACTCGAATCAGCTGGCTCATCGGAAGTATACCTGCATCCTAATGGCTCATATTGATTAAGCCTGGGGCGTGCAGCAGAAACAGCAGTAAGAGGAGGTGGTGGGCTCTGAGAAGGAGTGTGGACAGCATTGGTAACTGGCATCTAAAGCTGGGTACTGGGCAGGCCGCTGCAGTAACAGCATGAGGAGGAGGCGGTGGACCCTGAGACGGAGCAAGGAGGGCATTAGAAGTTGAGGCCATCACCTATATAGACAGTGTTGAAGCTTTAGCTATTGAAAACATGAATAAACAAGATTCCAATCTGTCTCTACCTACTATGTAGCAAAACCACATGAAAGAGAACGGGGTTGGCGGAATCAGTGGGGAAAGAAGACCCTGTTGAGCTTGAGTCTAGTCTGGCATCTAGAGCTGGGTACTGGGCAGTGGGCAGGCGGCAGCAAGAGCAGAGGGAGTAACACAGCCATCCACACTACGTCTCAGGGCCCACTGCCACTGTAGGGACAGTGGGAATCTCATTCATCCCAATAGCTACACCTTCTACACTGTCAATAAAGGATGATGGCCTCAAGCTATAATGGCGTCCTTGCTCTGTCTCAGGGCCCACTGCCTCCTCCTCCTGCTGTTGCTGCTGCCCCCACCTCCTGCCCAGTACCCAGCTCTAGATGGCACTTAACAATGCTGTCCACACCCTGTCTCAGGGCCTGCCGCCTCCTCCTCATGCTGGTACTGCTGCCGTCTGCCCACTGCCCAGTACCCAGCTCTAGATGCCAGACTAGACTCAAGCTCAACAGGGTGTTTTTCCCCCGCTGATTCCGCCAAGCCCAATCTTGTTCATCCATTCATGTCTCCAATAGCTACAGCTTCAACACTGTCCATATAGGTGATGGCCTCTAATGCCGTCCTTGCTCCTTCTTAGGGCCCACCGCCTCCTCCTCATGCTGTAACTGATGCCGCCTGCCAAGTACCCAGCTCTGGATGCCAGGTACCAATGCTGTTCACGATCCGTCTCAGGGCCCACCGCCTCCTCCTCCTGCTGTTGCCACCTGTCAGTACTTCATTCATAAATATAGCATTACAGCCATCTAGGTGGCATTGATGATGCACTACACCTAGCTCTAGATGCCAGTTACCAATGTGGTCCCCGCTCCCTCTCAGTGCCCACTGCCTCCTCCTTCTGCTGCTGCCACGTGTCACTTGTAACTTAAAACAGAGCTGTGTAGCTGGCTAATTTTTTGACTGAAAGACCCCCCTCAGAGACTCTGAAGCCTGTGTATGGCTTGTACTGGAGCGGCGAACCTGGTGGCTAATTTTTGGACCAGAGGAACCCCCTCATGTCCCTCTCTGCCTCTACTCGGGGAGGGTATGAAATCCGGCATATTCCCTTGACCGCCCCATAAAATGGCCTTGCCAGCAACAGAAAAAAAACGTCTTTTTTTTTTTTTTTTACTTGTACAGTGTTGTGCAGAGCTGGGGGAGTCTTGACATGTCTTTTTAAATGTATTTATAGGCTGTAGAAGCTCTACACCGTCCCAAAAACCAACCCGAATTTTTCCCCCGTTGACTTTAATAGAGTTTGAATTCGACGTTCGATCACCCAAATAATTATGCATTATTTGACCAAATAGCGGTCGAATCAAATAGTGAGCTATTCGACCAACACTAGTAAATACCTGTGCTAGTCTTCAAACTAATGTTTGTGTCCTACTGAAGTGCATTGTATCCAGACTGCATATAAGGGCATAGTGCTATGAATACTCATGCAAGATTAGGCACTGCCTTTTTTCACACCACCTCTTGCGAATCATCACTATATTAACATCTGAAGTATGCATATACATACATATAAACACACATGTATATTTTGTGTTTTACATATTGTTAATGTCAGAAAAACTGTGTAACATATTTACAGTACTATATGATTTTTTACTTGTTTTTTCATAAATATATTTAGGAAAAGCATATTTATGCATTTTAAGCCATATATTTATTAAAAAAAACCTGAATACTTCAAAATCTAATAGAACAATGATGATAAGGTAACTTTAATGGTTACGTTTTTTAAATATTTACATGGTGCAGTTTTATGTCACATTATAAAATGACTGTATGCAGGAGTTTAAGCATTACATACCTGATTGTGTTTGATATCATCAGCAGGGGCACCAAAAGAATTCCTATATAGCGTAGAGGATCCAGTGTTTTGATCTTAAGAAAAGGTTTAAAAAAATATTGAAGAAAACTCATTCAGTGCTAGCAACTAAAGTTATACATATTTATGCGTATTTTATTATCATTTCCTCCAAATTAGACAACTATTACATGGTGTAAATAGCAGCCTAATTGTATTCTATAAAAAAAGGCACCACAAATCTCCAGCACAGGACTTAATGATTATCTGCACTTTTAGTAACTCATTTTGGCTAGTGACCTCCTGCAGACTCTTACAGAGGTCACTAGCCAATCTGATTTACCAAAATATACAAACCAGGTTTGCTTTCTAATAAAGAAACTAGAAAACAAATAATGTGCTGCAATTGCCATTAGTGAATATAAAAAGGCTAAACTCACAAACAAAAAGTATGACCAATAAAATGACTTGTCTTAATGAAAAACAACATACTTTTTATTTATTTGTTTATTTTAATTTGAAATGTGTTTTTACCATTTCTAACCCATCATTGGTTAATGAAATATTATAGTTCAATTTTGCCAACAGACTTAAAAATGCTCTCAAAGTTAGGAGCAAGACTAATTAATTGGGGGATGGAATTAAAGAGATTGGGGGTGGCTCTAGAGTAGTCTTGGAGCAGAGGTCATGAGTAAAGAAATCATTACTAGATCAGTGGAGCAGCAGAGAGGGCAATTAGAGGTGTATTTATGTATAGGACTGAAAATGTAAATAGGACAGTTGCTGCGGAGTGATTTAAAGGCAAAGCATAGCTTGAATTTGATTATGAGGTACCAATGTAGTGATTTCCAATAATGAGCAGCAGATGAGCAATAGTGAGAAGAAAGTCTAGCTGTAGAACTTATTAGGATTGTAAAGGCCAGTCTAGTTAGTGAAATATTGAAAAAAAAATGTTGCAGAAATTAAGGCTTGTAAGAGATTGTAAGATTGTGTAGTAAGCAGCAATAAGAAGCAAAGCAAAAGAAGGCACAAGCAAAAAAAAATTAATTAAAAAAATACACTACACACTTAATAACCTATAAATAAACCTTTAACATTACATAGAATCACACAAAAAGCTTGAATAATAGTTAGTTTAAAAAAATTCACCTATTTCACCTAAGACATAGGGCCTGATTTATTAAAGCTCTCCAAGGCTGGAAAGGATACACTTTCATTAGTGAAGCCGGATGTTCCAGCACTCCTAAAATGAATCTGGTCCATGATTCAAAACATTTGCTAGCAAACAGCAAATGACGAAAAGAAATCCATCCTAGGTTTGCTGGATCAGCCAGCTTCACTAATGAAAGTGTATCCTCTCCAGCCCTGGAGAGCTTTAATAAATCAGGCCCATGGTATTTTACAGGCTCATTAAATAAACTTCAGTTTTTACCTTTCCCTCATACAATAAATCTAAAAATATAACACATTTACTGTACCTGTCATTGTGTCTTTTCTAGATTTATGTTCTCCTTTGTATGTGGCATTTGATCCAGTTGATTCAAAGTCGGCTTTTTTTTCTTTTAGGCTGACTATTTCTCTGGGGGAAGCAGGTGCGCTTGCTTTAAAAATATGAAAAATTTAGAAAAACTGAAATCAGATATTTTCATCGGATATCATGTCTGTGTTTCCCACAACTTAAAACTTACTACACTAGAGCAGTCTTTCTTTTTTGTCCCCAAGAAAGCCTTGAAATATTTTTTAAGTCTAGAGGAATCCTTCTAAAAACAAATTGTCTAGGGTTAGTAGGAAGAACAACCACTTCCTAAACAGCTAAACAGATCATAGATTTGATAATGTTGGTTTCATGATGCTGACCATTTTAAGTGGTATTGGCTCCAAAACTTTGCAGGCACCATCAAATGGAAGGTCAATTAGCAAAAACTCATGGAACCCCTAGAAACATCCGGAGGAACCTAGGGTTCTGGAGAACCCTGGTTGAGAATGGCTGCACTATTCAATACTATTCAAATGAGTTACTGGAGAACAAAAGGGGTTCATGTGCATGTTTTAGAGCATATATAAAGTAAGTGATTCAAAGGCTTTCAAATTAAAATTATTCAGTTAACCACACAAAAGGTACATCTGCAGTTTTACCTGCCGTTGCCATGGCATTTTAGGTTTCCAGATTTGCTTACTATATTACTGTACTGTATTACTAATATAAATGGCTGATAATTTGTGTTTTAAAGATGGCTTCTAAGTAGCATGTCTTATCAATGCCAATGTTTAGTCATGTTAGTTACTATACCCTCTTGATATGTTTTTATACCAAGTAGTTTAAACTTTTTTTTTTCTTGGGGGGGGGGGGGGTAATAATGCTTATTAAAATAACAGACTGATGTGTCATTTAGATATTATGATAATAATATGCTAAAAATGTACCTGATCTATTGTTAGGGGACATGCGAACTGGAGAAATGGATGGTGTCCTAGAGGAGGAATAAGGTCTTTGCCGGTCTCTTTCAATGGTTGATGATGATGCTACAAATTGGTATTGGGACCATCCATCCTAAAAAATTCAAAGAGCATTTTAAAAAACAGACCTCACAGTTTCCCACATGGAGATAGGCAGGGATATATTTTTGCACACACAAACATAGATATAAGTAATTCAACTCCAATACTGCAAAATAGATGCTCCTGTGTGAGTGTGATGGTCATTGCCCATTTGTGAATGTATGTATTGTAAGCAATTATTGACCTGATCGGCGCCATTTTGTTAATAACCACAGCCATCTTGTTAATATGATGGTTGGAAGCCTCCTTAATATTATTATTATTATTATTATTATTAATAATAATAAACAGGATTTATATAGCGCCAACATTTTACGCAGCGCTGTACATTAAATAGGGATTGCAAATGACAGACTAATTCAGACAGTGATACAGGAGGAGAGGACCCTGCCCCGAAGAGCTTACAATCTAGTAGGTGGGGGAATTTCACACACAATAGGGGGTATGGTTGGAGTGGCTCCGTGGGCAGAGACATCATGTCTGATTTTGTCAATTTTATCTCTAAAGTAGGTGGCAATGTCTTGGGCAGAGAAGGATCTTGTGGGGGAAGCAGGCGTTGGGTTTAGGAGGGAGTCAATTGTAGAGAAGAGGTTGCGTGGGTTGGAGGCTTGAGAGGAAATGACTGCGGAGAAATAATTTTGTTTGGTGACAGTGAGCTCTGTGTTAAAGCTTTGAAGCTTGGCTTTGTAGTCCATGAAGTCAGCGCTGAGGCCAGATTTCCTCCACTTGCGCTCAGCTGCACTAACAGACTTTTGTAGCTGTTTGGTGTGATTGTTGTGCCAGGGTCGGGGGTTGTGGAAGGTGGCAGGGGTAACATTATCCAAAGCCAGGGAAAGAGAGTGGTTTAACATGGTGGCAACTTCATCTGGGGAGGTGATTTTGGAGAGGGAGGGGGTTGGGGATGCAAGGCAGTTTGAGAAAAGGTTGTGGTCAAGGTTACAGATATCTCTCTGCCATTGACCACGTCTGGGATGTGGCAAGGGAGGGCAAGGGTTTGATAGGTTGAAGGTGATAAGGTTATGATCAGAGAGGGGGAATGGTGAGTTATCACAGACGGTGAGGTTGCAGAGTTTAGAAAATACCAGGTCTAAAGTGTGTCTGGCTATGTGTGTGGGGCCATTGATGTGCTGTGTGAGTCCAAATGAGGAGGTAATGGAGAGTAGTTTGACTGAGGAGGGAAGGTTGGGCGCATCCATTACAACATTAAAATCACCAAGGATGAGGGTGGGCAGGTCATGGGAAAGAATGTGTGGGAGCCAGGATGCAAAGTTATCCACAAATTGTGATACTAGGCCAGGGGGGTGGTAGACAAAAGCAACAATGATGGGTAAGGGGCTAAAGAGTCTGACTTCAAATGAGGTGAAAATGAGAGAGGGTGGGGTAGGAAGGACTCTGTATGTATAGTTAGGTGAGAGAAGGAGGCCCACACCACCCCCTGCTTTGTTGCCAGGTCTGGGGGTATGTGTAAAGTGCAGGCCTCCATAGGAGAGAGCAGCAGCAGAGGCAGAGTCAGAGGAGGAAAGCCAAGTTTCAGTGAGAGCCAGAAAGTTCAGAGATTTAGAAAGGAGAAGGTTGTGTATGGAGGTCAATTTGTTGCCAACAGATCTAGCATTCCATAGACTGCCAGAGAGAGGGGGTAAGGACTTATGGGTAGGGTGAATGGGGATGATGTTAGGAGAAGGGAGTGTCCTGCTGAGAGTATATAGAAAGTGGAGGCTGTGTGGGGGCCCAGGGTTGGGTGAGATGTCACCAGAGAGTATCGGTAAAGTAAAAAGGTGCAGGAGCACAGACAGAGAAATAAGGAGAGTGAACGAGCAGGGAGACAATGAGTTATCAGACTGGGGAGTACAGGGAGTAGTGCCAGCAAAGAGGGAGCAGGATGAATAAAACATTTTTACAGATAATTGGGAACCATATGCGTACAATAAACAATGTGGCAAACTGAAGTCCAAGAGCAGCAGTCCAGTGTTATGGGTTCACATGAGGCTTGTAAACTTGCTGAGTTCCAGGAGTGAGGGATGATGATTCAGTCAAAGAGATGGTTTGATGAAATACCAGATTGGAATGGTAGCAGCAGAGGATGTGTTGGAGTCCAGGTGGATAAATCAGTCCAAAGGCAGGAGATAGAAGTTGCAGAGTATAATTATATGTCCAAATCTGTTCCAATTCCTGTGTAAATTCCCTGGATTAATTCCCATTGCACTTAAAATTTGGGCACTTGACCAGGGTCCCAACGTGACCTTGCCTGTTGTTTAAATGGAAGTGCTTTGGGCTCTGATTATGGATGGACTGATCAGAGTAACAAGGAATTTGGGATATCAGTTGAACCTGGGGAGGGGAGGGGTTGGCAGGGAAATAAATATCAATGTGCAATCAGCTGGAACTAAGGGAACAGATAAATCTATGAGGAGATTAAAGTTGGTGCAATAAATTCATCTACAATGGGAGATGTACCATATACAATCAGATGAGGGTTGCAGGGGAAAACAATTGCATACACAGTGCTGAGATTTCGCAGAGTGGGAGATGTACCATATACAATCAGATGAGGGTTGCAGGGGAAAACAATTCTATACACAGTGCTGAGATTTGGCAAATGGGACACGTACCATATACATATATATTATTATTTAGATGAGGATAGTTTTTCTGATAAGGATTGCGAAATCTTGTATATCTGTTAACTTCACACATGGCCTTGGAGTGTTCTAAGCTAGACTTTGTTGCAAGGGAGTAGCTGGGGCCAATACAGGAAGCTGGTTGGGAGGGCTCACAGATAGTTGGGGATGAGGGGCAATTCCTGTGTAATAACTTATATAAACTGGAGCTTTTCAACAGTAAAATTGCAATTGTTAACCATTCACTCTGTGTGCTGTGGTTTCTGTTACCGAGTTAGCGCTAACTCAGATCTCCTTTCTGCAAGATAGAGGTCGTCACAACACCTAACATTTATATATCAAATAATATAGCTAAGGAGATGTTACCTAAACTGCCTTATGAGTTGCAAGTATTTTCACAACATTCATGGTATAGAATACCACAAAATATACTGCTTCATTGTGGAACCTTAGCATCTTGGCACACATTGTACAAATGTTTTGTAAAATTACATGTAATGTTTTAGGTTAATTAGTGTTTAGTCGGTATTCACTGTTGCTAGTTGACTTCAAACATTCATCTTTTATTTCTAGTATATATATATATATATATATATATATATATATATATATACGCATTTATCTTGTATTTTGTTTCTTTTTTACTTATATAGACATACATAATTTAGACATTTTCTTAGAACTCTTTTACAGCATGCTTGTTACAGGTCTGTGACTTAAAAGTATTAAAGCTAAGCATAGTTAGACATCTTCAAAAGAGGTTCAGGCCCTGATATTTTTTTATTGTTTATTTTAATAACACACATAGCCCTAGGTGTAATCTGGAGCCACCAACATAAAAATCATACTAGACTTCCGGTTTCAGCGCCTCATGTGAGGCAACGAGAAGCTCCCGCGTACCCAGTAGATAATCAGCATTAGAATCCGCAGATTCACTCGCCACTAATCGGCATCTCACACCATGGAAGCAGTAATCGGAATGGATGGATACATTTCTGGGAAAAACACCGACACATAAAACAGCAAACCACGCAAGCTGACAGGAGAATCAGAAGAGGAAAGAAGCTAAAATGGCTGCTAGGAAGGACTCCACAAAAGTGAGTAGTCAATCGCCACGTGTACTTGCTGAAGAGGCCATCACTAGCTTACCGGACCAGCCGTACTAACATCTGCTCTGCAAGAAATGATTGATGCGGCTATTGAGAAAGGCATACAGTAGGCAGGAGTTTTGATACTACTAAATAAACATATACGATGTGGTATTGGAGTTTGCTGATAAGAAGCTATCCATTTACAATATATATGCATCTAACTCTCTGACAATACAATTTTTCCAAACGGTCTCTGTGGATTTCTCAAGACCAAAATCCATATAAATTGATCTGAGGTGACTTCAATATGGTGATGAACCTTAATGAAGAGAAAACTATAAAATCTTCACACAGGGAATGTTGGAACGATCCAACTCAGGTGCTACACATTTATCGGAGTTCATAGAATCCATGCATCTCCACCATGGGATCTGAAAGCCTTACTCCACTGTAAAGTAACTCACCTACCTGCTACAGTGAAACATAACTTGTTAGTTAGAGATACGGTACTCACTTGGAGGGAGATTAGACGCAAATTGAAACTACCCACGAATGTATTCAAATATCTTCTTATCAGTGGTGATCCGAATTTTATTTCTGAACACATGTGTAAAGTATTCCACAAAGGAGGAATTTATTGGATATGGACACCCGTCAACTTTTATCTGCTCAGGCTATCCAAATGAAATACGCTCTACCAGTGTGGACAGTCCACCCCTTGTACTATTTGCAACCTGTCACACATTATAAATTACTGATACGACTGTATGTCTAAGGTAATCCAATGCAGAGGGATACATTTGATAAGTTAACTGCTCTACTGTACCATCTATACCTAACATTTATCATTACTACCAGGGTGTCTTTAACAAAGCACTCTCTGAAACTAATTTGCGACATTGGCAGAGGGACTTTTCAAATACAAATCTAGTAGCTCAAATTAAACAAGACTACGGGAATGTAGGAAAATATAAGGTAATAGAGAAGGGAAGCACAATTCAAAATATGCATAGAGCATACAAAGTAGTGAGGAAAAGTGACTCGGCAGAGTTACAGAGGACCCACTCTTTTTGTCCCAAATGTGGCGAACTAAGTGCTATTTTGACACACTATTTATGGAATTGTGCACAGATAGGTCACTTATGGGACACAGAATTACAATTTATAAACGAAACTACAGATTAATCATTCCCAAAGGATACTATTTTTTGTCTATTTGGTTCTTGGGAGCATGATGCGTCCATACCAATACCGATAAAACATAGTGGATGGACCAGCATATATTAACTGGCAGTAAGGATGGTGGTTTTAAAGTAATGGATTAACCATGTGGCTCCCTCTCTGCAAGGTGTACTTGTACTGTTAAAAGCAATTTTTGACATGGAAACATTCGAAGCAGAAAGAGCGGACGATAAACAAATCACCCACTTCTTCCTGGTATCACACAAATATATAGAAAAAGGTATTAGTCTGCATGAAAAAGCGCCTATTTACTACCGGTTAAAATATTCCCCGTGGATGATCACACAGGAGATGCCTTAGTATGACTATCAGTATTCTGGTATTACTGGTATATTTCATATTGCTTTCAAATATATTTTGTAAAATATACGTGTACAACAAATTTTTGGGCCTTTGGACCAGGTTCTGGTTTTTGTTTTTCTTATTTTCTTGGTATTAAATGTTATTGATTATATTTATAGCAAATTTTCTGAACTCTATGACTTTTACTGTGATAACTGTAATTTGCTACTCAATCTGGTTGTGCTGTAACAGCTTCAAATGAAAGAAACACTTCAAAACATTTATTCCCTAGCTTAAACCCGAGTATAGTTCTTATATAGTAATAGTGTTGGGAACAGTAAGAACAAATCTATATTTACTAAGTCATAAACAGGATGAATTGTACACAAAAGCAATTTTTCAATTTGCTCATGGGAGAAATTTTGCAAATCTTTGATATCAAGCATAGTAGTTGAAAATGAGCTGTAATAAATGTGAAAAATTGAATTGCTTGAAAAATAGTAAAAAATCATGTGAATGTCCCATGTAAATATGTGAAAAATAGTTTACTAAATTCTGACTTACGCCTTAAAAAACGATATATTAGAACTTGACTGAAAACTTCATGGGTATTCAGTGTTCTATTACATAGATCATATTACACAAAGAAGCAATATTTTTAGCCTCTACCCATAGCAGTGGTTTAGGAGCCTCTGATCAGAAGTGGATGGTACACTGGGTCTAGGGAGTTTTATGGCAGGATAAAAAAAAGACATTTAGAAGGAAGTACTATACTTCTTAAATTGGGTTGGAACCTAATAAAGAGGTATGATACCTTTTTGATACCTCCAAACTTCCCTGATTTGGAGGAACTCTCTCTATTTCAGAACCAAATTCTTCGTCCCTCCTTGCACCTTAGCTGCCCTTCTTTTTAAGTGGATCTTTACACCTTTAAAAATGTATTATTTACCTATTAAAAGTATAATTTTTCAAAAAACACTTTATCCAACCACTAAGTTATTCTTTTTGGTATAATGCTAATGTAAAGAAAAACTACTACTATAAGCTCAAGAGTAAACAATTGTTTTTGCCCTATTATTACTATTTGTCCAACTAGTGGCACATGGTGCCCTCTTTTGTGGCCTGATGGGTTACAGCTACAGCCTATGCAGAGTGGCAGTGGGGTGCGGAGTGCTGGAATATCATTTGCCTTCCCCGTGTTCCCAGCTTCTTTCTGATACCCCCCAACTAAATGGGGGGGGTATTATTACTGCTTCTAATTTGAGTTTAACATCAATTTCCAGAAACTCCTGCATGATCATGTTTGTGTTTTCAGTTAGTTTTCCGATAGTTTTTAAAAATAGGCCATTATCTAATATGAATGGGCTATTGTAGAAGAACAAATTGCTTGATTTAAATGCAGCCTTCCAAGAAACTTGGAGAAAATAGACTATTACATGAGAACATGCGATCCAGCAAACCTAGAATGGTTCTGGTTCAGGAAAGAAAACATTTTCCAACTAACAGCCAGGGGTGTAGTGGGGCAAGCACGGGTTGGAACGCCGTGCCCCCACTTTTTTCTTTTATTAAAAATAATTCTTTGGTGGTCCATGGCTGTGGCTGGTCCGCCCCCCCAGGGGTCAGGAGAAGAACCCCACTGGGGGGTGCACTGGCCAGATTTGAGGACCATGTCCGAACCTACAATTGAATTGTAGGTTCAGAGAGGTGGGCGGGTTGTCTCTAAACACAACCCACCCACTCTCCCATCACAGGCTCAGACCTGCGATGGGAGAGTGGTCGGGTTCTGGCATCATGACATTACTCTGGGGGAGGTGTCTTCCTCTTTGAGTGACACAGGCAGGGGTGTAGATAGATACCGTGCCTCCTATTTTTTTTTACAACTACACCCCTGCTAACAGCAAATTACTTTTAGGAAATGTATTCCAGATTTGCTCAGTCACCCTAATTCTCCCTTGATAGTCTACCTTCTCCAGTCTTGAAGTGCTTTAATAAATTAGGCCCAAAGTGTCTTGAGATCTATAACACAAAGTAGTTCAAAGCAATATTGTTAAACTGGCATGCTAAACTCCTATACATTAGTTTCAAAGAAATGCTTTAAAATGACAAAGGTATTTTCTTTCTGAAAGCTGGTTTATCTTCTTTCTCAGTTGCATATTTATCAAAGATTCAAAGTTCCTGCAACTTGTGGGGCAACAATTGCAACAATTCTTATAAAAAGATATAAAAGCGGTAATGTCCAATACATCAGTGCTTCTTAATTGAAAAATAATGTTGGAATGACAAAATACATGCCTTACGTAATTTTAAATATTTGATATTTGGATGTTACTTGCTCCCAATGTGTAATAAAGGTTTGTCTTACATGAGACTTATTCTTACTTTCTAACTGTCAGAACTCTTGTTTTTCTGCTGGCTGCCAAAATAAATATTTCTGAATAACTCTATCCTCATTTTCATTTAAATATGTGATGAGGCTGCTCATTCCCAGACAGAGGTTGGGTAAATGTTGCTGCTGGACTTGTAATTAGAGCAAATTTCTACTTAAATGGTTCCAAAATAGCAAATTCTCAACAAATTTAAATGTTAATTTAATCAATTCACAGATTCACAGACGTCATGTCTGTGACAACTGTCCTATTTAAAGCACAGCAAAACACAGGGGAGTTACAAAGAGATTGTTGGGTCCCATGATCTGACCTGTGCTTCTGTTTGACCTGCTGGCTCTTGCATGTTACTGTGCCCAACCTACCTAATAAACATTCTTGTATTAGTCTTTGGAGTTTTCCGAAACATTCATTTGTTTTGGTTTAAATTTGGTTGTTCTTGTTTCTCTAAACAGCATGCAATACTCCCATGGACATTGGAAAATAAATATAAAATTGCTTTTATAGTGTATGGCATTAATTGATGGTTTTAAAGTCTTGCTATGCAATTTCCTAGAAAACTGGTACTTCCGAGGGATAAGTTCAGAAGATTTTTGAAATTTGCAATGTACCTTTTCGGGTAGGTTTTCCTATGCATGTTTGGAGATTAATAAACATTTTGTAAATTGGAAGAGCAGTAGTAATTTAGACAAGTGTTAGTACTAAATCTTTTTCACACATAACTTTTGATAATAATAAGTTGAACATCTTAAATGCTTCATCCTTGTAATGTTATGGGGTTAAGGACTCAATATGGAGGATTAAAATTTGATCATGTTTACAAATGCAATCACATGATATTTTTGGTTCATTTGTATTACATTCTAGTTTTGTACAATTTATCTCATTTCATCTAGATCTGTTTCTTGACCACATTTATTCCCTCAAGATCCATTATATGTTATTTTCTATTTTTTATCGTCAAAGAGCTATACTACAAAACATTAAAAATAGTCACAGGGCCGGCGTCTATGGTGGAAGTGAGATAGACGTGTGGCAGACAGCGGAATCGCTCTAATTCACACACGCTGGAATGACATGGCCGGTAAACAAACGGGCAAACAGAGGGACCGAGTTTCTCGGTCTTAAACTATGTGGCCTCCAGCCAGGACGGCTGTTGGACAGGACTCCTAACAGGGAGGGCGGCTCCCACAGGCATAACTCACTGATCTATCTACAGGACAAGGTAGGATCCGGGACACAGGACCTGGGGGGCAGAAAGGAGCCTCTTCCCCAGTATCTCTGGAAATCTCTATGGCAGGCTCCTGTTTCCCTGATCCACAGCATACAGATACTGTACCTAGGGTCTACCCTCAAGCACTTAGCCCTAGCTCTCTCTTAGCATTGATAGAGAGACTTTGATTCCTCCCAGGTCCTCCATACAAGTTACTACGGGGAACAGATTTAACCCTTTGGTTCACAATGTCTCCACTATCTGAGGGGGAGTCCAGGTTGCTTGCACATCTAGCAGAACTGCTACAAGCTGAATTAACTAAGACCTCTGCTTCTATTACTACTGACCTTAGACAAGATTTACAAGGCCTTGGCAAGAGATTGGAGGTCATTGAACAAAATCTTGTTACAACGGCTACCAAGGTCTCTCAGAATGCAAAGCAGGTATCAGTATTAGAAACCCAAATAGAGGAACTCCAGCACTTAATAAATGACCAGGAAAATCGGTCTAGGCGCCATAATTTTCACATCCGAGGCCAGCCTGAGTCTTTCAAAGATGTATCTGGAACTGTTAAACAATTTTCCAGAGATATGTTGCCTGATATAGCTGACTTACATCTTGAAATTGACAGAGCTCACAGGGCTTTAGTGGCTCCAAAAAAAGATGGCCCTCCTAGGGACATTATTAAGAAGCCTTAATGAAGGTTACTAGAGGCTATGAATCAGTGCTTTTAGAGGGTGATCTAGTTCAAATATATTCGAATCTCTCTCCATTTACTATACTATGCAGAAAAGAATTGAAACCGCTACTTTAGTGTCTTCTGTACCATAAAATAAGATATAGGTGGGCCTTTCCTTTACGCTTGATCTTTCAATTCCGGGGGAAAACTTTCTCCTTTTCTACATATAAGAAAGGGGAAAAAATGTTACATGAGCTGGATTTGTTATCAAATTGCTGCAACTTGCCAAGAGACATTAGAAGGAATCCAGCCTACTTTGTACCCTTTGTGGCAAAAAGCCATCTCTAACATCAAAAGGGTTAACAAGCCGACAGAGATGAATTCACCTTTGGGGACTTTATCTTATTTTGCAGGAACTGCTTGCCAAGGTAAAATCTAGATGCTTTGAAAGTGATTAATGATTATCATCTGCAAGTAACCTTGGATTAACTTGATAAGGCCTCATAATTAGGACACTGAGGTACTTATATGTAGCATTTTGTTTATAAATTTATTATGGATGGTTGCTGTGGCTGCCGAGTCTAGGGCTGTTCCCCCTCTTTCGCCCTTTATTTCGGGGTGTTCGGTCAGGCACCCTGGATTCTATCTGGTTTAATATTGTGGCTATTTTTGTGTCTCCTCCTTGGTTGTTGTCTTTTGTGTGTAGTTGATGTTGTCTTTCCTGGTGTTTGTTCTTTACCCCTTGTCTGTTAGGGGTGTGAGTGGCTATGTTTCAATTTGTTCTTTGCTTCCTCTGCCTTATAATTTGAACGATGGCTTTATCTTTAGGGGGGAATTAAACTGATTTTTAGCCCCTGGTAATACTGACACACAATGTACAGGGGCCTAATTCTCTAAGCAAATGGGCTAAAGTTTTCCACTAATGTAATTCCTTAAAAGTAGATATCCTGGCATTGCAAGAGTCCCCTTTTTGCTTTTAAATCCATGCCCCGATTCTTCCATTGGAGGTTCCCTCTTTGCTATTATGGAAATTAAGATAAAAGGAAATGTGGTGTGATGTTATGTTATGTTTTGCCAGGAGGTTGAATTTCTCACTCTTAAATATAGTCTGAGATCCAGGTGGTAGATTTCTCCTAGTAAAAGGCGCTATTGAAAGTCAAATACTTACCTTGGTGTCCAATTATGCCCCTAAAGAGGGCAAAATCAAATTTTTCATTTCTCTTCTACATAATTTGCTTCCTTTTTCCAGGGGTCAATTTTAGTACTGGGAGACACTAACCTGGCACTAAATCAGGTCCTAGATAAAACCAGTATACCACTGTTGCACCTCAAGATTGTTTATAGATATTTATAGATATATGTGGATAGATATATATATATATAATGTATGTGTATACACGTGTGTAAACATATATATAATGTATGAGTATAGGTGCAGGAATGTTGTGTTTAAAGATGGAACCTGTTTTTCTTTGTACTGGCCATCTGGATCACCTAGGGGATGTCTAATCAGTGGTTATCAAAGAACCTCAACAAAGGAACAATAAACATGCCAGTACACAAGATTTAGTTCCCATTACAAACTAGTTACCAGTGGGACCCTCAAGGGGTAATAAATCCATTAAGCCTGAGTTAGCAGAAGATGGATGAATAACTGGACAGGTGGGTTGGGGTGATGACCCAGCTGGACCTTTTGTTGATCCCTAAACTTAGATTCCAGCTCCAGATTCACATATCAAATTAAGCTGGGAGGTCCATCAAATTACATTAACCAATCCCAATCTAATGGGGTGTGTGTCAACCAATGGTCATCGTACAGAACACACCCACTAACCAATCCAAGAGCCCCAAGGATACCTAATGGGAAATAAATATATAAAAATGGGAACTGGGAGAATTTAGATCTCTCTTTGATTGCTTGCCTGCTCAGGCTTGCTCTCTTTGTCTCCTGAGTGTCTCCTTAGGTAAGCTGGTATGGAGTCCTCTTCTGAAGGAAGTAGACTTCTGAGGTACCCATTAACCTCTTAGCAGGTAGCTATTAAATATTCCTGATTGTAGTCTTATGTGTCTATAGTATTATTGCATTACCTTGCCATTTTGTAATTACTGTATTGTGTACTAAGCATTATTAGATTATTACAGGGGTTTACTACTAATAACCTTATTTCCATGTAGTGTATATATTATTGATTGAAGTTTCTTTATCTGTATATCAAACAATATTGCTGTGTACTTTATGTTTCAGCTTGTTTTCTTTTTTTTTTAATAATTTTTTTTTTTATTGTTTTCAAACATTACAGCAAAATATAGCACAGTCTAATAAAAGAAAATACAATTCCAGTGTTACTTTACAGCTAGATTTCATAGCATGCAAAAAAACAAATAAAATAAAAGAAACGAAAGGAAAGAAAGTAAAAAAAAGAATCTCAAACTAAAGGCCCCAGGGTAATCATCCACGTAGAATATTTAAACTGTTCATAAATAGACAATTTTTCCTGTAGACTAAGTACTTTTTCTATATATTTATACCATATCTGGAAGGAGCGGGTAACTTGTTTATCTCCCTCTCTTTCCGCCTCAAATAGTTCCCTATCAAAGAATACTTTTATCAAAACAAGTACCTCCTGCATAGACGCAGAGTTAATCCAATCCTTCAGAATCACCCTCCTAACCGTTAGTAAACATATACTGGTCCAACCTCTATATTTTTTCGGTATTGGGATAGAGTCCTCATTTTCCCAAAAACCAAATAGGCACAAAATCGGATCCTTAAGGAGCATTTGATCTGTGGTTTCATTTATAATTTGTAATACCGCATCCCATAATTGACCTATCTGTGGACAAGCCCACAAATAGTTTGTCAAAGTAGTATTTAATGCCCCACATTTAGGACAGTAAGAATGTGTCCTCTGTAACTCAACCGAATCACTTTTCCTCATTACTTTATGTGCTCTATGCATAATTTTGAATTCTGACTCCCTCCAGACCTCATTTACCATATATCTTTGTACATTCCGGTAGCCTTGTACGATATAAGCCACTAGATTTGTGTTTGAGAAATCCCTCTGCCAGTGACGCACATTTGTTTCCACGAGTGGTTATTAAAGACGCCCTGATAATATTGATAAATATTAGATATAGAGGGTGGCACTAGAGCAGTCAACTTATCAAATACATCCTTCTGCATAGGGTTATCTTGGACATATGATCGTATCAGTGATTTATAATATGTCACAGCTTGTAAATAGTACAGGGGGTGAACTGACCACAGTGGTAGAGCATACTTCGCCTGAAGAGCCTGAGCAGATAATAATCAATTGGTATCCCTCTCCATTAAATCTTTCCACAAATATAGCCCTTTTTCCTTCCATTTATGAAACACTTTACTCATAAATCCACATATGAAATTTGGATCCCCACTGATAGGAAGGTACTTAGATATATTCGTGGGCAGTTTCAGTTTACGTCTAATCTCCCTCCAAGTGAGTACCGTATCTCTCACTAGCAAATTATGTTTTACTGTGGTAGGTAATTTTGTAACTTAGGCTTTCAAATCCCACGGTAATACCAAGTTCATTTCCAACTCATAATTGGAGCACCTGGAGGTACCCCCTATCCAATCTATAACATGTCGAGTAAGACATGCTAAATTATAGTGTGTCACATCCGGGAAATTAAGCCCTACTTCTTCCTTTGGTAAACATAGCTTGGCTAAAGAAATTCTTGTTCTTTTTCCTTGCCACAGGAACTTTCCAAAAACCTTATTCAAAATTTGTATATCTTTGTGTTTAAGTAAGAGAGGTATCGTCTGCATGGGATATAACAGTTTCGCAAACGACACCATCTTAACCAATTGGCATCTACCAAAAAAGGATAGCGGCAGTTTACCCCACCTATCCAACTCTTTAACAATTTTTTGTATTAACGGAGGATAATTAAATTGATATAAAGATGATGGGAGTTTCCCAATCTTTATACCTAGATACGTTATCTGTGTTTTAGCCATTGAGAAAGATATATTAGTGGTCCAACTTTTATTCTGGCTACGTGATAAAGAGACCTGAAATCTCTCTGAACATTTGAAACAGTTTTTGTATATATGGAACATCTGTTCTTGGTTTAGCAGTGAATAATAGTATGTCGTTCGCAAAATATGCTGCTCAAACTTCCTGCTTCCCCACCCGAACACCTTGGAAGTTTGACATATTCTCAATCTCACAGGCTAAAGGTTCCAGCGCCAGGTTGAAAAGCAGGGGTTTACAACCTGGGGACCAGGGGGCTACAGGGGACATCCCTGCCGCGTGCCTTTTTGTATATCAAAAGCAATTGAAACAAAGCCGGGTGTGTGCACATGTGGCTTTGGAGAAGAGTACATACTTTGGAGCAAATGGAGATATTCTCCAGCAAATCCAAATTTTTGCAACACTTTAAACAACCATTGCATGCTTACATTATCGAAGGCCTTTTCCGCATCTATACCAATTATTGCTATATCATTGTCAGGTCGTAATTTTGCCACTTCCAAAACTGCCAGCACTTTTTGGATATTGGATACCACTGCTCTTCCCCTCACAAATCCCACCTGTGATGGAGAGACAAGACCAGGTAGTATTGAGGCCAGTCTTTCTGCCAAAATTTTCGATAAGATTTTGGCATCTACATTTATTAGCGAAATTGGTCTATAAGATTCCGGCAGTGTGGGATTTCTGCCTGGTTTGGGTAACACTTTATTATAGGCCTCCTTGCCTGTCCCACATATAATTAAAAAGATCGCATAAAACCTGAGCCCAATCTTCTTTCATCATCTTGTAAAACTCTGCCGAATAACCATCAGGGCCAGCCGCTTTTCCATTTGCAAGACTAGATATGGTTGATTGGACTTCTAATATGGTTATGGGCGCATTAAGCCACTCAATTTGTGATCCAGTTAACAAGGGTAGGGTCAGTTTCCCCAAAAAATCATCTGCTTTTCCTTCATCTATGGGAGTTTCCCTATACAGGTCCGTATAGAAGACGGCAAAGGAAAAGTTAATCTCTTCCAGATGGGCAGTCAGATTGCCTGTCTGGGATTGCAGGGTAGCTATAAAAATTGGCTTATAAAATGTACGGATTAAATTTGCTAACATTTTGCCAGATTTATTTCCGTAACGGTGGAATTTTACATCTCTAATTTTTTGATTGAATTGTTCATATTTCTCCCTCCATTCATCAAATTCCCGCTTTGCTGCCTGCCACACCTGCCGATTAAGCGGCATTGGATTATTATTTAGTTGCTGTTGGGATTCCCTAAATTGTTTCAGAGACTTAAAAATATTATCTTGTGTTATTTTTTTCCGTTTGGTCATGTATGCTATAATCCTGCCTTTTAGATACGCCTTATTCGCTTACCAGTATAAAATACGATTTTCAACGTGATCAGATTTATTAGTTTTATATTCACTCCAGGCAGTTCCGGATCCTTATACAAATAAGACGGGAACCTCCATAAACAGGCATCGCCCTTGGGGACTAAATCTAAAATAGTCAACATTATTGGAGCGTGATCTGAATGGACCATCGCTCCAATCTCTGGGTGTTCTATCAAAGGGTACAGAGACGTGGAGCTAAACAAGTAATCCAACCTTGATTTAGAGTTATGAACATGCGAGAAAAAAAGAAAAGAAAAAAGAGAATTATTTTTCCAGCGGGTATCTATCCCTCCACACATCATGGAGATGCATAGAATCTATAAACTCTGATAAATGGGTTGATCCTGAAGAAGAGCGTTTCAACCTTCCCTGTCCTGTACCCAGTGAAGACGGAATAGTTTTATCCTCGTTTAGGTTCATCACCATATTAAAATCACCTCTGATCAGTTTATATGGGTTTGAGTCTCGAGAAGTCCATAAGGAAATCGTTTGGAAAAATTGTACTATTGGAGAGTTAGGTGCATAAATATTGTATATGGTTATTGTTTTATCAGCAAACTCCAATACCATTTTGGCGATTCTGCCATCTTGGTCTGAGGACCAGGACAGGGTCTTACAGTGTAAATGTTTATTTAGCAATATCAAAACTCCCGCCTTCCTCCCAATAGCTAGGGATCCATATACTTCCCCCACCCACATTTTTCTCGTCCTGTGAAAGTCTGAATCATCAAAGTGTGTCTCCTGTAGGAGCGCTACATCTGTGCGTAATTTTTTTAAGATGTCGCAGTATTGCCATTCTTTTTTTTGGGGATTTCAATCCCTTGACATTCCACAAAAATACTTTCATTAAAAAAGCACATAGATATCAGGATTATATTTTTCGTATTCAACTTTTTTCTTTTTGTTGTTTGCGAACATTAATTTAAATGGGGCTGTCTCACCATGTAGATAGAAACAAAGGTTAGACTGATGTAAACTATCTGAGTGTATTAATTGCTTTCCGCGCATTTTAGAAAAATAATTGGGCCATGATTCGTAACATTCAAAAAAACATAAAAAACTAATTCTTAACAACAATTTCTGTGAATCACAGAAAAACATACAGTAATAGAATTGAGGACTTCCTTTTTTCCTCATAGAAATATCTACTGTCAATACCATCATCTTGCAGACGATGGAGGCTTTTACCCCTGGGAATAATGACCACAGATAAGCCCCTAGGAGCCTCGCTGCGGACCTTATCGGAACACTCATTACAGTGGTTCAAAATCTAACATTAGTGACTAAACTAGTAGCCCCATATTAAACATTTACTCTGGCATATTGCACCTCGTAGGATCAGTTATGAAAAGAAAAAAAAATAAGATCGACTATAACTATGCATTAAACCAAAGTGTCAAAGAGAGGTTTCTCACGTGTCCAAGGCACTGCTGGGACCGAATAAGAGACTCAAACAAACAAGAGCAGATATAAGCTCCTGTCTAATGCGCGAGTCTCTTTTTATGTGACTTTTTCTGCTCTTTTTCCATGGTCTGGCTATGTTGCTGACATGCTTTAGTGTCGTTTTGCATCCTCTGATGCTTGGGTTCCTGGCTCATGGAGTGATGAGTAATTTGGGTCAAGGGCTCCCCCTCATGGGATGAGCCTGTCATCTCGCCTGGCGGTGCATGTTTCAAATGCTTGAGATATTCGGCGGCTTCCTCTGCCGACGTAAACGTGCAATTTTTGCCTTGCTGGTCTCTGATGTGTAGTGTTGCTGGGTAGGCCAGAGTAAATCTGATTTTATGTTAGAAAAGTTCTGTGCAAACCGCACTGAAATGTTTACGTTTGTGCGCCACATCAATTGAATAATGAGCAAATATTAACAATGAGTGGCCATCCATGATCAATTTTCGCTTGGCTCTATATGTTTGAAAGACCAGGGTACCCTCATTGTAATCCAAATATTTCAAAATCACCGGCCTGGCCCCTTTGGCTCCATTACGTACGGGTCCCAGCCGATGCGCCAAATCTACTTTACAAGCCTGTGGAATATCCAACAGATCTGGAATAATATTCGTGCAGACTTCAATTAGTTGATTCGGTTTTATGCTTTCCGGGATCCCTATAATCCTCAGATTATTTTGTCTTATCTAAATTATCTAACCGTGAAAGCATAGAGATGCTTGTTTTCCAGTGCAGTAATTTTATCATTGGCTGCCCTTAGCTCATCTTCTAAGGTTAACACTCGTGTTTCAGCAGCAGTTATCCGGGTAGACTGTGCTTTCATTTCATGTTTTAAAGACTGTACACCTTTCCCAATAGCAGCATCTATCGTTTCTTGCAGAGCTGGTGTTAATATGGCTGCTACTGCTTCTGTAATTTTAGAACAGTTTGGTGAGTTAGGGATGATCTCCTCTGCAAGCATACGTGGTGACTGAGTACTCACTTTTAAAGACTCCTTCCCGGCGGCCATTTTAGCTTCTTCCCCCTTCCGATTTTCTTGTCCAAATGCTCGATTTGTTGCTTTTCATGGCGGCATTTCCCCAGAATCTTATCCATACAATCGGATTGCTGTTTCGGTAGGGTGAAATGCCTATTTGAAATGAGTGTTCTGCGGATTTATTTGCCGATTATCTCCTGGGTACACGGGAGCCTCCATCTCTTGTTGCTTCACATGAGGCACCGGAACTGGAAGTCCAGCTTGTTTTCTTAATTAAACTGTTTGAGTGACTAGCTATCATTTTGCATGAACCTTAACTACGTTATCGTTGTCCACCTAAGAAGAGTCATAGATTTTCTCATCTATTAAAACAATATAATTTGATAGATGTATGGTGTGAGTTGAATCCAACTGAATGAGATTATATGTATTTTTCGGTAGCTTGTATTGTGTTGGTTCCCTGGTCAGACCATGACCCTGTGGTTGTGCGACTGAGGGGTTTTCAGAATGTATGAACAGGTTTCAGATGGAGACTCAATCAAAGCCTCTTACTGGACCCATTAACAAAATCAGAAAATAAAAAAATTGATTGAGGGATATTATACAATTAATGTGTCTGGCTTAAAGATCGCATCCAGGGAGTTGTAATTAATGATTCATACTCTGAACGGACTAAGGTTGTTAGTGGTGTACCCCAGGATTCGGTGTTGGGACCTTTACTGTTTAACATCTTTATAAATGATATAGAGTTTGGGATTAAAAGTACCATTTCTGTGTTTGCAGATGACACCAAACTATGTAATGCAATTATGTCAATACAGGATGTCTATAATCTACAAGCAGACCTAGATGTACTGTTTGATTGGGCAGCCAAGTGGCAAATTAAATTTAATAGAGATCAATGTAAAATTATGCACTTTGGAGCTAACAACATGAATGCCTCATACTGTCTAGGGGGAATACATTTGGGGGAGTCAGAAATAGAAAAGGATCTGGGGGTTCTGGTAGATCATAGACGTAATAACAGCATGCAATGCCAAGCTGAAATATCTAAAGCTAGCAAAGTACTTTATTGTATTAAAATAGGAATAGACTGCAGAGATGGATACATTAACCTGCCCCTGTACAAAGCATTGGTCAGACCACATCTGGAATATGCAGTCCAGTTTTGGGCACCAGTTCACAAAAAGGTCATTGTGGAATTGGAGAGAGTGCAGAGAAGGGCAACTAAATTAATAAAAGGAATGGAGGAGCTCAGCTATGAGGAGAGATTAGCTGAACTGAATCTATTCTCGCTTGAGAAGAGACGTTTAGGGGGGGATATGATCACCCTGTATATGTTAAGAAAAAGCTGGATGCTTTTCTAGAAGCACAGAATTTAAATGGGCATTAAGGCATTAAAGTAAAAATACCAGTAACTGTTGATCCAGGGAACATCCGATTTCCTCATTGGAATCAGGAAGGAACCCCCTGTTGAAGCAAATTGTACCGAGGTTTTTTTTGCCTTCCTCTGGACCAATGTCTTATGGGGTTTTAAATCTGGCATATGTTTATTTCCCTAGTGATTGAACTTGATGGATTTGTGTCTTTTTTCAACCTAACCTATTATGTAACTATTACATTATATATTATGTGTCTGGAGATACTTCTCTAACCAACAATTGGGAAGCTCATAAGGCATACAATTAGATTAAGGGCCCAATGGAAGAAAACTCGGGAAAAACTTATAGAAACCAAGATGAGGGATTATCCTACTTTACAATTGCATCATAAGTCTAGCCTAATTTTGGATTTACGCCACTAAATTGACTCCTTGCGTACGGAGCCTAATTTGATGCTTACTACAAAAGCTGAAAAATCTAACGGTGGGCAGCTCAAATATTATACATGGAGGGATAAACCTGGGAAATGGTTAGTCAATAAGTTAAATCCTAGACCTAAAATGCTTACTCTTCCTAAGATTAAACTGAAAGATTGCAAATTAACCCAGAACCCTGAAAAAGTCCTTGCTATATTTGAAGAATTTTTTAGCTCCCCCTATAGCAAAGAGCAAAAAGCTTCCCCAAGTGTCATGGAAGCTTTTTTCAGGGGAATTCACTTGCCTAAACTTAAAACCCAGCATGCGGAAACCCTGCACTTTCGACGAGGCTTTTAAAGCCCTTTAGTTTTTGAAATCTAGTAGTGCACTTACACTAGTAGTGTATATTACAAGACCTTTGGTACTCAATTGATTTCTCATTTAGTTGAATATTACAATTTTCTTAGAGAAGGTAACTTGCTATCAGAAGCTAATCGTGCTTTCATTAGTGTTATTCCTAAACCAGGTAAGGATGCCTCAGATGTTGACAATTTTAGACCAATATCTTTATTATTGTCACTTAAAACTAATGACTAAGATCATGTCAATTCGTTTAGCCTCCTTTTCAAGAGATTATATACATCCGGATCAGGTGGGTTTTATGCTTCATAGACAGGCTCCTGATCAGACTTGGATGAATTTTATTTGGGGAGGTAAACAATGGAAGACAATGAACAGAGGAAGACTATGTATGCAACTCGTTCTCAGGGGGGCCTGGGAGTTCCTCTTTTTATTTACTATTATATAGCTGCTCAACTTTCACAATTGTCTTATTCTACAATAAAACGGATTAGGCCACAGTGGGTGGATTTAGAAGAATCTGCCCTTTCATTTGGAAGTATTGAATCTTTGATGTGGTCCCCTAAGAAACTGAGACAAGTTAGATGGTGCCTTTTGTTGTTCTGTTATATCAAAATATGTTCGTCGGTCCTTGTTCTTATTGGTTTATTTATTATCTTCCATTTCTAATAATCTTCATTATGTTTAGTGTGTTCTTGTCTGGTCTCAATTTGATTGTCTGGTTTTCCTTCACTTACTTTTTGTAAATATTCTGGTTACACTATTGATAGGTCACTATAATGTTTTATTAAGGATTGTAATGGTTGTTTAATGTATTTTTTTTAACATGAAGTACACTAATATTAATATAATAATATTGAAAGATTTAAGTAACAGAGTTCATATGGGATTTAAGGATCTCACATATTACAAAATGAAAGCTATGGGTTGTTTAAGGGTAAAGGTTTTTGATCATTTGGAAATTAGCACTCATTGTTTTTTTTTTTTATTTTTTTTTTATGTTGCAGAGATTGGATAAAATTGTAAGTTAAAGCCCTTAAATCATTTTGAAGTATATTTTAGTTCCCCTGTACACTTTTGCTTTTCTTCTTGGTTTAATGATATTTGTGTAAAAGCAGAGTTATATGACCCATAAATATTAGAATAAAACATAAGGGAAGGGAAAAAAGAAGGATAAGAGATAAGTTTTGAAGATGATGATGTACCATTCACTTTTGTATTGTCTAAGTGTTGGTAAGTGTGTTTGGTTACATATTTATTATTTAGAACGTTTTTATCGTAGTATTCTATTATTCATAAAAAATAAAACTTTGTTTATATGTACAAATGACTGTAAAACTTTTTCTTGTTTCGTTTTTATATGGAAAAATTTTTAAAAATCATTTATATTAATAATAAATAATAATATTTATTGTCAAACAGATTATATTCATTGACTACAGCTTTTGGACTTCGGTCACATATTTTTTTACACTATACACTGGTCTACACAGAACATGCCAATTCACAGCTGTTACTGGAGATAAAAAATGTATAATATTATCAAAACAAATATATTTTTACTACATATTTATTCATAGCAGAAACATAAATGCTTAGGGGACTGAAACACATGTTTTTACATGAAGTTGGACCCCAACTTATGTTAGCTCTGACTGACTACTTATGTCTACTTTCAGCTATGAACAGTTAAACTAGTCAAGTATCTATTTTATAAAGTCTGCTCTCTTGAATGGGAAGATCTCTGCCTAATTTTAAAGGAATGATTTTAAAATAAAATATGTAGTGTATTTTTATTCAGTACACTTTTTAAATAATTGTTGTTACATTTACGTAAAAATATTTTTATAGGAGTTTAACTTAGTGGTGTCATATTTTGGTCACCGTGGTAGGGTGACAGTAGGAACCAAAAAATGCTGTACCCACACGTAGCTTCGGTTATAACAAAGCAACATGGTATGTTCTATGTAGAAGGAAAGGGGAAACAAGTGGAAGTGGAAAATGCCCCTTTATTTTCTCTAGGGGAAAACATAGGGAGGTGCAAACTGTGCCACCGCACAAGGGCCCTGGACCCTCCTCAGCCAGCAGGAAAATAATAGCTCTCATTAGCAGTTCGTCATTTAGTATGTCCAGCATGTCATATTGCCAAACGGCAATGTGAGACAGTTGTCGTGACAGTGGAGTTTCACAAAGATTGCCAAAGATTGTATCAGGTGACAAAAATATAGCATTTGTACAAAAGTGTTTGAGGTAGTTTGTTGTTTTGCCAGTTCAGGCTTAAACTTCATGAACTACCTGATACATACAAGAATTGTTCTGATTCTTACATCAGTTGTGATCCAACTGATTCTGAACTCCAAGAAGGTAATAGCAGAGTCAGACACTCCCTATTGTACAGAAAGAATCTATGCAAGCTGCAACAATTATTCCTGAACAGCGTGTGTGCTGTTGTTAGTAAATGCTAATTGCTAATGTTTCAACAGCATTTTTTTTTCTCAAGAAAAGGTAAATGGGTATCCTAGGGACACACAAAAAGAAAGGGAAACCTGCCATAAGCAATCCATGTCGAAGATCCATGTTGGCTGATGTAAATTCAAAAGCATATGAATCATATGAAAGTTGCTGTTATTTCAGATATTTGTAAATGCACTGCCTTGATTGCCTGTTTGAGACTGTTATTGTTTTTTGGAACTTATGTGACTGTTGCCAATTTTCCTAGTTATCTACACTATTTTTTTAAAGTTTTTTTGTTTTTGTTTTTTTGTGTTTTTTTTTTAATTAAAGTCTTATTCTTCTCAGCCATACAATAAACTGTTCAGATCTTATGTGGGATATGGTAATATAAACAATTTCACTCAATTCTGACAGTAATCCCTATCGTTAGTAATCAGCACAAAGCTGATGTGTAACAGAAAAACCATTTATATATCCTTTTAACTCCGATTTTAGGTTATTAGACCTGTGCTGCCGTCAAAGCAATAGGTAATAATACAAAGTGAAAGCACAATACTTATACAAAGACTTAAAACCATGTCATGAAATCATCAGTATGTTCATGTCTATTTAATAGCTTTCAACCATCTATACATTTTTTTTTTTAGCCCTTTCAAGTATTTAGCCTCTAATTCTATCTTTCTAAATCCCTATTTTTTACCTTTCTATTCAGGGGAAAATGTGCGTTTCTCCCCTTACTTGTAGATCCCAAATAGTATAGCCACCTCTTGAGAGTGAGTATCCTTCTACAAGGACCAAAAGACCCCTGAAACAAAGGATATACGAACACATACACTCAATAGTAGTCGGAAAAATCATAACACCCATATGCCAATATGTGGGCACAAGACACAAATATTTGGCTTGGAACATCTATCCTCGAACCAAAGAGGTGGAGTACTTGATAAACGATTACTACAGACAGAGACAAAATGGATTGTAAACCTGAGAGCCACACAACCACCTGGTCTTAATGATACATTAAGTTTTAAATCCTTTTTATAACAATATGACAATCACATATATGAACAAAATTAATATTGAGTTATACACTAGCTTAGTACCAAGCCTATCATCGTATCAAACTTTTCTTCTTCCTTTTTAGGTTTATTAGACGTAATATTTCTAGATAGACCTTGTTTGTTAATATGCTAAAACATGCACAAAAGATACCATTTATATGCACATTATATAACTATTGTCTCCTAGCATTCTGAGTATTGTACATAATAGCATTCATGCATTATTTTATTGTTTTCTATTCAAATATTATTTATGTCCCGTGTCAACACTTTGAACCTTGTGATACTGAGTCTATGGTATGATACTGACTCTATTGATACTTTAAATAAATATTTCCATGCGGATATTTCTCATACACTTTGCAATACATAGCACCCATGGTATAGGTATTTATATTTATTAGCATATTCAGTCATCCATCCATTCTCGCTTCATGGATCCCCCCTGCCTACACTAGGACTTGCGGGGGATGGGAGGTCGCTGTCTAGCCGTTCTATGGATTTCAAACATTTGCTAGAAAATAGCAAATGAGTTTGAAGAAATCCATTCCAGGTTTGCTGGCTCACCCAGCTTCACTGAGGAAAGTGTAGCCTCTCCAGCCTTGGAGAGCTTTTATGAATCAGGCCAATTACCACTGAATTACCATTGAAACAGAAATATGATGTGTATTATGCTGTATTTCTAAATAATATACTGTTTGGTAAATTAATCTGATTTTGCTTTGTTAATATGGCAAGCACAAAATGCAGAAAAATAAGTACAAAAAACAAGTTGACACACTATAAACTACACTTTACTGACATTTTCAGTATTATTTTATTTCATATTCTTATTAGTCAACCCAAAGAATGGGTTAGTTTATTTTAAATGATAATGACGTTTCTATGTTTAAAGCTATTTTTTCATAAAAAGTTACTTAGTAATGCTGAGCAAGAACTAAATGTATTTTAGTAAAATAGTAATGCTAAATGCTCTTCTGTCCTGGAACAAGTGTGGGGTCAGAGTAAGTCAGCTTCCAGTGTGTATTCACAGAAGTTATACTTTTTAGAAAGCCTTCCTGAAAATTGTAATAGTTAGGAATCCAAATCTCAATTATTACTTTTAAAATTAGGAACCCTAAGAGACAGAGGCAACTGGTGTTTTCCACTTAAGAACCTATTCTTTCACAATACAAGTCTATGGGAATACAAAAGCAACTGAAGCAGGTCAAATGTAGGTCATATGAATAATTTTAGATTTATGTCAAAGACATGCTGCATTTGTCAGTCCAAGGCCCTCAAGAAAGGTCCTAAAGTTGCCAATAAATATATAGGTTAGATTAATAGTAATCTGGTAATACATCCCTGATCCTTATTTATAAAGAAAGGAAACTAACATTCCCAATAAACCATCTAATAACATGGTACTAAAAGTTTGAATGATGATCATATTGTCTGTTCATGACTCAATTATTTGAAAATAATTTTTTGAATTTAGGTTAATATTTTATGTATACAACGCAAACACATTACAGTGAGGCCGTGGTTCTGCAACCCTATTAAGGTTAGGTTCTGTATATCAATTAGAGATAGGGAAATTTGCATGGATTTGTTCTGGGATGTTTTACATAAAAAAATTTCACAAAACCTGATGTTTGAATCAAACCCAACTAAAGTCCATGGGAGACAAATCTTCCACTTTAAAAGGTAAATGTCCTTGAGTTGTTTTCTCTTTTAACTGAATGTTTTTAGGGTGTTACATTCACCCAATGTTCTTTGGCTATTAACTTCTCCTAGTAAATGGTCTTAGACTACGTACAGATATTAGATTTTTGTCATTAGAAAGGATTTTTCACAATCATTTCTAACGGCAAAAGACTGAATGATGCATGAAAGAGTGATGTACATACAGCGGCGTTGTGCTCTATGAAGAGGGGAGGGGAGAACTACCGACCGGCACTCCGCTGCACTCTCTTCCCTTCACTTGTATTACGATTATTCAATTGTTCATGGATCCGCCCAGATGGATCCATGAACGATGTCAGAAAAGCGCTGTACACACGTCAGGTTCTTTTCCATTCTTTACCAGCCCTGAAGCGATAACTGGACAAGAATCATCTGACGTGTGTACGTAGCTTTAGGCTATTCTGTCAATTCTGGTTCAATCGTTATTTTCTCTTTTAAGAGAATGTTCTTAGCCTATTTTGTCCCAGGATCAAACAGCCTAAGATCATACCTTACAGATAATATACCGTATTTTTCGGACCATAAGACGCTCCGGACTATAAGACGCACCAGGTTTTCGGCACAAGGGAAAACAAGAAAAAAAAATTGATTTGATTTCCCCTGAGATCCAGCGTGCGGCACTTGTGCCCGCCCACGAAGGCGGCGCCGATCGGCATTCATCAAATCAATCGGCGCCGCCTTC
>NC_092862.1:84712578-84811208 GCF_032062135.1 Pyxicephalus adspersus | reverse complement strand
CCTGATTTTCCCCCCACTTTAGGAGGAAAAAAAGTGCGTCTTATGGTCCGAAAAATACGGTAGATAACATAGGGTGAATAAAACACCTAAAACATTAGGAAGAGACAACAGCAAAGGTTAAATAAAGCGCCCTAAAAACATTTATTTCCAAGAAAAAATTCTAAATCTGACCTCTGGATTTTGGGATTTGACCTTTGTTTGCTGACCTTGGATAATGACTGTATCACATCATTGATTTTATTATGTGCTTTAAGTTGATGCTTTTTAGGTTTGTGTACAGTCATACATTTTTTAACTTAGGTTTAATGTAGAAACCTACAAAAAAAGTTCTACCAACAGCCAAACAGCTCTAGATATTGACAGTTTATAGTCAGTATATTTTAGCATCCAAGCTAGGTTATCAAGCAAACCTAGACATATTAATGTCTTCTAATAGGCAAAAGGATTTATGAAATATTAGTTATTAGATTTTTCCAGCACTGTGAATTATCTCTACAACTGCCTCTAATTCCATGGTTGATCATGCAATGTGTGATATTTACAAAAAAAAAAAGGTCAAATTAGTTTATTATTATCATAGTTTTAAATGAAAATACTGAACACAGCAATGTATGTGATTAAATGTATGTATATATATCTATATATAGATATATATATATTTAAAATTTATTTAAAAACTGCAAAGATTAGAAGTAATGTCTACCACCTTTAGTACTATGTGTGCGTGGTAAAACTTCTGAGATCATTAGCAATTGATTGGCAGGTGCATTAAACCTACAGGTAACCTCCTTCTTACCTGCATTTGACCATCTTTAAGGCATTTTGCATTTCAATTGAGTTGTATGGGAATGCAAAACACATGTGAATAAAACATAAAGCCTGTTAAGCTAGGCCCTAAAGTTGTTGGTATATTTTTTTTCTTGTTAAATATAGTGTTGTACTGTGACAAAGTAATAATAACATTACTTTTGAATAAAAATTTTGTTTATTTGTCATAATATGTTGTTATTTATCTGTACTGTTTAAGAGCATTTTATCATTTAAACAGATGTACAGTGTGATACTGTGAACTTAGGAAAATATTTTAAAATGAGTGTATGGAACACAACTTTATTTCAATAACTTGTTTATGTATCAAACATACTAAAACAGTGAAGAGTTGTTAACTGACAGCCAGAATACCTGAATTTGGGAACTGACTCTGGTCGCTTGGCTCTGGGAGAGAGTATACAGAGTGTTGTCTGGCTCAGACTGGAGAGTAGGTGAATATCCGCTTTCCTCATTCACTTTCAAGCCTGGGGCATCCTGTTGCCACAAATCAATGAGTCATTGAGTCAGTCATTAAGTAAACACTACATATTTTTTGTATATGAGGGTAATTTTTCCTACTGAAGCAAGGCTTTATTACTTTGTTTATTGTAAAGTCTTATTTTAGACCTTTTACTATTCATAAATAGCACATTTTTTACTATTCATAAATAGCAACTCATAAATAGAAAAATAGGAATGTTAAAGTGACCTTTAAAATATTGAAGGGTGGAGTTTTAACCTCATTCCTACACAATATTTGACATGAAATTCTACATTGACTGTAAAGGGCAGGTATATAAACATATATAACAGAATGTGAACATTTAAAACAATTTTTGACAATAATTTTTTAGGTTTTATGCACAGGACAACATACCAAGCACTAAAACAAATTAAAAGGTTACATATTGTATTTTCTAAATTGAGTTGAGATTCAGTAAAATAGCTTTGCTAACAAGTAGCAGACAAATACATGCAATTGAAATTTCCACAAATTCCTGTTAATTAATTGGTGATACTTGTTTCTTCCTTTTCTGCCTTTTGTTCACCAATATTTGTTTGCTCCATTCATAAACTGTTCAGTAGCTCACATTCAATAGGGTTTGTTAATTTGCAAAAAGTAAAACACTTAAGTGGTCCAGAATGAATGAGACACTTTTCCTAATGCTGCTTAGACCACTACAATAAATCCTGGATAAAATCCTAGAATGTTGTTTACATTTCCTATGATTGTAAATTATTAGTATGGAGTATTTTTTCTGCGATGCCTGACAAAAAAGTGTTAAGATGCTGAAGAGATATGCAAACCTGTCCCACCACCTGATCTCTATTTACTGGCAGTACTGTTGCCTGTTTGCAATTGGTACACTTGGAGCTGGATGCCTGATTTCACAGTGATTTCTTTTGCAGGCATTTACATGATAAGAAGTGATGCTGTTTTGGCAGCTGGAACCACAGTATGTGATAAGGATTGCCCAAGCATGACCACTCTGGGAAGTGTTTATTTCTAGATTTAGCTTTTTTTTTCCTATCATTTACATACTGCAGTCTACTGATTGGACAGCCGACCTATATTTCCTTTAGCTTTGGTTTTTGCTATCAGCCAGGAAGGCAACCCATCATAGTAAAGGGCCAACAGAAATGTAGAAAGGTGGGTGGGAAGAGGCAAGGTCCATAACAGCCTGCAAGTGTCAGAGCTTTTCCTATTCAGAACAGCAGGCATTTAACATAAAAAAGTAAAAAAGACACACTTATGCTATAGCAGCTCCCTTTCTCTTACTTAGGTGGCTAAAGTGTATATATTTTTATCTGTTCAGTAAATGCCAAGAAAGTTTAAGATATCTAGCGATCTAATGTGCTTGTGCTTACAATTTTTACAATGTTTCTGACAGCTTTCCCGGTTACAGAACACATATGCTCTATGTTTTGAGATAAGGAGAGTGGGATATTTTCTGTATTTCTAAAGCATTTGTTTTTCTAGGACAGGGGTGGGCAAACTTTTTCAGTCAGGGGCCACAATCTGATTCAAAATTTGAGGGTCCGGGGCGATGGGAGAGTGGGCAGGGTTATACCATCATGACACCACTGAATGTGATGTCATAATAGCATAACCCGCCCACTCTCCCATCACAGATCTGAGCCTGCGATGGGAGAGTGGGCGGGTTGTGTGCAGTGACACAGCCCCTCCACTCTCCCATCACAAGCTCAGAGCCTGCAATGGGAGAGTGGGCGGGTTGTGTGCAGGGACACAGCCCGCCCACCTCCACGAGCCAGGATACAAACGGGGGACGTGTTCCGTGGTTCTGCACCCCCCAGTGGGGTCCTTCTCCTGACCCTGCTCGGGGTGGCACCGGCCAGAGCTGCCGACCACCCAAAGGGCCAGGGAAACAACCTTATTATGCCGTATACGTCCTGCGGGCCGTAGATTGTCCATGTCTGTTCAAGGATGACAACACTACTCTTCTATTGACACAGTACTGGGGGTGAGCTTTATCACCCTAGCAAAAGAAGTGCATTACTGGGGGGATCAATAGGTAAAAGCCTGAAAAAAATGACTGCGATCACTGCACCAAATCCTGCTAAATTTTTGGCAAATTGCATTAGTCAGTAGGGGACAAATCTTAAGAGTCTAATCAGCAAGGGGATTGTCCTAATTATACAGATTGATTTAAGTGTGACATGAAAATCTATATTTTCTGCTCATGAAATAGCCTTTGAGTCAATTGTCCAATTACTTTTGAGCCCCCGAAATGAAGTGATTGTGTTAAAAAAAAGGTTTTAGTTCCTCACATTTTAATCCGGAAGAAAAAAAAAATTAGAGGTTAAATCCATCCATCAAAACGTGCTGCCCTGTTACACAATGCTGTTGGCTTGTAATGCCTGGACCCCATTTTCTTTGGATTGGGGAGGGGGTTGTGCAGGTGAGAAAAAATTGGAGGTGGAAGTGAGAAAAATTGGAGGTGCAAGTGGGGGGCACCTGTAGCTAACACCCCCTAAAATAGCCCCGCTACAGCATCAATTGAGGAGAAGATGAGGTGGAAACTACTGGTCCTTAAATGTCATTTTGTGTGTAATGCCTGCCCCAAGATAAGGTAAAGAATAATAAAGACAGAGAGTGAAGCTACATAGTTACATAGTAGGTTACATAGTTACATGTTCCTTCCTGATTCCATGAGGCAATCGGATGTTCCCCGAATCAACAGTCTCTATTATTTTTACTTTAAAGTCTTATTACCCAGTTAAATTCTGTGCTTCTAGAAAAACATCCAGCTTTTTTCTTAAAGCAATCTATAGTAGTTGCTGAAACTACTTCCTGAGGGAGCCGATTCCACATTTTCACAGACCTTACAGTGAAGAATCCCTTCCTTATCCGGAGCTTAAACTTCTTTTCATCCAGACACAAAGAGTGCCCTCTTGTTTTTTGTAATAATCTCAAAGTGAATAATGGGGAAGAGAGTTCTCTATATGGACCGTTTATATATTTATACAGAGCGATCATATCCCCCACTAAACGTATCTTCTCAAGGGAGAATAGATTCAGTTCAGCTAATCTCTCCTCATAGCTGAGCTCCTGCATTCCTTTTATAAGTTTAGATGCCCTTTTAGTTTATTTACAAGTACTACAGTTATGGACTCATATCTCTTTGCAATATCCATCTCTTCCTCTAAATATGATCATAGTATATCATTTATTCCTTTTTATTACCAACAATATCTTTATTTTTAATATTATTTCTAACCTTATCTCTACCCTCATCTCTATCCTCACCAACTACCTCATACCACCGCATTTATAATACCAAATATCCCCATGATAAGCCCTATAGCAATCAAGAACGCTTGCAAGGATTAACAATAGGGATGAGTGAGCAAGTTTATTAGGTGCGATCTTGCGGCGAATCAGGCCATTCTCGCTTACCGAACATTTAAGCGAGAACGGCCAAACAAACAAAGGGGAAATGAACAGGGGCAGGAACGCCCACTATTTCTGGCAGGAATGGTGCGGCTGGGAGCAAATTATTTGCTCCCAGGATGCACAGCAAGGCCCAGCAGCACCAATTAGCAGAGATCTCAGAATAGGTATATATACAGGGAAGGAGGGAGGGGTTAGTCACTCCATCTTGTGTTCTGTGTGAGGGAGAGAAGTGCACTGTAATGTGGACAGGTTAGGAGCCTTCTGTATATCTAGAAATATACAGATTGTGCAGTTTTTCTTGCTGCTTATCCAAAAAGGCAAAAACATTTCTGTGCTACTCTACAAAAAGAGATATTTCAGTCTGAAACCTCTTGCAATTTATCATATATCTATCACAAAAGCCACTATGCATTGTGACAGGGCAGGTTTGGAGCCTTCTGTATATCTTGAAAAATACAGATTGTGCAGTTAAAGTTGCTACTCCTTGCTATTTTTCAAAAAAGGCAGAAACATTTCTGTCCTACTGTACAAAAAACACACATATACTTCTTGCAAGCTATCCAAAAAGCCATAAAAATTTATAAAGGTACAAATTTCCACTTCGTGAAGCATATTAGCTACAAAGTATTTTGCACGGTGTCAAGCCACACAAAAAATTTGTACAATGTCTGGCTAAAGGGGAAGGGGCAGCTTTGGCAGGGGTGGCAAGCAAAGCAGTATGAGTTTGTTTTTAGCTGCAGACCCGAGAACAAGAAGCGCTGCTGTTGGTGGTCAGCGTCCATTATTACCACACCATGAACAAGAGGTAGTAGAGTACGTGACCCAGCCTGGGTCAAGTGATTGTACCCCCTCTTCATTCCAGTCCCAGACACAGGCTCAAACTGCTAGATCTTCCTTCGCTGCCTTTCCTCCTTCTGCCACCAAAGTTACCTGTGCTGCTGCTAGCAATTTGAGTGGGGCATGTAGGTGAGCATTACCTTTTTCAGGCTCCAGTAGCGGTGAGCAGGAGCTCCAATGCAGAACGGCAGCTGTTTGTCACATTGCTAGCAGTCAAGACCAGGCATCATTGCCATGCCCCACACCTTCTACCCCATCGTTTAATCATTCTGTGATTAGCATTAGCAGCATCCAACCTTCCATCCCCCAGATGCTAGAGCGCAAGAGGAAATATGGCCCAAATGACCCCAAAACAAAGCTAATCAATGTGGCAATTGCACAGCTGATTGCGTTAGAGCTCCTCCCTTACCGGCTGGTGGACTCCAATGCGTTCCATTACGCATTCCTCTGCGTGAACCCATAGTACGTTATGCCCAAGCGACAGTATTTTGTGGAAAAATGTGTTCCTGCTTTGCATGAACATGTGCACAGCAATGTGTCCATGGCCCTGCAGCACTCTGGCAAGGTGCACCTAACAACCGACAGTTGGTCAAGCAAGCATGCAGTGGGAAGATATATTTCCTATACAGCTCACTGGGTAACTTTGGTGGCAGCAGGGTAAGATGCAGCTGCAGCAAGGCCTACATACCAACCTCTGCCCAGAGCACATCGCCATGCAATCTCCTCCTTAACCTCCACTTCTACCTCCTTTTTTGACTCTTGTGCCTCAACCTCTTCTTCCAGGGACACTTTGCCGTGGAGACCCAGCATCTCCTATTTGGCAGCATCTGTTCACCACCAGCAACAACCTGCAGTTTGCTATTTTGGTGCACAATTCAGACGTTGCCACGCAGTCCTGAGGTTGCGAAGCCTGGGTTTCCTCAGCCACACGGGCGCAGCCATTCTAAGTGCATTGCAGGAGAATGAGGACATATGGCTAACCCCCAACAGACTCCAGTCAGGCAAGGTTGTGTGTGACAACAGGGCCAATCTGCTGGCAGCCCTGCGTTGTGGGAAACTCACACACGTACCTTGCCTGGCTCACGTCATGAACCTGATAGTACAGCGCTTCCTTTAGGAATTACCAAGGCCTCCAGCCTCTGTTGCTGAAGGCTAGAAAATTGTCAGCGCATTTCTGCTGGTCGTACACAGCCAGTGCCAGATTGGTGGATTTAAAGCGCAATCTCAACCTGCCAGTGCACCGGTTAATTTGTGATGTGGCCACACGTTGGAATGCCACCTTTTACATGCTGCAGCGACTGGCTGAACAACAGAAAGCAGTGGTGGATTATGTGGCAGAGTCAGTTTGTTTCAGACGTATACCTACACTACCTTTCTTCAGCCCTGCGGAGTGGCTGCAAATTGAGGACTTGTGCACTGTATTGTCACCTTTTGAACAGGCGACCAGGATGATCAGCAGGGATCAGGCCTGTGTCAGTGACACCATCCTCATTAGTGTTGGTCGAATAGCTCACTATTCAATTCGGCAGCTATTCGCTCGAATATAGCAAAAAAATTCAGGTGGTCGAATGTCAAAGTCGAACACCATTAAAGTCAATGGGAGGAAAAATTTGGGTTTTTTTCAGCACTGTGCAGAGCTTCTACAGCCTCCAAACAGATGTAAAAAGATACATTGTAAAAGGATCCATAAAACCTTTCCTCAGCCAATCAGGGAGCAGAGCAATCAGCGGAGCTTTACTATGCTGACAGCTCTGCTCCCCTGATCACTGTGACGAGTTATCAGGGTTTCCTATTTCTCAGCCAATCACAAAGCAGTAGAGGTATGAATGGAGATAGTATCTCCATTCAACCTCTATTGCCCTCGTATTGCCTGCGGTTACAGCTAATTGAAGGCACCCGCTTTCAATTAGCTGTGACCACAAAGTTCCCACGTTCCAGGAATCCCACAATGACATTATGATTCATAATGTCATTGTCATATAACCTGTAAAAAATAAAAAAAGAACAAGTTTAAAATAAAAAACACATACGAAATAAATAATTTAAGAAAATAAAAAAATTTTTTTTTCCTCACGAATTTTTGCTGTCGAATCCCGTGTTTTTCGGGTCGGGTCCACCCGAATTCGAACAGCCATATTCGGGTCGAATATAGGGACAATCCGAATTCGAACATCAACACTAATCCTCATCATATGCCTGCTGGAACAGATGATGGTAGATCTCGGGCATGACACAGAGCGGACGCTGCATCAAGAGATGACGTTTCAAACATCATCTCAGACATGCTTGCCTACTAGGCATAATGCACCACAAATCCAGGAAGAGGAGGAGGTGGAAGAGGATGAGGAGGACATTGCAGGCATGGGAGAAGGGGAGGAAGGGGCAGAGGAGGATATTGAGGGTACATGGCATCCATCCACCCAAACACAAGGCGGCATGTTCCTGTGGATGGCAAGACCAGGTGAGGAGGACGACGACCCTGTGCTGCTGTTCGACCCACAGGAGTGTGGGTCCAGAATTACCTCAGCTGTGGGAACTTTGAGCCACATGACGACCTTCATGCAGGAGTGCATAGCCAAAGATCTACGCATACAACACATAAACACATAAACACGCATACAACATATAAAAACAAAGACTGACAACTATTAGATTGCTACTTGCTACTGGATCCATGTTACAAGCCTGAAATACAACAACTCATCTTGCCCCAAAGTTCAGTACTACCAAGAAGTGCTTGTAAGGGACTTATGCTCAGCCTTTCTGGTTGCCAGCAGCAGCAAGGATCCCTATGACAGTTCCACCAGCCATGGGAGCCAAACAACTACCTTAAGCGGCATGGGTGGCAGCAGCAGTGGAGGTCGTCTAAGCCAAACTATGCAGGCTTTTTTTCAGCGGAAGCAAAACACCAGTTGTGCAGCAATTGCCAATGACACTCAGCAGCGCTACTCAGTCATGGTGCAGGAATACCTGAGCTCTACATGGGACATCTGCAACCTGCAAAGGACCCACTGGGCTACTGGGTATCCAAGCTTGAGGAGTGGCCAGAGCTGACAGAACATGCCATTCAGATCCTTGCCTGCCCAGCCGCAAGTGTGTTATCTGAAGGAGCGTTCAGTGCAGCTGGGGGCGTGGTGAGTGACGAGCACATTCAGCTTTCTGCAGAAAATGTCGAATCACTTTTATTAAAATGAATAAGGCTTGGATTGTCAATTACTTCAACACCCCCTCTGTACAGTGAACTGAGTAGTCGTCAACTGAGGTACAGCCTGCTCACACCTTGATGGGAAGAGCACTTTCACAGCCTTCTCCATCTCTTTCTACTCCTCCCCCTCGTGGCCCTCTACCTCTACTCTGTCTCTGTGGCCTATAACTTGCAATGTAGCTTTGTAACTGGCTAATTTTATTTACGGAGCACCTCCCTCACAGCCCTCTGCCCCTTTCTACTTTGAGGCCTTTATCACTTGTAACGGAGCTGTGATTCATAACTAAATATTTGTCTTTGTACAGGAATGTTTCTGTTTATTTTGATAGATAACAAGTGGTATCAGAATGAAATATCTGCATTTTTGGAGAGAAATACAGAAATGTTTATGGCTTTTGTGATAGATAGCAAGTGGTATCAGAAATAAACATCTGTATTTTTTTTTTACAGAAATACAAAAAAAATTTCTGTTTATTTTGATAGATTGCAAGAAATATCATAATTTAATACCTGTATTTTTTGGAGAGAAATACAGAAATGTTTATGGCTTTTATGATAGATTGCAAGAGGATTGCAAGAGTTATCAGAATTCAATACCTGTATTTCTTTACAGAAATACAGAATTTTTTCTGTTTATGTTGATAGATTGCAAGAGGTATCATACATAAATATCTGTATTTTTGGAGAGAAGTACAGAAATGTTTATCGCTTTTTTGATAAATAGCAAGTGGTATCAGAATTAAATATCTGTATTTTTTTACAGAAATACAGACATTTTTCTGTTTATTTTGATAGATTGCAGGAGTTATCATAATTAAATATCTGTATTTTTTGGAGAGAAATACAGAAATTTTTTGGCGTTTTTGATAGATAGCAAGTGGTCTCAGAATTAAATATCTGTATTTCTTTTACAGAAATACAGAAATTTTTCGGTTTATTTTGATAGATTGCAAGAGTTATCATGATTAAATATCTGTATTTTTTGGAGAGAAATACAGACATTTTTATGGCTTTTTTGATAGATAGCAAGTGGTATCAGAATTAAATATCTGTATTTTTTTACAGAAATACAGAAATTTTTCTTCTGTATTTTTTGGAGAGAAATACATACATTTTTCAGGCTTTTTTGATAGATAGCAAGTGATATCAGAATTAAATATCTGTATTTTTTTAAAGAAATACAGAAATTTTTCTATTTTGATAGATTGCAAAAGTTATCATAATTAAATTTCTGTATTTTTTAGAGAGAAATACAGAAATTTGTATGGCTTTTTTGATAGAAATCAAGTGATCTCAGACTTAAATATCTGTATTTCTCCTACAGAAATACAGAAATGTTTCTGTTTATTTTGATAGATTGCAAGAGTTATCATAATTAAATATCTGTATGTTCTTGTCGGGCCCATACAGGAGGAGTGAGAGGGGCATCCCCCAATGGAGGTTTGCCCCAACCCCCCTTGGCAACAGTACCTACAGTTCTTACCTACTAAAGAGGATTTCCAGAAATTAGTTGCAGAAGTACGAGCAACATGTCGTACTGAAATAGGGGCTCTGCACACTGACTTACAATCTCTGGCTGGCAGAGTAGATGACTTGGATGAAAATGTACATCAGGCCAAGGAGGACATTACAGCACTTTCACTTAAAGCTGGGCAAAGTGATCAGAAAATAAGGGAGATTCAACGTTTGATAGAGGACTTGGACAATAAATCCCGATGGAATAATATTAGAGTACGGGGTCTCCCTGAGGCAACCCGAGATTCTGACCTCAAACCAGTACTGCAAGCATTCTTTAATCGGGTACTAGGGCGCCCAACTCCCCGAGAGTTTAAAATCCACAAGGCCTTCCGAACCTCCAGGCAACCTGGTACTGCAACCAGGCCAAGGGATGTTATTTGCCAATTGGTGGATGCGGACCTGAAAGATGAAGTCATGACCACAGCCAGGACGATGTGCAAACTTGAATTCGACGGGGCTCCACTTCAGCTATATCAGGACCTGTCGTGGCATACCCTGCAACAGCGCCGCTTGCTACAGCCATTGTTGACTGTCCTTAGAGATCACCGTATCCCATATAGATGGGGATTTCCATTTAGCCTCTCAGCACGCCATAAGGGGAAAACGTCCATATTACGGTACCCGGAGGATTTGTCCTCCTTCTGCAGAGATCTGGGGATAATTTGCCCGAGACTCCCAGGATGGGAGCGAGGGGAACCTTTGCGACCCCACTCCCCCCCGTGGCAGACGGTGGTTTATAGGAAGAGATCCAGGGGCAGCCACTGGGAATCCACGCCTCCAACGCCTGAAGAAGCGGGCTGCCGATTCGAGATGTTACTGTACTAAATTATAGCCCATGACTGTCATAATGATGTTCTAACTGTTTTGCCCCACAGCCTTGCCCATATTGCTTACATGTTTTGCTGTTATACTGCCCAGGTGTTTAGCTGCCCTGGGGGAGCTTGACGCTGCTCCTAGTTATTGCTTGGGGGGTCCCAGGTTCACCCCAGTGCCATGACCCTGATTGTGGTCGGCGTTGGCCGACACTAAGATGATGTTTATGTGGTTTCTTGGTCTATACCTTCTGGCCCTCCAGGTCCACTGTCCCTCTGGGAGGAAGCCTGCCAGGCAAATTTGTTCCCTGTTCTCCTCTTGTAGGTGGCAGGGACCGGCGGGTGTTGGATCCTCCCTGACTGCCATTTGGTGAGCACTAACCTATAGGTCTATTTTTTTTTCTTTGGTTTTTTTGTTTTGCACACCTTTGTTATTGAATTCTATTTTGACCTTTTGTCCCCCCCCCCTTCTACTGAATGTGACACAATGTGGGGCTGTGACTGGCTCTGGTTGGTTTTTAGTAAGATCTCCCGAGGATACTTTATTATATTGGCGGATTTAGCTGAGGCACTTTGGTCCTTTCTTAAATTTAATGACTACTAGGATATTATCTTTTAATGTTAGGGGGTTGAATTCTAACACAAAGCGGATATTTGCTCTGAGAGAGTTCAAACGTCTGTCTCCAGACGTTGTCTTCCTGCAAGGCTCACTTTGATAACTCGGGCTCATTCAACTTTGCCTCTAAACTCTACCCTCAGTCATACCTGGCTAACTCACCTTGTAGGAAAAGAGCTGGAGTGGCTGTCCTTCTGAAAGACTCCCTCAAATTTACATTGTCCCGTTCCATTTTTGATGCAGACGGGAGATATATTGTTTTGAATGGCACTTTGGAGTGTTTCTTTTACACTTTGCAATATCTATGCCCCAAACACAGGCCAGACTCAATTTCTTAGCAAGGTATTGTCCCGCCTTAAAGACTTTGACCACACCTACTTGGTAGTGGGGGGAGAATTTAATTTGATATTCTCTCCCACTCGGGACAGACACACATTGCTTTATTCCCAGCCTCCTGCGCAGGTGTCCAAACAGTCCAGGGTATTCAGGCAATTGATCAGGAAGCACCAGCTTTACGATAATTGGCGGATTCCCCACCCCTCTGGGAGACTGTTTTCTTTCTACTCTCCCCCACATTGTACCCACACCCGTATTGATCACCTCTTTACTAACCTTCCTCTCCTGAGGAGTAGTATCTCTGCTGAGATACATCCTATCACCTGGTCTGACCATGCTCCCATCACACTGGACGTGATTTTCTCCCCCAAGACAGTGAGAGTTTGTCATTGGAGGTTGAATGATTTCCTAAATAAACATTTAGATACCAAGTCGACCCTAGCTACAAATTTAAAAATGTATTTTAGTGAAAATGAAGGCTCAGTTGCTCATGCCTCCACGCTTTGGGAAGCACATAAAACAGTGTTCAGACGACAATGTATAGCCCTGAGCTCTCGACTTAAGCGGGACTCATACATACAGCGTTCTGTTACAACGCAGGCCTTAAGGTCTGTGGAGGCGAAATACACAGCGAAACCGTCCTTGGGCCTTCTGAGGGAATTCACCACTCTCCGGTCTAAGCTAAGGGCTTTGGAATTGAGGAAGGTCAGCTGGATGATGCAGAGAACCCGCCAACTGTATTACTATAAGGGTAATGAGGCGGACATATTGCTTGATATTGCGAGATATGCAGCTACAATCCACCCCTGGGGCTATTAGGGATGAGAGCGGGATGGTGCAGTATGACCCCTCCCATATTGCCACTTGCTTCGAGGCCTATTACTCACGTCTATACCAAACTGTTCACTGCGCTCAAATTTCTCTGAGTAGGTCGCTATGGCCAAAAATAGATTCGAACCTAGATCAGGTGGTCCTTCCTAGGATCAAACTGGAATACCTGGAGCACCTTAATAGACCCATCACGGAAGAGGAACTCACAAAAACCATTACTCAATTTCCAACGTCTAAGGCTCCAGGCCCGGATGGTTTGCCCTACTTGTACTATAAAACTTTCTTGCCGGAACGCTCACCGCATCTTTTAAGCCTATTCAATTATTTTTTAAAGGGCAAACCGATCCCCCCTTCTATGCTGGTTTCTCATATTACAGTGATACCAAAACCAGGCAAGCATCCACTGGACTGCTCGAACTATAGACCAATAGCCCTCTTAAACTCTGATTTGAAAATTTTTACGAAGATTCTGGCCTCTAGGTTATCCAAATTCCTTCCATTTCTCATCCATGGGGACCAGACAGGCTTCATCCCATATAGACATGCGAGTGACAATACTAGAAGGGTAATCAATATCATTGATATTGTCAATAAATGGAAAACCCTGTCTTTAGTACTCAGCCTGGATGCCGAAAAGGCGTTTGATCGCCTTAGTTGGCCTTTCATGTTTTCCACTTTGAATAAAATGGGTTTTATTGGACCCTTCATTAAGGCAGTTGAGTCCTTGTACACAAATCCATCGGCCTCAGTCAAATTGCCCCATGCTTACTCTGCTATGTTTCCTATTAAGAATGGGACAAGACAGGGATGCCCATTGTCGCCCCTGCTCTTCGCCTTATGCATTGAGCCCTTAGCAGCCTATATCCGATCCAACCCAAATATACATGGTGTGCTTGTAAAGGGGAAATCATACAAACTCTCTCTGTATGCAGACAACATCCTCCTGACTTTGACCCAGCCAGTTGCATCTCTCCCTAATTAATGGAAAGAACTACAAGTATATGGTGAAGTCTCAGGTTTTAAAGTTAACTCCTCCAAAACGGAGGCTTTATCCCTCCATGTTCCTCCGCCGGCACTACGGACCCTACAGGACTATTTCTCGTTTATTTGGCAGGAACGCTCCCTCCGTTACTTGGGGACCCAAATTACTTCCACATACTCAATTATACTCCCATAACTTCCCACTACTGTTCCGAGAGTTGAACAATCTCTTTTGTAAGTGGAAGAATCACCCTTTGTCACTGCTGGGTAGGATAGCTTCAGTTAAGATGATGCTCCTTCCCAAGCTGTTATACCTCTTTGAGACACTGCCAGTTAGAGTGCCGCCCCAAGTTTTGAAGAGAGTCCAGACTAACTTTATGCGCTTCATTTGGGCCTACCAGAGACATAGAGTGGCTAAACAAATTGTCTGTACGCCCAGGGATGGAGGAGGATTGGGAGCTCCAGATGTCAACAAATACTACCTGGCGGCCCATCTGCGGCATCTGCTGCTCTGGACCTCCCCTCACCCCACTAGTGTTTGTAAAGAATAGGAGGAGGGCTGGATGGGCCCTATACGCCCCAATGTCATGCTTTGGAGTTCCTCTTTATTATTAGCGGAGTCTGACTTAATGGCGCCTATGAGGTTCATGAGGAATGTGTGGAGGGCATGCAAGAGTAAATATGGTCTAACATCGCAAGCCTCGAGGTTAACCTCCATAATCCTCAATCCACAAATACCAGATAGTCTCACTGGGTCAATGTCATTGTCCCCGGAAGAATGGATTGATATTTAGGAGGCGGCACATAGGAGTTCTATTTCTACACTTATAACATATACACATATAAAGAACACATATTTCTACACATATAAAGAAAATCTGTATTAAATTGTGCCATGATGGTATCATACGCCGGCTGTTCTTCACCGACTGTTTCCTAATGTTGATCCCGTGTGTTGGCGGTGTGGGAGCCACCAAGGTACAATAGAACACATATTTTGGTTCTGCCTCCTTATCCAGATATACTGGTCCAAGGTTAACGATCTACTATCTGATGTGACCCAGCAACCTACGACTTTGGACCCTCTCACCCATCTTCTAGGTCAACCCTCCCTAGCGTTACCAAATTTGTCTCGTAAGCTAGTATCTCATATTCTAGTTGCAGCTCGAACGTTGATTCCCACCAGATGGAAGGCGGCTTCACCCCCTTCCATGGAGAATCTCTATGCACGGATCCAAGAGATCCGCCTTATGGAGTACCTCACAGCACTCCTTAGGAATACAGTGGCCAAGTTTGAGATGGTTTGGGAGGCTTGGGATCATTACTATGCCAGACTACCCGGTTGACCCCTTTGTTCCCTACTCACTTGACAATGTCACACTGCCCAGACCCTGTTTTCCCCACCCCGCATCCTATGCTGTTTAAGTGATGTGTTATATTCGGGAATTGGTTAATGTTACCCTTGAAAATTGTGTATGTTTTATTACTGTTTCCTGGTTTTATTTTGTGTTCTCCCTTTTTTCTTTCTGTACCCCGTTAAAATTCTTTCAATAAAAATACAATTTCAAAAAAAAAATATCTGTATGTTTTTTTACAGAAATACAGAAATTTTTCTGGATTTTTTAAAAGAGAGCGGGTGGTATTAGAATTAAATATCTGTATTTTTTTTAACAGAAATACGGGATTTTTTTCTGTTTTTTTTTTATGGATTGCAAGAGTTATCATAATTCAATTTCTGTATTTTTTTTTACAGAAATACAGAAATTTTTTGGGGTTTTTGGATAGAAACTAAGTGCAATCAGAATGAAATATCAGTGTTTTTTATGCATAAATAAAAAAATGTTTCTGGCTTTTGTGATAGATTGCAAGAGGTATCATAATTTAAGATACCTCTTGCAATCTATCACAAAAAACATAAAAATTTCTGTATTTATCAATAAAAAATACAGATATTTTATTATGATAGCACTTGGCAACTATCCTAAAACCCAATAAAAAATTTCGGTATTTCTCTCCAAAAAAGATATTTCATTCTGATCCCACTTTGCTTTATATCTCCAAAGCCATAAAAATTTGTGTATTTCTCTCCCAAAAATCTAGATAATTAATTCTGATAGCACTTGGTATCGATCCAAAAGACCATAAAAAAATCTATATTTCTTTCCATAAAATACAGATATTTAATTCTGATCCCACTTTGCTATATATCCCCAAAGACATAAAAATGTATGTATTTCTCTCCAAACAATACAAATATTTTATTCTGATAGCACTTGGTATGTATCCTAAAACCCATGAAAATTGATGAATTTAGGTGAAAGAAATACAGATTTTTAACTGTGGTAGCACTTGCTAGATATCCCCAAATGATAAAAAAATGTATGTACTTCCCTGCTGATTCCATCAAGCCCGTTCCCATTTATGTGGTTTCACTAGCTGGTAGGTATGGAAAGTGTGAATTTCATTCATCCATTCATGTCTCAAATAGCTACAGCTTCTACACTGACTATAGAGGTGATGGCCTCAATCTCTAATGCGGTCCTTTGCTCTGTCTCAGGGCCCACCGCCTCCTCCTCCTGCTGCTGTAACTGATGCTGCTGCCTGCCCAGTACCCAACTCTAGATGCAAGATACTAATGCCGTCCACACTCCGTCTAAGAGCCCACCGCCTCCTCCTCATGCTGTAACTCATGCTGCTGCCTGCCAAGTACCCAACTCTAGATGCAAGATACTAATGCTGTCCACTTTCCGTCTCAGGGTTTACCTCCTCCTCCTCATGCTGTTACTGCTGCTGCCTGCCCAGTACCCAGCTCTAGATGCCGGTTACAAATGCTGTCCACACTCCGTCTCAATGCCACCACCTCTTCCTAACACTGTTACTGCTGCTGCCTGCCCAGTACCCAGCTGTAGATGCCAGTTAACAATGCTGTCCATGCCACATTTTACAAAGTTACAGCTAGCAAATAGGAAAAGGCAGTCCCCTACACAGCAATGTCTCCAGCAGCTACAGCTTTTACACTCTCCATGTTGGTGATAGCCTCAATTTTTAATGCCGTCCTTGATCCGTCTCAGGGTTTACCTCCTCCTCCTCATGCTGTTACTGCTGCTATCTGCCTAGTACCAAGCTCTAGATGCCGGTTACAAATGCTGTCCACACCCCGTCTCAATGCCACCACTTCTTCCTCCTGCTGTTACTGCTGCTGCCTGCCCAGTACCCAGCTGTAGATGCCAGTTAACAATGCTGTCCATGCCACATTTTACAAAGTTACAGCTAGGAGATAGGAAAAGGCAGTCCCGTACACAGCAATGTCTCCAGCAGCTACAGCTTTTACACTCTCCATGTTGGTGATAGCCTCAATCTTAAAGCCATCCTTGAACCGTCTCAGGGCTTACCTCATCCTCTTAATGCTATTACTGCTTCTGCCTGTCCAGTACCCAGCTTTGGATGCTGCCACCTACAAATGCTGTCCGCACTCTGTCTCAGGGCCCACCACCTTTTCCTCCTGCTGTTATTGCTGCTGCCTGCTCAGTACCCAGCTGTAGATGCCAGTTAACAATGCTGTCCATGCCGCATTTTACAAAGTTACAGCTAGTAGATAGGAAAAGGCAGTCCCCTACGCAACATTGTCTCCAGTAGCTACAGCTTCTACACTGTCCATATAGGTGATGGCCTCAACCACTAATGCCGTCCTTGCTCTGTCTCAGGGCCCACTGCCTCCCCCTCCCAGTACCCAGCTCTAGATGCCAGTTAACAATGCCATCCACACTTTTCAGGGCCCACCGCCTTCTGTTCCTGCTCTTTCTGCTGCCGCATGACCACTGCCCAGTACCCAGCTCTAGATGCCAGACTAGACTCAAGCTCAACAGGGGCTGAAATTTGTGATTTAAATGTAGAAGGCAATGTCTTCTGCTTCATCCATCAGTACCACGCTTTATCAGACTCAATTTCTATGTATGGTACCTTGGAACTGGAAAGTGGGACAGCAGTCCCTATGTATATGTCAGGGGGATGAGATGGGAGACACCGGTATGTGTAACGGGAATCGAGAGGCCCTGGATGACCACATTGAGCCATAAAGTTATTCAGCTCAGCAGACGTCCCGAGACTTCTCCACAACAAGTATGTGGCCGTCCTGGGAGACTCCATTCAAAGATCCGTCAACAAAGATCTTGTGAAAATACTGCAGAATGATGAGTTTGGACTGAGTAATGAGACTGAGAAGCAGCTTAAAGGGAAGAGTGAGATGTCATTTGCAAATGACACATTGGGGGATCCCTGGGTGAAATGCACAATGGCATAATTCACCGCGAAGTGCGTCATTACAGAACTGACCACAGCCTTGTACAGTTCTATTTCCTGACCCGTGTCTCTTCAGAGTACATAGAGAGAGTGCTGGCCGACTTCAAACAGGGACCTCAGCCCGACGTTGTCATCATCAACTCGTGTATATAGGATGTTATCAGGTATCATGAGCAATCACTGCAAATGTACAAAACCAACCTGGACCACCTGTTTATTCGACTCACCGAGGTGCTGAGCCCCAAATGTCTGGTGATATGCGACATGGCCATGCCTGTGGGATTTAAAGCTGCTGTAGTGCTAGAGTACCCAATTCCTAATGTGCGCTGGGACATCATAGAAGGGAATTTCTACAGTGCCACTCTGGCAGATTTGCACCAATTTGATTTGATTGACATGCACTTCCACTTCTGCTTCGAGCTGCGCTCCACGGTTAAAGATGCCACCCACTCGAATCAGCTGGCTCATCAGAACTATACCTGCATCCTGATGGCTCATATTGATCAAGCCTGGGGCGTGCAGCAGGAACAGCAGAAAGAGGAGGCGGTGGGCTCTGAGACAGAGCGTGGACAGCATTGGTAACTGGCATCTAGAGCTGGGTACTGGGCAGTGGGCAGGCGGCAGCAGTAATAGCAGGAGGAGAAACACAGCCATCCACACTCCGTCTCAAGGACCACCGCCACTGTAGGGACAGTAGGAATCTCATTCATCCAATTATGTCTCCAATAGCTACACCTTCTACAATGTCAATAAAGGATGATGGCCTCAACCTCTAATGCTGTCCACACTCCGCCTCAGGGCCTGCTGCCTTCTCCTCATGCTGTTACTGCTGCCGCCTGCCCACTGCCCAGTACCCAGCTCTAGATGCCAGACTGGACTCAAGCTCAACAGGGTGTTCTTTCCCTGCTGATTCCGCCAAGCCTGTTCCCTTTCAGGTGGTTTTGCTACATAGTAGGTAGGGACAGATTGGAATCTTATCATCCATTCATGTCTCCATTAGCTACAGCTTCTACACTGTCCATATAAGTGATGGCCTCAACCTCTAATGCTGTCCTTGCTCTGTCTCAGGGCCCACCGGCTCCTACTCATGCCTACCCAATACCCAGCTCTACATGCCAGTTACCAATTCTGTCCATGATCCGTCTCAGGGCCCACCGCCTACTCCTCCTGCTGTTGCCGCTGCCACCTGTCAGTACTCCATTCTTAAAAATAGTATTACAGACATCTAGGTGGCATTGATGATGCACTACACCCAGCTCTAGATGCCAGTTACCAATGCGGTCCCCGTTCTGTCTCAATGCCCACTGCCTCCTCCTCCTGCTGCTGCCACCTGTCAGTTGTAACTTAGAGCTGTGTAGCTGGCTAATTTTTTGACTGAAAGACCCCCCTCAGGGACGTCTGCCTATACTCTGAAGCCTGTGTATGAAGCCTTGAATTATATCTCCGGAGCTTTGTATCTGGTTGCCAGGAGAGATGGGCTGACTATCCCCCCTTTGCGGAGGTGGCATATAACAACGCAGAACACTCCTCCACCAGGATCTCTCCGTTTATATGTGTCGGGGTCGGAGTCCCAAAGTGTCCTCTCTGTCAGGTCCACCCTCTGATCTTCCCGTCCTTAACGAGTGGGTAGAACATTCCCGATCTGTTTGGAACCAGGTCCAAAGTAATCTTAGAGAGGCAGTAGCCCAGCAGAAGAGGTTTGCAGATCGCCATAGATCCCCTGAGCCCCAGTTCCAACCGGGTGATCTGGTTTGGGTGTCTACCCGCAAAATTCCCCTCCGCCAACCCTCAGCCAAGCTAGGACCCAAATTTATCGGCCTGTTCCCAATATCAGAAAAGATTAATAGATTGACCTATAGAGTAAAGGTTCCTAGTTCTTTTAGGGGGATAGACACCTTCCATGTCTCTTTATTAAAGTTTGTTGCCCCCATTTTCAGATCCCCCTCCGCAAGTGGAGGTGCAGGGAGCACCCGAATATGAAGTTGAGAGGATCCTGGACTCTTGTAAGGTGCTACTGTTTGGCCAGGCGGCATCCCCATCATCTCTATGGATGTGATTACAGAAAGTCCTGTTCTCAGAACTCCTGTGGAGGTGCAATGTAGGGCACATCCCAAGGGTGCTGTGGGAAGAGGTGCGCGCGCTACCACTTGTGCCTCTTGTACCCTCCGAGGGCGTGGCACTCGGCTGCCTCGCCGCGGGGCGGGACATAGTTAGTTTGAATTTAGTTACCCTCCAATCAAATGGGGCCAGGTGGCGCAGGGTCATTGGGCACTCCTGAACACCATTGCCCGCTATAGGTCTCTGTGAGTACAGTGTGCTTGGGTGCATTCTTTGTGTTGGTTTATATTAACCCTTACCTTGTTTTATGACTACCAATAAAACTTGACAAAAGGGTTCTTGGAGATGGCTGTGGTCTGTGTGCCCAGGCGCATTACACCCAAACTGTCAATCAGTGACTGAAATTTGCATGGAGGAGGAATTCTTTCCTTCTCCCTTCATCTACTGCACGTGAGCAAATTCTGATACAAGTCCCCATTCATCCCCTGTAGTGCTGTGTATTCTTAGATAGTGAAACTCTATCTAAGAAAACATAGAACAGCGCTGCAAGAGCAATCGCTCTTGCCGTGCTGTGATTTTACTATGTAATCTTAGATAGAGTTTCGCCATCTAAGAATACAGGGCACTAAAGGGGATGAATGGGGACAAGTCCCCATTCAACCCTTGTAGTGCCCAGAGATTGTAGTAGAACTGCAGAGGTCATCTGCAGTTTAGTTTTGCCACTGTGACGTCACATGGGAAACTGAACTGCGGTTCCACTACAATGTTCAGGAATTACAGGTGATGAATGGGGACAAGTCCACATTCATCCCCTGTAGTGCTGTGTATTCTTAGATAGTGAAACCTTATCTAAGAATACATATTGCAGCGCTGCAACAGCAATCGCGGTTGCCGTGCTGTGCTTCTACTACGTATTCTTAGATAGAGTTTCACTATCTAAAAATACAGGGCACTACATGTGATGAATGGGGACAAGTCCCCATTCATCACCTGTAATTCCTGGACATTGTAGTGGAACTGCAGAGGACTGCAGTTCAGTTTCCCAGGTGACGTCACAGTGGCAAAACTGAACTGCAGATATCTTGAAATTTTTTAAAGGTAGGGAGATGAAATTTGGGGTACACACACAGCTATCAAACTGTGCTGCCGATGATGTCGATGTACAAGCCCCATTGTTGGATAGTTACATAGTAAGTTAGGTTGAAAAAAGACATAAGTCAATCAAGTTTAACCACTAGGGAAATAAATACATCCCAGATATAAAACCCTTTGGACATAGTTGAGCCAGAGGAAGGCAAAAAAAAAAACCCTGGTACAATTTGCTTCAACTTTAAAGCCCTAATACCCAGTTATATTCTGTGCTTCTAGAAAAGCATCCAGCTTTTTCTAAAAGCAATCTATAGAAATTGGTGAAGCTATATCCTGAGGGAGCTGATTCCACATTTTAACAGGCCTTACATTGAGAAATTCCTTCCTTATACAGAGCTTAAACTTCTTTTCCACACAAAGAGTGCCCTCTTGTTCTTTGTAATGATCTCAAAGAGAATAATTGGGAAGAAAGTTCTCTATATGGACCATTTATATATTTATACAGGGTGATCATATCCCCCCTTAAACGTCTCTTGTCAAGGGAGAATAGATTCAGTTCAGCTAATCTTCCTCATAGGTGCATATTCCAGATGTGGTCTGACCAATGCTTTGTACATGGGCAGGATTATGTCCCAAACTCTGCAGTCTATTCCTCTTTTGATACAACAAAGTACTTTACTAGCTTTAGATATTGCATCTTGACATAGCATGCTGTTATTAAGTCTATGATCTATCAGAACCCCCAGATCCTTTTCCATTTCTGACTCCCCAAATGTATTTCCCCTAGACAGTATGAAGGAATGTTTGTGGGAAGAAGGGGAGTTACTGCGTGAGTGTGTGAGTGAGGGACATGCTTAGGTCGGGCTGTGGAGAGGAAGAAGGGAGAGAGTGTGTGTATGGGAGACATAATTAGATAAGGCTGCAGTATGGTATAATAACCAAAATGATATGGAGACAAATAAACAGTAATTTCAAAACATAACATCATTTGAAATTTGAATTATAGTAACCATGCTTAAACTATTAAGCATTGCTAAAAGATGTCTATGGTGGTTGAAGATATATTAAGGGTATCCTTACCATTGGAGAAGGTGTTGTCTTTTGTAAAACATAGAGATTAAAGTTATATATGTAAATATTTACCTACATTACACAAAAAAAGATATAAATGTAAGGATAAGTTGGTGGAAAGTATATAAATAGAGAGGATGTGATTCTCGATAGTAAAGTTTTAGGAATTTAGTAGGAAGGGTTTAAAACTGACCAAATCATTAAGACCTGGATGTTTTGTTGCTGGAAAGTTTGAGATCCATTTACATTCAGCCTGTAACAGTTTAGTGTCCAGGTTGCCTTCTCGTGGATTGTTAGCAATATATTCAAGGCTATAGAAGATAACCCTATCCGGATTGAATTTATGTTGAGTACCTACATGGTAACCGATGGGTGTAATGATTTTTCCTGACATATTAGAGTGGATGTGTTCATAAATCATCTTTTTAAAGGCACCTTTTGTTTTCCCAATGTAGAAAGAAGCACATTTACATAGAATAAGGTATTTTACTCCAAGGGTGGTGCAGCTGATGTGGTGATTAGGGTAATGTACTTTGCCATTTGGGAGTAGTATACATATGGCTTCTTGAATCCAGCGACACTGTGTACAGTGTCCACATTAAGGTACCTTCATTGGGGGGTGGAGTTGTCTGAAAGTGGCTCTGAACTAGCTGATCTTTAAGTGATAAAGATTTTTAAATAGAAATTGGGGTTTGACACCTACAAATTTATGTAGGGAAGGGTCATCGCTGGGAATGTTCCAATGTTTGCTTAAGGTGCTTATGCTGAGAAATGGATCTCATGATAAATCTGGTTTGAGTCTTTTGATCGATGGTATCATCTTTGGAATTGGATAATAGCTGTTGTCTCGTATGTTTGTTTGCCTTTCGATATGGCCTCTTCAAAATTCTATTGGAATAACCTCTTCCTAGGAGTTTTACAACTAATATTTTGGTTGTTGATGATGTATACGTCCAGAAACGGTATGCGGTAGGATTCGCGTACAAGGTAAATCGGAGGTTGAAGTCGCTGATTTGTATGATGTTAAAAAATTAATTTAACTTCTCCCTTGGGCCTGTCTGCAAGTTGAGGATATCATCTATATAGCGTTATCATAGATGGATTTTATTGGCATATGGACTGGCTTCTAAGGTCTTAAATAGTTCCCTTTCCCATTCACCCAGGTACAGGTTTGCATAAGATGGTGCACACCTAGTTCCCATCATGACTACTTGCTTCTGTACATGGTTTCATTGAAAGTGAAGATATTCCTCTTCAAGATACATTTCAAAAGTGAGAGTATGAAGAAGTTTTGATGTTTATGTTGTGGCAGATTTCTTGCAAGACAGTTCCTAATTGCTGTAAGACCTTTGTTAAAGGGAATGCTGGTATGGAAAGGCTGATTCATCAAGCAAAATCGGAAGCTCACTCCCGCATTTGTAATCGCGATCCAAATTCGGAAGCCTTCGATCAATTTATCAACTAAATTTCAGGCACTGGCGTATTCGCGTGGAAGTTAGTAACCAAAATGATCTTGCTGCTGGAGCCGCGCATCCCCGGCAGTTTGACACTGGCGAGCTTGCATTAAAAGTCACTGTTCCCCTAAAAAAGCATTCTTTCTAATGGCACATATATTACCCTTAGCCCTAAAAAAATGTTTGTGCTGTTCAAATGTTTAAAACATCTATATGCGCTAAGAAAAAAACATATTTTACATTTATTTCTTTCCTGTTAGGCAAGAGTTAACTGAGTTCAGCTCCTCTACAAACTGCGCAAGTGCTAATTGCAAGTGAATTTCTATCACCTGTGCACGTAAATTTGAGCATATGTAAGGGTGTTATTTAACTTGCTTTTTCCTTTTGTATTTTTTTTCTCTTGGAGGGGTTGTTGTTTAGTGTGTTATGCTAATGAATCTATGTTGCTGCATTTGATACTTTGCTTACCATTTAGCACAATAGCTTCTTTTTTATTTTTTTTACTTTGAATGTTTTAATGTCTTTTTTGCAATTTTGAAGTCAATTTTAATGCTATGTTATTGTGTTTGTGGCCATATTGTTTGATTGCAAAATTCTGCCTTTATTACTACTTTTCAAAGTTTGTCCTGCATAAATATTTTCTAGTGCAGTTTCCCACTCTTGATAGGGCAAAACTGCATATTGGTTTGGTAAGTATTTTTTGAATGCAATATTTGTTGGGCCATTTTTGAACTATTTTCGCTTTACATGGAAGTGTGGGTTTACATGTGTTTTGTTTGTTATTTTTTAATTTTTTTGTCATTTAGTGCAAAGTTTAGTGATGTGTGTTTTTTTTAGTTTTTTGGTTTTGATGTGTTTTTATATATTATTGTGACCTTTTAGCAAATGTTTCTTTTGAATAAAGTTGTTTGTAAAATGTTGTCGTTTGTTTTTTGGGGGTTTGTTATTTGATCTCCTTTCCAATTTCCCAGGACACACAGTTTAAAAAGACAATTGTGATTGTTTTTAAGCTGTTCCTTCCTCTGAATTATTTGTAAGGCTAAAAACAGCACAATTGTCTTATTAAAACTCAGTTGTTTGATGCGCAGGGTTGTGCGCCAAACTTCAGGAGCGTGTAGCTCATAGTTGTGCACCACGGCGGACCCGTTACGTGTGCCTGAACTGTTTTATCAGTTGAAAAATGCACCGCACTTTTGCACAGTCCTCATTAAGGTAAGTTTGTTTTTTGTTTGTGTATATTGCATGTTTTGCTTCATATGCACTCATGTATGTATAGACATGAGTGCACATAAAGCCAAACATGTAGGTATGCATTTAGATGTGTGTACATATACATAGAAAAGAGAAATTATAGGAAGAATTAGGCAAAGAGGGCTTTTTGGACCATATTGCTTCACATTGAAAAGATTGCCTATTTCTTCCTAGGATTTCTGATGTCATGGGCTTGGCTACAATCAACATTCATGGAGGATATTGCGTCTGGTTAAAAGAAGGAATCCACCTTTATGTGCTTCCACTACCAAGCTGAGGTGAGTAAGTCAATTATATATAGTGGGCCAAGATTTAAAATGCCATTCAAATCTGCAAAAATACCCTGAAAGGATGAAAAAGCAAGAAAAGGTTTGGCACAAAGTGGATTAGACCTTGGAAGTTTGAAATACTAGTACTAATTGTTGTGTAAACACCTAAATAATGCATACACTCCACTATTTATTAGCATTAAGTTAAGCAACAACACAACATCTGTTCATTTCTAAGAGTGCCTGACCCTGCTTGTGAGCTTGGCAATGTGCTTTGAAGTTGTGCTAGGCAACCTTGACCTCTTTCCATCACCATCAGGTGTGTTAGAATGAGTATGCAACTCACCTGGACAACTAGTTGACAAACAGTTTGGACAGCAAGTGGAAGTGTGTTTGTATACAATAGTGCTAAGATCAGGAAGCACAGCACAATGACAACAAACCTATAACACAACTACAAATGAAGACAGGAGTTGTATGGGGACAAATCTCAGGCTATAAAAAAAACAAACAAACAAACAAAAAAAAGAAATAAAATCATGACAATTTATTTAGAAAAGGAATATGTACATAATACATTCAAATACCAATATGGGACAAAGGCAACAAGGGGGGTCAAGTAGGAGTTTGGTGTGGAAACCATGCAGACATTTGTACTCAATACTTGTGGAAAAAATGACAACACATTGCTGAAGAATTGCTAAACTACAGAAACTGTCATTACAAACCAGGCACAAAAACATTGCAGCAACAGATGAAGCTAACGATCATGAGGATTACAAAAAATCACATCAATGCATACCATCCAAGCAAACTTCCTTACCCCCCCCCACACACACACACACACATACACACACAAACCAGTCCAGTTAAAATAGTACTAATTAAAATGCATATGTATTGCATAAGTATGCACAAGTGAAATCACTAAATGTTCCTTAATACATGTATTATAACATGTTTGCCTATAATCCTTTACTAAAATATTTGATTTCGCTAAAGTCAAACTGGAACAAAATTTTTATGAGGTCACAAATGTTTGTTCACATATTTTTTTACACTCATACTATTGTGTGATGATATATTTGAAAGTGCCACTTATTATATATCCAGCTTGATAGCAATTAGTTTGCAGTGTTGCAACCAAAGAATAAGTAACAAGAAGTGCAACAAATGTAACTATAAATGAAGCAAGTTTGTGATTGAGTAGAATGTAACATAAAAAAGTAACACTTACAAAAAAACATCAAGCATTAAAGATTCAAACTGACCTGTAAAATGGACTGAAGATGCGCACAGAACAAGGCGCAGGTGTGGGCTAATCAGTTGCTATCACCTCTTCATTGAGGTTAACATCTCCTTCTGAATCGCGCAGCAGAAAATTAATTGCATTAATTGGCGTATTTGAGATCTTTGCAGGAAACAGGCAGGCGAGTTCACTAGAACTCGGGCCCGACTTGCGCTAATAGAGGTTGCTGACTGGCGCGTACGTATGCGTGTCGAGCGTACGTGCATTTCATTGATGAATCAGGCCCAATATTGCAAGGCTGAAGGCACTATGCCAGTGTAACTGGATTGTAACCTAATTTATTCAACTACTAAGGCTAATTTCAAAGAGTGCCCTGTTTTTTTAAAACAGTTTTACCTTTGTTTAATCATCTCACCCAACTACTTTTTTGTGATTTTGTGAAACATAAATTGGATGAGGATTAGGTAATAAACAGATGTTCCCATTTAATTAAAATATTCTTGAGACCTAGGACCCATAGAACAATATTCACTCCTAAAATTCTACTTAACCTAAGGGGGAAGGTCTTTCTGTATTTCTCTTCTTGTCCTAATTTCTACTTCATATTCATGTTTTTCTTCTTGTATATTTATCCTATATTTTTCCAATTGTAGTCCTTTATAGGTTTCATCGGTGGTTTAGACTGTTACTTCTGGTTATGTTTACAGATAGATTGTACTAAATTATGTTCCATTCAGGTGTGTCTTTGCTTTCTAATAGCAGTTGTTTGATCCTTTGTTGATTTTGTTTTTTGAGCATTTATGCTATTATTTTTAACCTCTATAATTTGTTTTGAAAATGTTTATTAAAAATATTGAAATACAAATCTTACTTCTAACTGACATCAAAGCATCAAAAAACCTACATTGCCCTTTTGACGACAATTGGGAAATAATAAACATTCGTATTCTGACACTCTTGGTACAACAGGTGGGCAACCCTTTACTTTTTTTTTTTTTTTTTTACACAAGATTTATCCGGCCTGCACCTAAGATTCATACATTTTTCTGGTTGGATTCAAGTAGAAAAATGTATAGATGTTTTGTAAAGATTGTGTGAACCTCGTGTATATAGAGGTATAGAGGTGTATATATAACCTCGTGTAGACCCCCCCTACTGGAAACTGTTAAAGTCTGCCATCCTGGATGCAACTAGACTATATGTCAGTCTATTTAGTAGAAGTAAGTTAAAAAAGTACATATAGTTCACGGTGAAGCAGGTTAGGAAAAAATATAGCACATACAGGGAAATCACAAAGTTAGCTGATAACGTAAGTTAATATAAAAGTTTACAAGAACAGTGTAACAAGTGTCCAAGAAGAGACCGAAGCCAAGCACTTAGTGGATGGTAAGCTTCTGCCATAATCAGCAAATACGGCCAGCATACTTGTAGAGTATGACGCATACTTACCTTGTGCTGTCCAGGACCTGCCATCCGTACAGAGATGGGTACGGCCGACTCCACAGCGGACTTCCATGGAGACAACGAACCCCCTCGCTGATTGGTAGATGTAACTCCTAGAGACATGCCCAGTTCTTGTGTGTGCAGCGAGCCGAGCTTCAAGCTACACGGCAAGTAATTCAGAGCAGAAACCTAAAGCCACCAGGAGCCAGGGAGTTATTTGACAACTACATGTCCCTTTTGTCAAATAGTACTACCACCCGGTGTTTTTTTTTTTTGTTTTATCACTTTAGTCAGTTTGTCAGTGCTTTCAAAAGAGGATAAAACATTTTTTTTAATGTAAATTAATAATGGGACAAAAATCCTGAAACAGATGGAAGGTGAACTAATTTGGTTAATGTTTAACAAGATGCTATCACCTTGCACAAGCTGTCTCTAGTAAAAGTGTCTCTGACCCTATAATACTCACCACATGTTTGGATGCCTTGTAGATCCTACTGATCCTACTAGTACAGAGTACTAGTACTCTACAGATTTAGTTAGACACCATTTAAAATACTGCTTCCTGTTTTGGAGACCTCTCTCAATTCATTATTGATCACTTACACAATTAGGGACATTAATTGAATAATAGACAGGGATTGGCTTCTTGAAGGTATAGAAATAAAGAATTTGGTCTTTGCCAAGGGACACCAAAAATATGGAAAAATCTGTCCAGGAGGTTTCAGCCAGTGACATACCCAAGCATAGGTTGGGGCAGCTGGCAGATGAATATCAGAAACTGGAGGGTTGTTTGGGGTTATACCCAGATTTGGTATGCACAGGGATTTTTACCAAAGGACTTTGAAGAAACTAAATACTAAATGTAAGCCTTTTGTTTTAACAAATAAACCTGTCCTCAGACATTACAGGCAAACATGATATGTCTGTGGGACAGACAATTTAGAACAGTGCATAAAGCCATACAGGACCGATTATTTTCCATAGACACAGGAAAAGAGGACCAATAGTTATCTGGGGAACTGTAAAAAAAACTGCCCATTCCTCACATCTCATATCATATACTGGAAGTTCCTAGCAATCGGGAACAGTCATAGACCCATCACAACCAACACAACCCTTTTTTAAGGCAATTGTAAGGAACTTACCTGTCCTGCGAGCCCGCGGCATCCCTAGGGATCCCAGCCGCAGAGGGAGACGCCGCTACAGCAGGCAGCATCATGGCCGAGGCTGCTGCCCTGCTCGCAGCGTGTCTCTCTCTGCAGGCGGAGGGATCTGTCCTGGCCAAACTACTGTTCGGCCAGGCGGCATCCCTTGCATCTCTATGGACATGAACATACAGAAAGTCCTGTTCTCAGCACTCCTTTGGATGTGCAAAGTAGGGCACGTCCCAGGGGTTCTGTGGGAAGAGGTGCACGCGCTACCACGCGTGCCTCTTGTACCCCCTGAGGGACATAGTTAGTTTAAAAATCCCTGTGGCCAATCGGCCTCAGGGGATTCAGTTACCCTCCAATCAAATGGCGCCAGGTGGCGCAAGGTCATTGGTCACTCTGGCCATTTAGGGAGAACCTGTACTGAACACCATTGCCCGCAATAGGCCTCTGTGTACACAGTGTGCTTGGGTACGTTCTTTGTGTTGGTTAATGTTTCTCCAATTTGTCATTATAATAGCGACCTGGTCTGATACCTGACTCTTGCCTGAACTCTGCCTGTCCTGACCTCGGATTGTTTGTGACCTCTCTTGTCTGCTGCCTGCCGACCTCGGATTGTTCTGACCTGCCTTTGCCTTTCCCTCCTGAACTACGCTTATCGGACATGACATCTGTAAAAACCCTTGTCTTGTTTTATGACTATAATAAAACTCGATAAAAGGACTTTTGGAGTTGGCTGTGGTTTGTGTGCCCAGGCGCATTACAGCAATGCTTACACATTTCTGGTTCATTGCTGCTTTAGGGCCTTAGAACTTTCTGGTTAAAATCATCTTTATCAATTTTTATTAAAAGTAAAGTACCTGTGTACACCTAATTTATGGCCACAATTTTCTTAAAATGAGTATTGAGTAAAATGAGTAAAATTAGCATTTTGTTTCTAATTAGGATACAACACCCAAGAACAATATATTTTCAAATACATGTTTTGACAGACATGTTACCATACCTTTTTGTGTTCATGTAATGTTGAGTGTTCATGTAATAATGTAGCAATGTCTGGTAAAAATAACATATTTATAACGTACCTTTTTGTAAAGGTTTCTGAGATCTCTGTACTGCCACATGCTGTTAAGAACCTGAGATGCTGCCTTTACAACTTTTGGTGAATGCCTGTTTTGAAAAGAATTTATAAATGCTTAATGTAAATGTACAAATTATACAAGAAAACTTATGTACAGTTTAATAAAAATAATACAAAAAAAGGAATGCAAACTTTCGCCTTTTTATCTTACCTGAATAACATAATAGAATATATGCTCTTACAAATTTACATCAATCCCACATACTTTCAGTATGGTAAAAAAAAAATTTCTCGTTTTTTTTTTTGCTTATACCTTTACAGATTGTAATCCCTTACCTTTTGTAGCCCTATATTGTGCACTTTATAATAACTCTCTATATCTTTAACAAGATGAATCATGTTAAGTAATGATACCCTCCATACACATCTGTAAGCCTCTCTGCTGGCAACTAAAATTTCAGAAAGGGATAATATATTACCATCTGCATACTTTACTTGTTGCAAAGGTACATTAATAATCTGTAACTTCATTTTTATTTACAATAATTTGTTCCTTGTAAAATAAAATAGGCATTTTTTTATGTCATACTGTGCAAACCCTACCAATCTATGGTCCAGTGCAGCTCTTCTTCCAGACAGAATATTAGCCAGCATCATTCAACTATTCCTGTAGGCCCAGTATTATTGATTTATCCCTAGTATTCATCGAGCACAAACGCTTTCCAAAGGCTTATCTACTGCCTCTATCAAAGAAGTGTATTGAAAAGAAAAATGTGGAGAGGGAGCATCAGGGAGAATGGTAGCTTTTTAGGAAATAAAGCAGTTATGTATCAAATACCAGAAACTTTCTTGAATTATTACAGTAAGATACACTTAAAACTAATACAGTACAAAAGTTGCCTAAAGTTAGCAGGTGGATTTATGTGAATGGTTATCTAATTATTAAATTAGTAACTCCCCATCAGATCATCTATGGTAGTAAGGAACTCATAACAGCATACAGACAGCATCCCCACATGTGATACAGGAGAGGCAGAAATTGACAACTGGTCTTGTTTTACTCTAAACAATTTCAAAGTAGACCAGTAAGATAGTGAACATTTATCAGCCTTTGTGGTTGTTATTGTTTCTGACAAAGAAGCTTGGAATGGCAAGACAAGGAATGATAGTATTCTGCAGTAGCTGTGTATGCATTTTAACTGATGAAAGATATTGTATATTAGTTAGTCCAGAACTTTGGTTTAGATATCTTGATACAATCACTGTCCACTTTATTAGAGTTGACCTAATAAATAGATAAATAAATAAATAGAGTGGACCTTACTAGTAGAGATAGTAAAAATCTGCTGAAATTTGATTGAAAGAACTTTTGCCCCTAATTCAATTTAATTCCACCAACTTTAATGCCAATTACATTAAATAAAAAAGGGTGATTAATAGGTTTATTTAACTTATTTAGGTTATATAGTGTTGGTATATATGTCTGTGACACAGAGCTTTTCACCTTTATTTGGGTTTGGCATTGGGGAAAAAAAGGACACAATGGGATTCAGGAAACTATATACAGTACATTATATATATATATATATATATATATATATATATATATATATATATATATATATATATACCAGCTATATACCAGCTTGAATTCCACTTAAATTAGTCAATTATGTAGACACTTATAAATATTCACATCATGCTCCGACTTTGAGATACTATGTGTATCTCACACTCTTGCTTTGTGGCTGTAGGGTTAGCACAATTTATTTAATATCAATTATGTCTCAACAACAAAAATGCTTTACCAGTATATACTGGCATATGTATACCATATATAAGGTCATCCTAAAGGAATGCTGCATATCCTTTAACTGGTATCCTTATAAGGTAAAATACTGGTTTAAGGATGATTAGGGGTCAGTACTGGTCAAACACCGGCCATTGTCTTAGTTCCTTCCTGAGTAGTTAAAAACACAGTGCCATACCTAATGAACTAGTCTTGACCAGAACTAGCTGGATGCAACATGTTTCTTTGATCATCTGCCAAGTTATTGATTTCCAGCAGAATCTTTGGGTGAATTCAGTTTTCTTCCGCAGCTAAGTATCTTTTGTTACAGCTTATTAATTGTTATTACAGTATTGCATTGTTTTGTTTATCTATCTTATTATTAAATAGTATAATCATTCAAGTCTTTGTGTTATCTCTCTTTGTACACTTCAAATTCAACCCATCAATATTTGCATAAACTGTCACAAATTAAATCCGTGACATAACAGTAGCCTGGTGTCAACAATGATAATATTGTTTGACAGAATGATTACACTGATCAACAAACATTTTCTTGCCAAACAAAAATTAAGTCCTTTTAGGTTATGTTTGATGCACAGATCCCAAATATGGTTTTGCAAGATTGGCTCTAGTTTTTGAAATATTGACCTCAATAATAACCTCATAGAAAACTAATGAAACATGAAAATTAAGCAACATTTTACTAGATATGCCTACAATACCAAAATTAAATTTTTGAAACACATAATGTCAATATATTCTATATTCAGTATATTTACAGAACTAATCACAAAGATGTCACTTCCTTTTATGCTGATGATCAGGACAATCAAGTTGAAGGCTCCAGCAGTAGTCTGCCATCATGTGTCTATCCCATCTGCCCTGATACCTTTCTTTCATCACCTCTATATCTTGATAAAACTTCTCCGCTTGTTCCTCACTAAAATCGCCAAGGTTTTCTGGAAATTTTTGCAAATGGCTATGGAGATATTGTACCTTTATGCTCATAGTAGCGCCCAAATTTATAACGTTTAAGAGCACGTTTTGTACCAGTTTTTCATAATTTTGTGCTTTATGGTTACCCAAGAAGTTCTTGACAACCATGACATAGCTGTGCCAGGCAGAAGCTTCAGTATCAGTCATGTAACTTGTGAAATTTGACTCATTTATCAATTTCCGAATCTGGGGTCCATCAAATATTTTTTTATTTATTTTTCAGTACTCAATCCAGGGAAGAATCTACAAATGTATTTGAAGCAATCACCGTACTTGTTCAGAGCTCTAACAAGATGCTTCATTAATCCCAATTTTATGTGTAGTGGACGGAGAATGATTTTTTCTTTCTCAACCATTGGCTCATTTATTATGTTCTCTGCGCCTTTTTTCATGTTTTCCCTTGGAGGCCATGCCATTTTTTTCCAGTGATCCTGCTTTGCTCTGCTATCCCACAAGCAGATGAAACATGGGTACTTTGTGTATCCACTTTGCTGTCCAAGTAGGCATATATACACATATTCACATAAGGACTATTGGTGAAAAAGATAGCAAAGCTTTAGTAAGGCCATTTTGATATTTTCATATTCCTCTAAGTTTTGTTGAGTGACCAACTGGAATTGATGCATAGCAGTTGCCATTATACAGTAAAACAGATTTCAAACTTCGAATGGAACTGTCTATAAAAAGCCTCCAGTCTTCTGCATGGTATTTTGGTAATCCCATATGAGCTAGTAGTCCAGGGATGTTACAACAGTACACAATAGGCCCTGATTTAATAAAGCTCTCCAAGGCTGGAGAGAATACACTTTCACCAGTGAAGCTAGGTAATCCAACAGACCTGGGATGGATCTGGTCCAGGATTCAAAGCATTTGCTAGCAGAAATCCATTCCAGGTTTGCTTGATCACCTAGCTTCACTGGTGAAAGTGTATTCTCTCCAGCCTTGGAGAGCTTTAATAAATCTGGCCCAAAGTCTCCATCTTCACTGAAATATGGTGGGAGTGTCACCTCTCTTGTCCTATAAACTGTTATTTTAACTTTCGGTCTCAGACAGTTCTTATCTTTTAGCCTGGATGCTAAAAGGTCAGAAGCTTGTTTTGACAGACTTAGGTCACGTATTAAATCATTGAGCTCCTCTTGGGAGAACTGCTGGTTTGATGAAACACTTTCTTTATATTCACATCCACTGCTGACGCCCGGATTACACTCCAAACCCTGTGTATCCTCCATGTCGGATACAGGAATATCAGGGAGTGTACTGAACACTGGTATGGGAACATCAGCACCATGCGGCACAGGTCGTCTTGCTGATTCCAAATCAGGGTACTCCCACTTGTTTTTCTTGTAATGATTGAAACCTTTTACATTCACAGCACAAAAAATATTAATCATTATGATGATTTTTGGGCTCTCGCCATACCATTGGTACACCAAATTTCAAACTTTTCGGTTTTCCATTTTTCCACTGATGTAGACACTCTACACAAGTTTTGCATATCATATGTGGGGGCCCAATACTTATCTTGGTTGCCCAGTTTAATACTAAAATATGTAAGATATGCTTGTTTCTGTAATGTTTCTTTTCTGTTTTTGCTGAGAAAATTCACCACAAATGTAGCAAAATACATTAGGGTCATTTAAACAACTTCTTCTTGGAGAACTCATATTTCTATAAAAAAAGAAAATGTATGAATAAAAAGAAGGCAAATGAATGTTTCATTAATATAATGATACATTTAATATGCAAAATGCAAAACATTGGTGTAAAGATTGATAAATTATGCTGTGCGAACATTTGCTGTTAGTAAAATCGTCTATTCCGTTTCCTGTATCACAAGAACTAGAGCCAATTCAATGAAACTCATTTCTGGATTCACCAGGCCTGAAATACAATAAATATATTAAAAAATCCTTAGCAAATAAAAAAAAAATTTTTTGTTGAGCTGTGTTATTGATTCAAATAACCGCATGATATAATTATTGATATTTGCAGAAAGTGAATATTCCCACTTTAAATGTTACCTGTAGAAAGTTATCTGTAGAAAGTTATCTGTGAAACACAGTGAGTAAAAGTGAAACATTTAGGGAATATGCTGTTATATATAGGGATCAAAACATATTGTTGTACTGTCATAATTTGTTGTTTGATTGTGTCCACATGTTGGTGGCAAAGGATTTTTTTTTAAAGATAAAAATAAATAATAAAATTGAAACTGTTGCCCTTAAAGTCTTGGTGATTTCCCATTATTTAGAAGGTATATTTTTGTATGTGTTTTATAGGGTGTTGGCATGGATTAACCCCTGATCCAATCTCTGTCTGATTAGCTTTTTTACATCCTTCCTACCTCCTTTTTTCCTCTGAGAGTCTACTGATCTATATGCCCCCTGAAATATTGCACCCCCTACTCCTCCTTTTATGTAATTTCCATTATCATTCTTTTATTTCCACACTTAACAACATGTCCCATTATTCCTCCAAAATATAACTTATATTTATTAGTTTATAATAATATGCTTATAGTTATTAGATTACCCTGTTACTCATTGTTTACCAGTATATCATGATTTATTTACACTGTCTAAAGAGAAGCAATGTGTACTTTTTCTACTGTTGGTAAAACTTACTTTATGGTTTATCTTTTAGTACTTTATCAATCAATAAAAACTACTGAAAAATTGTGTACCTACAAAGTTGGAGTATATCCATTGTGTATAGGTTTGCACCCATTTATGCCAAATCTGATACAACTGTTTTTATAATATTGCAACCAAATATACAAATTGTTACATTTTACATATTTTGTCATAGAAAGAGGAATAAATAATAGAAGGCTATTTGAAAATGGTTTATGTAATCCTTAGCACCAAAGTCTGTATGTATACTGTTATAATATTTAACATTTTATATAAAAGGAAGTATTGTCATTTCAGATTGAATAATCCTTTTAACTACATATGTCTATAAATCTACCATGTTTAACTCATTACTCTCATTCCTTCTTATTTATTAAAATAATCTGTCCTTTAGGGTAAAAATGAAGACTACTATTAGGTTAGTACTCTACCAGAGAAAATCAGTCATTATTTATCAAGAATATACATGCCTATCTATTATAAAAGCTCCATCGAAGGTTACTATTTAAAATTTAAAGTATCATTTAATATACTGTATATTGTATACATTGTAGAAGCACAAGTTAGCATACTTGTCTCCTTTGCTCTTCGATATTCCAACAAGTTTTTCAATGCCTCCTGCATCTCGTAAGGCTTTGGCATTTTCCATATTTTTAGTTATAACTTCATGCAGGGTGCAGCATATAGCAGTGACAGTGTCATCAGACATAGCCTTGCTAGAAAGGGTGTTGCAGTTGTTCCCACCAGGAAGACGATGGACCAGATCTCTCATGGCATATTTGCCTAAGTTAGAAAAACAAAAAAAATATATATTAAAAATAAACTTTTAAACACAGTAAATACAGTAAATACTTTTTGCCAATATTACTGATAGATACACCTTTGCAGTAAAAAGTAGTAAAATGTGGCAAATGTTAGTCCACTGAATCAGGCACAGCAAAATCACCAAAAGCTCTAGCAAACTGATTAAAAGATTAGAATAATGTTGGGACTAGGGACTTTCCACTGACAGTGAATCTAGTACACTGCCACAATAGGAATTGCTTGAGAGGAAGAAAGGACTTGCAGGATGTCATCTTCCAGAACTGAGCCACTGCATAAGAGAAGTCCTTCTCTGTGGTAAGTGGTAAATTTCCATAGAAAACTGCAATAAAATAGCTTACTTCAGAGAATAGTCCCATTTTGATCTATGGTCATTGATGCTCTGCTTAATTTGGCTTGGCAGCATCAAATAATCATCATTAGTTAAAAATTATTTAATCTGGGTCCATGGATATAATATACCTGTGTTTTATTTTAATTTAAAAAAAATCCCCAAGACCCCTGTGGCCCCACAAGGAAGACCACATGTTTTGGCTATAGTGAGTATCTCTAGGCATCTGGAAAAATGTGGACAATAGCTTAAAGCCCTTGGTATATCATTACCCTCCTTCATATTAGATAGAGGTGATGTTTTGCACTGTTTAGGGTGAAAGTCTAAGTGTATGAATTAATGTGGAGTATTTCTACACTTCAATTTTTCATGAAGTAGAATTAGATGCTGTAGCACACATATTGAGTTTATATAGGTCTAAAGATGAGGATGCTAATAAGGTTCATTTTGGAATCAGCAGAACCAAGTTTACAGAGCTTTTTAGTTTTGGTAATCAGATCTGTTGCTCTTGTAGTAAACAGTATGTAGAAAGGGCAAATGTGATGCATATATAAAATGATGAGCACCCTCATGGCAACAGGGTTGATTCACTAAACTAGAAATTTAGGCCGAATTGTGTCATTTAGCAAAGTCAATTTTTACTTAGCAAGGGATAATTCACTTGGCTTAGTGAATGTAGTGAAAATTCCATTTACAAAGAAAACCCAATAACATTCAAGGAAAAAAAAAAAAAAAGATTTTGCTTGCACCTTATTTATTGGCTGAAATCAGTAGAGCTTCACTACAATCATCAAGCTAAGAGAGAGATAATGTTAAGGGCTCTTTATGCAAGGCCTCTGGAAAACCTCTGGTAAACATCTTAACATCAAGTAGTGTCACAGATGAAACCCAGGGGTTAACAGTAAAGAAGATTTATCATTTGTAAAAAAAAAAAAAAAAAAAAAAAAAAAAAGGAAAAGAAAGGAAAGAAACCATGTTGATCTAAATTTATTGCCCACAGTCTCCAATTATCTAAAACAATAAAAATGAACTTTCAAGTTTACTTATGAATTCTAAAGTGTTTATAAGTTTTTATGGATAGTATTTTTTTAACTTCCTTTACTGTGGCAACAAGAGGAAAAACAGTAATTACAAAGTAACTTATTTTATTCCTGATGACATTGGTAATCAGGACAGTTAAATATTCTCTACAATATAAACACGAGCAGCAATAATTTTTAGAGACCCTTTAATTACTGGCATAGTACCAATGAATTGGTGTAAGGCCAATGTGGTACCTATCTTAAAAAAGGAAGCAAAGACATTAGCATGTAACTGCAGTCCGGTAAGTTTACCGTCCATAGTTGGAAGGGTCCTGGGGAGAGTTTGATAAAGAACCACATGGAGGAGTTTCTGCTATAAAATAAAATAATACGTGACAGTCAGCATGGACTCAAGAAAGGCCAAAGTTATCAAACAAATTTACTGTTATTTTATGAGGAAGTAGGTAAGCAGGTAGACAAGTAGCAAGTTAGGGGCAAAAGGTTTAGAAAAATCAATCTGTAAATGGATAGAGAGTTCAGGATTAAAAGTACCATTTCAGTGTTTGCAGATGACACCAAACTATGTAATGGAAGTTATCATGCTTGGAGAGACAGGGCCACTAGGGGCGCTACGGCTTGCACAGAAATAGTGTGAGCCTGAGTAGGGCCAAGGAGCAGAGTCTAAGCAGTAACCAGGTCTTTTCCAGAGCCTCTAGTGGTGAAGATGTTGCGTTGCTGGTTACTGCCAGGTTGCAGTCCTTGGGCACACCAGGGTTGGCAGGAAGATACATGGTACCAAATCACTGAGCAGAAGCAGGGCAGACAGCAAGCAAGTGAGGTCAAGTCAACAGCCAGGGGTCAAATACCAGGGATCCAGGAAATAGACACCAGTGACACAGAGGCCACTGCTGACACAGGGAACACAGAAGACACTGGAAGCAACAGGAGGCACAGGTGACACAGGGATAACCACAGGCAAAGAGTAACACTGGAACAGCACAAAGGAACTGGCCGGGAAACAACAGACTGGGCAACAAGGGGTTAACAAAGGACCTGGACAAGGAGAGCACTGAATTAGGCAACAGGTGTACAGAAACTTGCTCAGCAAAGCGAGGGGGCTCGGCCATAGTGGAGACACGTTGCACGAATGCTGAGTGCTGTGTCTGAGCTAGCTAAATAGCCAGGGATGGTTAAGAGGCCATTTCCTGAATGGCCAGCAGGATGAGTGAAACTGATAAAGCCCTGAGTCAGAACTGCCTGCATGTGTACGAGAGAGGCGCCTGTGCTTTAGTGAGGAAAAGGTAAGTTTGACAGGGGTACACTTTGACAGAAGAATACAGGATGTCTATATTCTACAAGCAGACCTGAATGTACTGTTTGACTGGGCAGCCAGGTGGCAAAATTACATTTAATATTGAGAAATGTAAAGTTATGCATTTAGAGGTTAACAACATGCATGCTTTATACTGTCTAGGGGGAAAACATTTGGGGAGGCAGACATAGTAAAGAGTCTGGGGGTTCTGAGAGATCATAGACTTAATAACAGCATGCAATGCCAAGCTGCAATATTGAAAGCTAGCAAAGTACTTTTTTGTATTAAAAGAGAAATACACTGCAGAGATCAAGACTTAATCCTGCCCCTGTACAAAGCATTGGTCAGAACACTCCTGGAGTATGCAGTCCAATTTTGGGCACAAGTTCACAAAAAAAGATATTGTGGAATTGGAGAGAGTGCAGAGAAGGCCAAATAAACTAATAAAAGGAATGGAGGAGCTCGGCTATGAGGAGAGATTAGCTGAAATGAATCTATTCTTCATTGAGAAGAGACGTTTAAGGGGGAATTTGATCACATTGTATAAATATAAAAATGGTCCATATAGAAAACACTCTTCCCAACTATTCACTTTAAGATTGTTACATAGGACAAGAGGGCACTCTTTGCGTCTGGAGGAAAAGAAGTTTAGGCTCCGGAAAAGGAAGAGTTTCTTCACAGTAAGGTCTGTGAAAATGTAGAATACGCACCTTTAGGAAGTAGTTTCAGCAACTATTATAGATTGCTTTAGGAAAAAGCTTGATGCTTTTCTAGAAGCACAGAATATAACTGGGTATTAAAGTTTTAAAGTAATAATAACATGTTGATCCAGGGAACATCCACTTGCCTCACAGAATGAGGATTTTTTTTTCCCGTTGGAGCAAATTGTACCAGGGTTTTTTTGCCTTCTTCTGGATCATAGGGTTCTTTAACTGGGATATGTTTATTTCCCTAGTGGTTGAATTTTATGGACTTATTTCTTTAAACCTGACTAACTATGTAATAAAATCTGACATTGGTTCTAACTAAATGTAAAAAATATATGCTGTTTAAAGTCTGCTTTAATCAAGCAGGTAGGCCTTAAGGTGAGGAAATAACAAGCTGCAATGTGTTCTGCAAGATGCTGACTGGGGAACGCATTTTTTTGTTGATTTAGATCTTGCACATGTTTACTAATTTTTGGGTATTTAATCCAGAAATGACCTCAGTTTTTTTACTATTACATCCAGTTTTTACGATACAGGATACCCTCCATTTTTGTCAAAAAATATACAAATTTTACAATGAAAAAATAATGAAATAACTTAAATGTACTGTTTATTTATTTTTTTTGTTCATGCAAAGGATTTATTGTTACTCTTTGACATTTATTTTACAGTAAAACATTTGAAAATGCTCAGGTAAGCAGTTAAAGTAAACATTTACGCTTAGCTTTTCCTGGAGTGTTCAGTGTTGGGAAAATCCTGCTGGATGCTCCAACAATAGTAAGCCATCATATGTACATCCTATCTACCCTGATACCGTCCTTCCATGACCTTAAAATCTTGATGGAATTGTTCACCTTGCTCATCACTGACTGCACCAAGGTTTTCCAAGAAGTTAGAAAGATGGCTATACAGAAAATGCACCTTGATGCTCATATTGCAACCAAGCATTTTGTAGCTCTCCAAGAGTTTCTGGACAATTTTTGTGTAAATATTTGCTCGTGTGTTTCCAGGAAAGTCCTTGACAATGGCACTGAATGATAACTAAGCATTCTTTTCGACTTCTGACATTGTCCTGATGAAATGTTCATCTTTAATGAGCTGCTGAATCTGTGGACCATCAAACACACCGGCCTTTATTTTTTCAATAAAGTCCTGTACTATGTGTTCCTAGATAGAGTTTCTCTATCCAGGAACACAGTTTGAGTCACACTGGCTGCTCATTCATTAATAAACGCAAGCCGCATGACTCGGGACTCAGAGAGGAGGAGTATCGCAGCTGCATTTATGAATGGAGCCGCGAGAATCCTCCTCTCAGTGAGAGATCCCCGGGCACTACAGGTTAGAATAAAGGCTTGCCCTCATTCTGACCTGTAGTTCTCGGGGATCGCTCACTGACAGGAGGATTCCCACGGCTGTATTAATGAATCCAGCCGTGATAATCCTCCTATAGTGATTTCCGATGAATTCTCGAAATTGTGCTGAACCATTGGAACTTTGAGGAAATTTTTGCGAGAATGCCAGAGGAATTCTCGTTCATCCCTAGTACTTATACTTTAAATAAAAAAAAAATAATTAGGAGTAGAGAACAATGTAAAAGTCTGCCTTGAAGGCCCTTTAATCCTAATTTTGTAATACATTTTTATAACAATTTTTAGTATTCATATGTTTAATTTCCTAAACTATTTAGCAACCGATATATGCATGTAGTAAAAAACTAAAACAACTTACCAATTAGTTCTTTATTTCTAACATCTAAGGCCATATTCCTTAATGCAGTAGCAACAGCACAAACCACTCTGTCATTGTCTATTCGAAGGAGCTCCACCAAAATTGGTAGTCCTTTTTCTTTCCGGACAGCAGCACGAATATATAGAGACCACTAAAATACAATTTAAAAAAAAAACTGTTTTAAGTTAAAGCTAAATAAAAAGCTTTATCTAAAATATTAACTGTTATAAACATTGTAGGTGAAAAGAAAAAGAATCCAGTATCATGCATGTATCCAGGTAAATTGTATCTAAAGCCAAAACTCCCCTTTTTATTTTGGATAGAGTATCTATTGCTGTGCCATTTGGGGAGCTCTCACTGAAAATGAAAGTTAAAGAAATAAAGGCGAAATTATCCAGTAGGGACACTAGTTCTGGAGTCAACTTTCTACAAATCGATTTCCCTCATTGTAGAAATTTCTTTTTACTTCCTATTCAGACTAGTGAGAAGATCTGTTGGTTGGTTTATAAAGTAGGTCACAATACTATGGGTCTGATTTGTTAAAGCTCTCCAAGACTGGAGAAAATACACTTTCATCAGTGAGGCTGGGTGATCCAGCAAACCTGGAATTAATTTCTTAAAAGTAACTTGCTATTTGTTAGCAAATGTTTTCAATCCTGGCCCAGATCCATTTCAGGTTTATTGATAAACCTGGGTTCACTGATGAAAGTGTATCTTTGCTAGTCTTGGAGAGATTTATTAAATTAAGCCCTATGGCCGCTCAAAAAAGGGAAACAATCAATATCTTTCAGATATTGACCATTTACCTGGATTATTGAGGTGCTACAATCAACCAGAATATTCAACATTTTACTAGGAGTGCTAACTAATCATCACCAGCCAATAGGAGTGCTTCCTGCTGTTTACAAATAAGGGATAGCCTGGGAAACTCTGTGTTGTTATAGCACCCCTGACTGGATCGGACATACCTGATCAATGTAGCAATCAACAATGCCCTAATTTGTAGGATTTCCAATGTATTCATCAGCAAATTTGAGAGTTTTAAGTTAACATATAAAGCTGGACTTTAGTATTACAAAGATATACAGGCTCCTTCACTGCACTAAAATTGCATACTCTGATTTCACTACACATAGGCAGCTTGTTACAGTGTGCATTTAAAGCTGCAGCAAGTCAGATGGAGCCTGCTAACTTTCCTGAGTGATGGGCATCCAGTATCATCTAGCCCTTTACTCTCAGCTGAACTGTCCTTGCCTTCCTTCTTTCATTTTTTGCATTTTAGTTCTATTAATTATATAGACTCACTATCACCTTTGAACATTACCACAGTTTCCTGTTTAACGTACAGCACCTCACCCTTCCCGTCTTACCAGCCATAAACTGCTTGTATTACAGAAAATTAGTGATGTCTTTAGATCTAAAATTAGGTAAAAAATGAAAAAAGAAAGCTTTTGAATTAGTAATTTAATTAATTAGTGATATTTCTTGCATTGGGGACAGTAGAACGAGGACCAGGGGAGGCAAAATATTAGCAAATAAACCAAACTTAAGTATTTGTTGGTTTTAAGCCACAATATGTGTGATAAATCAGGTTAACGATTCAATTTTTTCTCAAATATACAGAATATAATATGAAGGAAGAAATAGTGAGCAACAAGTATGTGACATTTGCTGGAATCACACAGTTGAAACATGCTTTTTCGGGCTATTCCAAAACCGCAGTTATTCTAAACTCCAAAAACTCCATCTACCTTAATATGTAGTTGTTTGCCTGATACTGTGTTTAAAAAGATACAAGAAAAGGAAGGAAATGAGGAAGATCCCAAAGTTTAGAGCCTGAACACTTACTAGCTCCAATAACTTTCCTCATCTAATTCACAGATCCTGCAGCTAGTAGTAGTGTCAACAAACTCTGCTCCAGTAAGATAAAAGAAGGGAGTAATGCTCTTAAAACTTTTTCTAGCTATGGATGAGAGTCAGACATTTTTTTTAGTGATGGATAAAACCTTAAAACTAGTTATAATGTCTAGAAAATTGTGTGCCCTGACACACAACTCAGCATCATCTCTGTCTGTCGAACTCAGCATAGGGTGTGACTATTGTATCCATTTTAGAGACCACGTTGTGAACTCACATATATACCTACCTCTGTGACATCCCTCACATAATAATTTCAATCTATTACAATTTATAAAAAATTTCTCCGCTAAATCCCCTGAAGAAGCCGATAGGCGAAACGTTACTCTACTCGCAATTTTTGCTAAAAAGGGATACTATGTCTAGTTAAAAGTTCTAACTTCCCACTAAGTTACCAAAGGGAACGGCCAAAACTACTTTGTATAAATGTGTGCCATACAATTTTGATTTGTGATTTATATGATGTGAATGTGGAACCTCACATAATATATTTTGCTATTGCCACAAAATAAAAACATCAATCATTTCTTCCACAAAATGTTCTGGGTTGGCAAAACAGTTGATTAATTACCAGAGGATAAAATAGATCACTTTCACTACTCCCCACTGGTTTTAGTGGGTGGTTGAGGTCTCGGGGGGTCCACCTCTGGTGTGGTATCTCCTAATTTATGGTGATGGACCCTCCTCTTTCATGGGGGGAGGGTAAGGGCTGCGAGTGAAATGGGTTCCTGAGCCAGTTTGGGTAGTTGCGGCTGGGAACAAACAGCTAGAAACAGCAAGACAGGGAAGCAGACCTCTTAAAAATGTGTGGTGTGGGCGGTGCCTTCGAGGACCTACAACCTGGGGAGAGGATGTTAGGAAGTACAGTCCTGTTGTGTTATCCTGTTGGGGTTTACTGATGTTTTACTGATGTTAATAGTTGATTGATATTTAGGTTATTTATGTTTAAGTATATACTGAGTATATACTTACTAAAGTTAAGATATATATATATATATTTATATATATATATGTGGTGGTATTTTGTATTAATCCAGTTACAGTTTTAAAGGAAGGTTTTGATAATAAACAGTCATTTGGCCATTTCCCAGACCTGTGTGTGGTACATTTATTAGGGGGGGGGGGGAATAAAGGAGGAATGGTCATGGGAAGGTGGGGGGTAAAGCTGGGTGTTTGCCTGGAAATATCCTAGGTACCTAGGACATGGACCAGATCCATTCCATATTTTTTCCCTAAAAAGTATTTTCTACAGGGAGATGCTGGAAGCCAGGTTAAAGGATGATGATTTTAATACCTATTCCCTCCAATGATGGTTTAAATTTAGAACTCATCTTTTTGCTGGCCAAGAAAAAAAAAGAATATTAGATAGATTTAAGTACAGGTAGTCCGAGGGTAAGAACATCCGACACACGGATGACTCCTCCATACGAATGGGGCTTCCCTCCCTTGTGTGCAAGACGGAGGCTTGGAGGATGTGGTTTGCATGCTTCAAGGAGACATTTTTTGCTAAACACAGCTGAGACGGAGCTCTTCTGCAAGCTCTTGTAACTCTTTAATGACCAAGACAAACTCTGTAGTTGTTTATTTTTGCATATCAATGCACAGCTTGCTCTAGAGGGTAATGAATGTCTAGGCTGCATAAAGTTTTTTTTTTTTTTTTTGCTTTGTTTGTGATTAGCTCACAGGGAGGATTGTATACAGTAACTGACACCACACTGCCTAATAATATGTTGAGACAAACATCATCCTAGTTGCATTTATTAAAATATTGTACCTATTCTGACTTACATACAAATTCAACTTAAGAACAAACCTACAGTCCCTATCTCGTATGTAACCCGGGGATTACCTGTACTTTACCTGTTACTCCTTAATGTATCTGGGTAACCCGAATGTAACAATCATGTCCACACATGATTTCTACTCATTATACGTTTGTGAGATAGACTTGTGTGGCTGGTAAAACTTGATTTTATTTTCTCTTCTTTTGTCCTAGTTAATGTCTTTGGCTACTTTTATGTTCTTGTCCTTTTCATTCCCTTTTTTGTTATGTCATATGTTTATACTTGAAAATTCAATAAAAATATTAAAATTGCAATCATCAAATATTTAATACTTCCAAATATTGTATCGCAACATATCACATTTTTACAATCTTCTGGGATGGGACCGCCAAAAAATGTTTTTGACTGATGTCTATCAACTCTGATACTGGACATGATTCTGGACAGGAGAAATCAGGAAATCCCTTGGGAAGCCACAGTAAATCTGAAATACTGTAACAAATATCACATTAAACTTTGAACACCTATTTGCACTGCATCCAAGCATACCTTGGCCAAAACATGGAAATCAGTTATCCTAAATGTGAGTCAGGCCAAATGTACACTGGCTTGGTATTTAAAAAGTTAAGGGAAAGTCAATGATGTTGAAAAACAAGGAGCTCCAAATAAATTTTGCCTTATTTTCACTAGCTATTGCTAATAATTTAACCTGTTTTTTTACCTTTTTTAGTTTTGTTATTGGTAATAGGTGTTGAAAATCAGAAGCTTGACATAACTTTCAGAAACCTGTAAATATTATGTTAGAGTTGTATTATATATACACCAACATTCATTATACTAATCTAGTCAAATGTAAGTGTGTACTGTAAATATAATGTGCAATTGTGCTGTATCTAGACCTTCAGTTGTAAGTTTTTTGTTATTGTGGTGCAGATTTGTTACCTTCCCAAAATTATATTTTGTTTGATTTTGTTATATCTGGTTGATAAGTGCAAAACCTACCTGTTAATCCTACCATAAATCTAGTGAGCTAAAACTTTTGCCACTGCTATTCTGCCAACAGTTAACATTGTTATTAGTTGTTTCTGTAGACTTCATAATACCTCTCCTTATGTTATGAAGATAAGAAGGGCAAAGGGGGAGAGAGATATATTGTATTCCTAACACACTTTGGGCTCTATTTATAAAACAGTGAATCTGACATTCCCTCAAAACATCCCTTGTGGGAATCTCCCATTTCTATGTATTTCAATAGCAGTACTTGATACCCATGAGGGAATGTTTGGGAGAATGTCTGATTCCATGTTTTATAAATAGAACTCTTTCCCAACTCTTTCTCTGTCCCAAGGTAACAATGGCACTTCTCCATTATTATACATTATGATGAGTGAGCGTTGTTAGTATAATATGGAATTATCATCACTTTACAAAAGTATGCCTATGTCTGGATTCAGGAGAAAAAAGGAAAAAATCTACTAATATATGCTAATAAATAATAATGTAAACTAATGAAGTTACCAAAGCATTACCATCTTTAGGCACCTATATGTTTTTATTCGGATTTTGAGATCTAGATACACTTTAACAAAAATAGGGATAAAGCTTCCTGAGCATAAATGAAGTAGTCTTTAAATAAATACACCAAAGGCTACCTAATCCTTTTTTTAAGGGGGGGGGGGTTGTTAAAATCTTATTATACTATTAAAAAGCACTGTGTATTAAAATGGATACATCCTACTGAGTTAATAATAATATACAATAATATTATGGATATATAATATTCTATGAACAGAGGAAAGATAATTTTGATTTTAAAACTGGCATGATTTTTTTTCCAATTAGATCAATTGGATTTTATTTTAATGCTAATCCACATTAAGACATTTTATCTGTTTTGAATACTTTTTTTGGTTGTGTATGGATGTCTCTATTGATTTTACCATTGAACTTCTGTTTGTAATCAAAATACTAATATACAATTGCTAAAAAGCAGCAATTTAAAAAAGACACAGTCACAATTCACCTGATATGGATAGGGACCAGGTACCTGCTGAAGCTTTTTTTTTTTTTTTTTTTTTTTGACTGTCACTAATTTTTGCGGTTATTTTTATATATAAAGTTGTACAAAAAACAGATATTTTCGTTAGCTAACAATACACAATATTTTCAATGGCAATATTAAATGGCTTGGTAACACCTACATTTATGTGAAAAGTAAAGTATTTTCAATTTCAATTTTCAATTCTTAGGCTCTACATAAGACCCCATGATCCAAAAGTTTGTTCAACCTCCTTTGGCAGCAATACCTCTAAATAATAATTTCTGTATGACTCTGTATCAGTAAGCTTTAGCTGTAGTTTAAATAGTCGCACATCTTTCTCACTGTAGAATAATGGACTTGGAATTGTTTGTAATGTCCTTATAACACTTTTCAGATTGATGGCCAGTGACAATTACATCTCTATTATCATTGCTTGTGCCTTTCGCTCTTGGCATTGTGTTAGCACACACCTGAATGCTCCAAGTTAGCAAACTGGCAAAGCTTCTGCTTTTATAGAGGTGATCATGCTTGATGATGCTCAATAAATCAAATGCATTGACTAGCTGCTACCTACCTATAGTAGTAAGTGTGTTCCTGATTTTTTACACACTGCTTCTGCATTGTAATGAAATATGCCATGTGTTGTTTTTCAACTGTTGTATCTAACACATGATTTTTTTTTATATCCTGGTATGCAAAACTGAAATTCCTATTTATATACTTTTTAAGAATGTCCTAAGGGGAAGAAAAACAAATTTCCTTTTTTTTTTTGGGGGGGGGGGGGGGGGAAATAATACTCTCCTCCTAAATACGAATAGGCCTGTTTACTACTTATTATTGGTATATATAGATATATACTATATGTTTCTGCAATCAATAGTATAATCAATTAATACCCATATTTTTATTGATTTAGATACAAATATTACAAGTGCCAAATACATGTTGCCAAATTACTACCCCTGAGGAAGCCTAACAAGGCGAAACGCGTCAGGTACAACCATCAACATGATCCAATCATTATAATTATGTGGCAGTAATGTATATGCTGTGTTGAAATGAACTATGTCTAGTGTCTCTTAAGGTCAATTTAACAGTTGGTGCAGCCCAAGCTTGTATTGTGGTCCAACCCTAAAATTGTTTAATGCACTTGATTATACGCTGTATTTTGTGATCTTTTGGTAATTATCCTGTACATTTTTAACCACAAGAAAATATTGTGGCTTATGACAAATGCAACTTAATTTGTCTATATAAGATATTCATTTCTGTTTGTTTCACTGTATATCCAATACAATTCTCTCTTTTGTGCAAAAAACCCTGCTTTCCTTCTCTTCATAAATATGTTATCTAGTTCCTCATTTAAGTGGAGACTTAATGAGAGCCTACTTACTGATCCATTGATTAAACGTGAAATACATCTGCACATTCAGAATTTCTTCTCATTGAAAAAATCCGCTGATGCTTTCCTGGGAATTAATTGGGAAGCTCACAAATAGTGTTGGTGGAATATCTCACTATTCAATTCGATAGCTATTCGATCAAATAGTGAGAAATTCACCGGGTGATCAAATGCCGAACATGGTTTTTTTTAAGGGTCTTTTAAGGGCAATCAGATTACTCTTGCAGCTCTTTACCAGTTGTATGTGTTGTTGGATAGAGTTTTTCTATGCAACAACACATAGTACAGCGCTGCAACAGCAATTGCTGTTGCCGCGCTGTGTTACTACTATGTATTCTTGGATAGAGTTTCCCTATCCAAGAATACAGGGCAAGTCCCCATTCATCACCTGTAGTGCCCAGAGATCGTAGTGGAACTGCAGAGGTAATCTGCTGTTCAGTTCCATTGTGATTTCAGGTGGGAAACTGAACTGCAGGCTACCTCTGCAGTACCACTACAATGTCCGGGAACTACAGGTGATGAATGAGGACTTGTCCCCATTCATCACCTGTAGTGCCCTGTATTCTTGGATAGACAAACTCTATCCAAGAATACATAATAGAAGCACAGCGTGGCAACAGCGATTGCTGTTGCAGCACTGTACTATGTATTCTTGGATAGAGTTTCTCTATCCAACAACACAGGGCACTACAGGTGATAAATGGGGTCCCCATTCATCACCTGTAGTTCCTGGACATTGTAGTGGTACTGCAGAGGTAATCTGCAGTTCAGTTTCCCACGTGACGTCACAATGGAACTGAACAGCAGATTACCTGAGCAGTTCCAGTACAATGTCGGGGCACTACAGGTGATGAATGGGGACAAACCCTGTAACTGCAGACAAGTCCCCATTCATCACCTGTAGTGCTCGGACATTGTACTGGAACTGCAGAGGTCTGCAGTTCAGTTTCCCAAGTGATGTCACAATGGACAATTGCCTATTCATCCCTGGAGATCCCGCAATGACAGGAGGATTCCCACGGCTTCACAGCCACAGGAATCATAATGTCATTGTGGGAAAACCTGTAAAAAAAAAAGTTAGTTAAAAAAACACAAACTCTTAATACCTTACTTTAAAATTAATTTTTTTTTATTTTGTAACACTTTTTTCCCTAAATTTTTACCGTCAAATCCTGTGCTTTTTGGGTCGGGTCTATCCGAATTCGAACAGCCATATTCGAGTCGAATATAAGGACAACCCAAATTTGAACACCAACACTACTTACAAAGCTACAATTAGCCTAGCCATCAAACTAGTAGCTAGGTTAAAGGAAACCCGAAACCAACAAATTGAACTCAAATTCAAAGAATACCATAACATTCAGTGCCAACATAAAAAGATAATCCTCTCCCTGATTCCCAAACCCAATTGGAGTCAGTGCGTCTGGAACTTAATTTGCTACTCACCACTAGAACCGACAAATCTTTATGGTGGGCGACCATTACCTTTTATAGATGCAGTGATAAACCAGGTAGACTACTAGTCAACAAATTGAATTCTTAGACCCAAAGTTCATGTCTTCCCCCAAATCAAGCTGAAAGGGGTACTTTGTCACAGCATCCTGAGAAAGGTATGGCTATGTTTCATGACTTTTATAATCAGTTATATGGTAAATCTGATCTGGTATCACAACTTCACTATTTTCTCAAAATTTTTCCTTGGCTTAACTGAATAACAAACATAAAGCCATCTTGGAGAATCCATTCTCAGTGGAGGAGCTGTTGAAAGTCCTCAAGCTACTTAAAACTAGTAGTGCACCTGGTCTAAGTAGATTTTTAAATGCTTACTTTAAAAAATGTGGCCCCACCCTGGCGCCTCACCTGGTAGAGTATTTTAACTCAGGAAAAAGAATCCCCCTCCCTCTGGGGCAAATTTGGCTTATATTAGTGTACGAGGGGGTGCTGAGAAGTTCCTGGCTTTGTCCCCTTCCAGATGAAATAGAAAAATGAGTGTGGGTGCATATGACAGCCTAATATCTAAGAATGTAACTGTGCAAATATCAGGTCTTTGCGATTCTTAAAACTGTTTATTGTTTTAGTGGGAAGCTGTGATGGCAGAGGCACAAGCAAGTTTCACGTCGTTGGAATTACGGGCCATCATGAAGTTTTTGTTTCTTCAGGGAAAGTCAGCAAAGGACATTCACACTTAGATGTCACAAACACTGGGGGAGAAGTATCTTTCCTACAGCACTGTCAAAACCCGGATATCTCGTTTCAAGACTGGGCATTTCACTGTTGAAGATGAGCCCTGCAGTGGGCGCTCCCCAACCTCAACTGACCCGGCAACCTGGGATGCTGTCCATGAGCTCATTATTGAGGACTAGAGAATATCTGCAAAAATGATAGCCCAGATACTTAACATCTCACGGGAGTGTGTTGGGTTTGTTATCACCACTAACCTAGACATGCTCTAGCTGTCAGAAAAGTGGGTGCTGAAATGTTTGAACAGTGATCAGAAGAAAGAACACGTTAAAGCATCCAAAGCTGTTTTGACCCATTTTGAAACTGCACAGGACTTTCTGGCTAGGTTAGTGACAGAGGATGAAACCTGGCTCCACATCTATGATCCTGAAACCAAGGTACAGTCAAAGCAATGGCACCACAGCGGGTCCCCGCGTACGAAGAAGTTCCGAACCCAGAAATCAGCAAAAAAGTCATGCCGTCCGTTTTCTGGGACAAAGACAGTATTCTGTTGGTGGACTACCTACCTCAGAGCCAGACAGTATTATGCTAACCTGCTAGAGCAGCTGAAGGAGGCAATTAAGATGAAACGCCGTGGAAAGTTGATCAAAGGGATCCTTTTTTTGCAGGACAATGCACCTGCGTACCTGTCCAATGTTGTGGCTGCCAAATTGAACACCCTGGGTTTCCAATTGGTCCACCATCCCCCCTACTCACCTGACCTGGCCTCTTCTGACTAAAATCTGTTCCAGAATTTGAAGAAACACTTGAAGGGGCAACGTTTTGAGGACATTTCTGACGTCAAAGATGCTGCTGAGAGCTGGTTTGCGGCCCAACGGTTGAACGGTCTAGAAAAGCTGCACCTATACTGTACCAAGTGCATCCGTCTCAGGGGGGAATATTTCGAAAAAATGTGTTATTTCATAGCTCTGGCTCTCTTCTTTCTGGGCAAAGCCAGGAACTTCTCAGCACCCACTCGTTATTCCTAAACCAGGGAAAGATGCCACTGAGGTTTCAAATTTTAGACCAACTTCTCTTATCAATTGTGATCTGAAAATTATGACGAAGATTTTAGCCTTCCAGTTCAATTCCTTTTTGGGAGCATATATTCATCCAGACCAGGTGGGGTTTTTACTTCATAGACAGGCCCTAGACCAGACAAGAAGGTCTAAAGATTTAATATCTCTCCTAAATAGCCAATGGGATCAGGGGGCTACTCGAGAAGCTTTATTTTTATCATTAAACATTCAAAAGGCTTTTGACAGCATATCATGGCAATACCTATTCTCGATATTGTCTGCAATGGAGTTTGGCCCGCATTTCACCAATCTTCTTAGGGCACTATATGATACACCTTCAGCCACTATTTCCCCGGGTGGCTTTTTGTCCTCCTTCATTTTGATCCAAAAAAGCCACTAGACAAGGCTGTCCTCTTTCCCTACTCCTCTTTGCTTTAGCCATGGAGTTGTTGGCTATTGCTATTAGATCCAATCCAATACAAATATTAAAGGCATTCCTTGTGGTAGCACAGAACATAAATGTGCCCTTGTGTTTGCAGATGATGTACTAATGTATATTACTTCCCCCCAACTACTTTACCCAATTTGTTCAGGCTTCTGGGAGACTTTGAAAGAATCTCCGGTCTACAGGTTAACAGTGCCAAATCACAAGCTCTCAATATTAATGTACCTGCTAACCTAATTAAGACTCATAGACTTACAGACTCATACAAATTTTAATGGAGTGAAAAATCACTTCAATATCTTCAGACCTGAACAGATGGATGAAGTCCCCCCTGTCATGGTTCGGATGGATAGCTTCCATTAAAATGAATGTTCTCCCCAGACTGCATTATCTCTTTTGCACTCTCCCGATCCCAATTCCCATCCATAATCTACATCATCTGCAAATGAAAATTAGGCAATTTATTTGGAAAGGGATAAGAAGCAGGGTTCAAAAGGCCTCTATGTACGTTCCACGTACCAAGGGAGGTTTGGGAGTCCCTCATTATCCATTATTATAGAGCAGCGCAATTAGCCCAAATTTCATTGTGTAATGTCTCTGGTCCCAAGCCCCAATGAATAGACTTGGAAGGGCTAGCTTGTCCACAGCTTCCTTCCTTTCCTTTCTTCTCCTATGGACCTCAAATAAATATAGACCTCAGATAATCTGCCCGGTGCTTGTCCATTCTCTGACAATTTGGGATGAGCTGCGATCTCATTCGCAAATCTTCTCGACCTATACTCCTCTAACTCTACTATGGAATAATCCAGAGTTCTCCCCTTGTAAGAACTGTAACAGTTTTAAGTGGTGGATATCCAAAGGCTTCATGAAAATAAAAGATGTGTTGGATGTGAGAGGAATGTTGGGCTTAGATTATCTGACTAGCAAAAGAGAACTTCCAGCTAGAGAATATTTTAGATATCGACATAAGTCTTTCACCTGCTCCAAACTTAGAATGGCTTCCCCTTCCAATAGACCCACTCCTTTTGAAAGCTCTTGCCGATCTCTACTTGATACGAGAGGCCAGATATCTTTGCTATACTTAGCCCTTCCCATCCCCCATGCAAAACCTAAATACATAGAACAATAAGAACAGGACCTTGGGGTATGCTGGGAAAAGGAAGACCAGGATGAAAAATTTTTAGCCTTATCTAAAGTCTCCCCGAAATCTGGCCTAGTTGAAGCTTATTGTAAGGTTTTATTGCGGTGGTACCTAGTCCTAGACCAACTATGAAAATACACTCAAACAATTTCTCCATTTTGTTTTAGAGGGTGTGTGTCTAGAGGCACCATGTTTCATATTTGATGGACATGTCTAAAAGCCCAAGTGTATTGGTCTGCAGTTTTTAATTAAATATTGGATGTTACTTCCTATAATATCAATAAAGCTCCAGAATCTGCATTGTTTAGCAAATTTGATTGCCCCTTACCCACCTGCTCGAGAAAATTGATTAGTCTGATTTATTATCTGCCCGAATCTCCCAGGCAAAAGCTGGAAACAACCTGATATTCCCTTTGATTCCAATGCTGCAAAATTTAACTGTATCATGGTTAATGATTATACTTAATTATTATACTTACCGACAAAATTGAGAAATTTGAGCTCATTTGGTCCCCCTGGATTGACTACAATTCTTTTTAATGCCTTTCATTCTGACGATCAATATTGCTGTTTTTCTCTCCTCTTTCCTTTTCTTTTTTTTATCTTTTCTTTTTGATTTGTTATGCTCTACATAGGTCTCCTCCCCTTTCCCTTCCATACTGTTTTTTCTGATCTCCCCCCATTTCCCCCATTGTCTCGTGTCCTTCTGCTGTTCCCCCTCCCTTTCCTCCCCTTTTGCCCTTCCTTTATCTATATGTACAGTTATGGTCTAATCCTGTTTCAGTTAGATCAATATATTAGTGTTTTTATTTTTTTTTCCCATTTGTGATTTTCTGTTTATCTCTCACTATGTATGCTTTTTATTTTGTTACACTTGTATGTAACAACATATACTGCTTTACTCCATGCCAGAACCTGTATTACAATGAACATTTTTTGGAAAGTATTCTACTTTTGGTTCCTATCCAACTGTTTTGTAACCTTTGGTTCATGTTAAATTTTCAATAAAAAGATTGAAATACAAAAAGTGGGTGGGGCAAGACACAACAAATTTATTGTTCCCAGTTGTTCCACCCCAAACTTTCTAATGCCTGCTGCTTTAGTATGTCAACTTTATTCTTTTTTTGTATTATGGCCAAACTGTTCAGTGCTGTGTATTTTAAACCAGCTTCCTAGTGTTTTGTAATGTGTAGTAGTGTAAAAGTGCAATCAATGTAGTTTAACAAGTTAGGCTCAGTTCACAAAAAAAAAAAAAAATTCAATTACTGCTCCTGAATGACTACTGGCAATTGCTAGGCACCTGTGATTGATAACAGGTGGTAACTGTTAGGCCTGAAAAGTTTTTTAAGCAGCAGTGGTTCCTGGCATGAGAACAGGGAAAATGCAGCAAATGCAACCTTACTGCCAGTGTGAATTCTGCCTAACTTCACATGTTGGCTCCTAGGGCTTTATCTAGGTAAAGTGAGTTAAGCTCTGTTAAAAAAATTTGTTATCACTTCATTTTTCCACAAACTAAGCCCAGCAAGTCCCAGGCTGGCTCAGATCCCCCCTTCTTTCCAAGGCTTCAAGTGCGGCTATTTTCTTTCTTCTGTCACCTGAACTTCACTGCACCGGTGTTCACTGCAGAAAAAAAGTGCGAATCTCACTGCACACGTGTGAGATTAAGCTTTTTTTTTACATTATAGGAAAGACTCTGATCACAGGTCATTTTCATCGGATATATATTTATGTGGGCTTTGTAGTATTTTTGATGCGGATTTCAAATCTGGATAAGTTTTCCTTAGCAAGTCTAATTTTTGTGATGCAGCTAATTATATATTGTGTGAAATGTGTTAACATATTACAAAATTTAATGAAAGTTTTCTTTTTTTAAGGTTAGAGACCACACTAACTGCGATTGATTTAATTTGTCATCAAGCCTAGAAATTGCCTTAATGATCCAGACAGTTTCTGTTACCTGTGTGGTTCATTCACTGCGAAAGCAAAATGTCGCCAAATTACCACAGAACCTAAAAAGATATACAAATTATATTTCTGCTGTCCACTTGATGATTCATTGCCAGTTCCGGTACTGCCACATGATGGACTTGCTTCTGTAGAAGGTAATGAGGAATGCACTGGAGTTGCAGCCAGTTACAACCCTGAATCATGATCAGGGTCTCGTTCGTGATCTAAATCTCTCCAAAGACAAAGCAGAACTTCTTGCTTCAAGGCTTAAACAGAAGCACTTGTTTGCAAAGAGTGTAAATGTAACTCACTACAGTCATGATATAAATGCACTCTTTACCAGTTTGTCACAAGAGCATGTTCCATCTGAATTGCATCTTCATTGATTCCTCTAAAAGAAGTTGAAAGCAGTCTTACTGCATAATGTTTACTTTACCAAGTTTACCAATTGCCTATTCTGTTAACCTAAAGGAGTCCTATGACAACATGAAGTTACTACTTGAAGCAATCCAGTAAAAAACACACCAGTAGAACATCTCTAGGGATCTAAAGGTCATTGGCTTGCTGATGGAAATGCAAGAAGGATTCACAAAATATTGCTGTTTCCCATGCCTGTGGGACAGCCGATCTACAGGAGACCATTATGTCAAGCGTGATTGGCTACCAAGAGATACCTATAAGCAGTGTCAAGTTTCTGCCTCTGGTTTATCCGCTTAAAATATTTCTGCCACCTCTCCATATCAAGTTAGGCTTGATTAGGAACCTTGTAAACGCCATGGGTAAATCAAACTACATGGGTTTTCAGTTCCTTGTTGAGAACTTTCTAAACATAAGAACTGCAAAAATGAAGGAAGGGATATTTATAGGGCCACAGATCAAGTCTGTTTTGCAGGATGATGTTGTCAAACAATCTCTCCCAGCAGTTGAGCTAGAAGCTTGAGATGCATTGAAGTGGCTGTGTGAAAAATTCCTGGGCAACCATAAGTCTCCTGTATACAAGGAAGGAAGTTCAGAATCTGCTTGATTCATACCAGAAACTGGGTTGTCACATGTCATTAAAAATAAATTTCTTCCCGGAAAATCTTGGTATGGTGAGTGACGAACAAGGAGAACCAGGACATTCAGTTATTGGAGCACCACTACCAAGGTTTCTGGAATGAAAATATGATGGCTGACTATTGCTGGATGCTGTACTGCGACAATTCAGACAAAGAGTACACAAGAAAATCATACTCTAAGCATTTCTGAAGAAACAATGGTACCTGACTGACACTGTTCAGTAGATCTTTATCACAGTGTGCCTTATTTTACTTCACACTGAAGATGTATTAACATTCACTTCAATAGTGCTTAAGTTTTAGTACAAAATACAAGCATGTACAATGTTAACTAAAATAGTACTCAGGAACTGTTTGTGTTAGGCAAAAACTGAAAACAGATCTGAAATCTGCTCGAAAAACAGATTTAGAAAAGTTTGCTGTGGTTTCTGATGATTACCAAAACTAATTTTTTGTTGACCAGTGTAATCAGATTATGCATTCCCGAGGTCAGAGAAGCAGCCCACAGCCACATGTCAGAATATCTCAGGAAACTGAAAATTTCCCTTCGGTCTTTACCAACATGCTTTAAGAGCATCATGTGAGCATGTGATCGTAAGATGAGGGTGGGATAGTCAGTGTCCCCCACTCATTACCGCCCATCATGTGTTAGCAGATGGGGACAGGTCAGCCAGTGTCCCATCCTCAAAACTGCCCATATTCTATAAAAAAAAAATTCTAAAATTTTTTTTATAAAAAATAAAAGCCCATGAAATGTATCCACCTGAGTGGGAGTGTGTAATGCCATTATCAGCAGCACAGTGTGATTGTTGTGTGTGTCATATTCTGCAGCCTAACAACTCATTGTGTTCCAATCTTCATATATCCTAAAATGTTGGTCGTAACGACTTGAAAGTTTCTGGGTACAGAGGGGAAGCTCATTTTCTTTTAGGAATTTCCAGATATAGGGGTTGCACGTTTAAAAAGTTTTGAAAATGGAAAGGCAAATGCATCTGGTAGACCAAGATTGAGAAAATGCAAATTGAGGACATCCAGGGCCACTTACATAGCAAGAAGCATTGGGGTGGGACCCCTAAATTTTTACCTACCTTTCACAAAACTATAACCGTCATACTTTGCTACCCTGTCTCTTTCTCCTTTTTGAACCCCAGTTTCTCTGGAATGAGGAGATGTGTTGCACCTCAAGATTGTTTATAGATATTTATAGATATATGTGGATAGATATATATGTATATATATGCATGTGTATAGGTGCAGGAATGTTGTGTTTAAACATGGAACCTGTTTTTCTCTGTACTGGCCATCTGGATCACCTAGGGGATGTCTAATCAGTGGTTATCAAGGAAACTCAACCAAGGAACAATAAACAAAACAGATATTAAACATGCCAGTACACAAGATCCAGTTCCCATAACAAACTAGTTACCAGTAGGACCCTCAAGGGGTAATAAATCCATCAAGCCTGAGTTAGCAGAAGATGGATGAATAACTGGACAGGTGGGTTGGGGCGATGACCCAGCTGGACCTTTTGTTGACCCCTAAACTTCAACTCCAGTTCCAGATTCACATATTAAATTAAGCTGGGAGGTCCATCAAATTACATTAACCAATCCCAATCTAGTGGGGTGTGTGTCAACCGATGGTCATTGTACAGAACACACGCACTAACCAATCCAAGAGCCCCAAGGATACCTAATCAGAATTAACTATAAAAAATGGGAACTGAGAGAATTGAGATCTGTCTTGTCTTGCTGGCTCTTGCTCGGGCTTGCTCTCTTTGTCTCCTGAGGGTCTCCTTAGGTAAGCTGGTATGGAGTCCTCTTCTGAAGGAAGTAGGCTGCTGAGGTACTCATTAACCTCTTAGCAGGTAGCTATAAGATATTCCTGATTGTAGTCTTATGGGTGTCTAAAGTATTATTGCAATTCTTTGCCATTTTGTAATTACTGTATTGTGTACTAAGCATTATTAGATTACAGGAGTTTACTACTAATAACCTTATTTCCATGTACTGTATATATTATTGATTGAAGTTCGTATAGCATATTATATTTATATATATCATATATCAAACAATATTGCTGTGTACTTTATGTTTCACCTTGTTTTCCTAATTAAACTGTTTTGAGTGACTAGCTATCATTTGTGCATAAACCTTGTTTCATTGAGTATCTATATAAATTGATAGGGGATAGAACATCCATATTTATGCAAATAATATTCCAAATCGACAATGTAGGAAACCAAAAATACGAGTGAGGGACATGTGTATAAACTCCCTAAAATTTCATTGGCATGGCATCATTTGAACATAAAAAGCTCTACCTATCAAAACATGCTGTCCTGTTATACATATTTGTCTGCTTCTCTATCTTGAACCCTAATTTCTCTAGAACTGAAAGAGGTGCAGGTGTAAACAAAAACATAGGTGCAAGTGGCCGACACTTTTGGTAACATCCCCCAACTTCCATCACCATGGCATCATTACAACACAAAAAACTGTGCCCATCAAAAGTGCCTCCCTGTTACACAATACTGCATCCTTCCCGTATCTGAACCTCAATTTCATGAGTTATTGATGTTCTAATGATGCCAAAGTGATAACATTTTAGGAGGATGTTAGCCACAGATGTTCCCTACGTGAACCTACATTGTCAGTATCCTACACCTTTCCATTCTAGAGAAATTAGGGCTCAAGTGTTAGAAGTGGGCAGTAACGTGTAACAGAGCAGTGCATTTTGATAGATGGAATTTTTATGTTCATAGTAATGAAATTTTAGAAGGAGTTAGCCAAAGGTGTCCCTCACTTGCACCCACATTTGTGGTTTCATACACCCCACTCTTGTAGGGAAATTGGGATTCAAAGAAGAGAAGCAGACAGGGCAGCATAGTATGATAGTAATAGTTTTGTGAAAGGTAGGTAGAAATTTAGGGGTCCCACCCCAATGCCCCTTGCCAAAAAAGTGTCCCCAAGTTGCATTTTCAATTAAGGGCTCCTAAGTTTTTAAATTTCCCCCTATCTTGATATTATTGAAAGCTTGAGGCTTTATTTTTCATTACGACTGACGGTTTAGGAAATATGAAGGCTTGAACACAGCGAGTTGTAAGGCTGCAGAATATGACATGCAGCCTTTACACACACACAGCTATCACACTGTGCTGCCAATTACATCATTATACACACATATACACAAACATTTACAGGCAGCTTTTTTTTTTTTTTTTTTTTTTAATAGAAGACTGCTATCAAATGGGGGCGAGAATGTCTGTGTCGACCCTAACTAAGCTGTGCTAGCTCTAATCTTCTGAACAGATCACAGCTGGGCACAGCGCACCCCCACCATGATCCTTTTAGAGGATTACAGCTGCTGATAAGAGGTGGGCAGGGAAGGCATGACAGCTAAGTGCTCTGCCCACCAGAAAGGGGCTATGGAGAACTATGTATTACATTTCATGCAAGTATATTATTCAGTGATTATTTCAAACTACATTTTCTGGATTACTGTCTTTTCTGCAAGATACAATTCATATGCTACTACATATGGTATACAATTCATAAGATACTTGAAGGTATGAATATGGATGCAAATACATTATTGGTTACGATAGACTGAGTCTTTATATAGTAGTTTGTAACATGATAAAAAGAGTGGTGATAGTAAGATAATTTTTAAAATGTCTAAAATCAAATTTACCTCTAGGTGCAGGGGATGGTGATTGGCACATGTGCAAGCCTATACTTTCAAGGGTGGAAAAATGAACTGTTTGGCAATGAAGATGCACCAATGTACCCATGTCATAAATTAGCCTGGCATAGATAGATCAACAATAAGAGTTTAAGGAATTTGGTAACTTTCCTAATATGAATTCAATAATTCAATATTCAACCTATTTTTCATTTTTGAATAGAATGACCAATTAACAAGAAAAACTACTATGGCAAACACAATATTAGTAACTACTAGTTCTCCTCGAATGCATTTATAAACAAAATACTAATAGGGTATTATCTTGGGTTAAGAAGAATATTACTGATTAAAAAAAAGTTTAAAAAAAAGCCTGCAAAAAAGCTATGAATTCAGATTGACAGGATCTATTGTTTTGTAAGAGAAACAAGGAAGTATAATTTAGTCTAATCACTAAATATACTAGTCAACATTAATTATTTTATAAAAGTTTAGAAACAAAATTGGCTTTTACAGACCAGAGGCAAGATATTACTGAAACATTTTGACATTTTTCTTAAGATAACATACCCTAAACCTTTCACAAACCTTAAATTGTAATACAAAAGGAGTAATTTATCTATTTTGTTGCTGTGAATCATATTATGTAAGCAAGATGATACATCCTTTTAATAGATGAATTGCAACACATATTTTCTATATATCTAGCAGCAAATTGAATTCCTCATTTTTAAATGTCATAATTCATTTGGATATCTGTTTTGTTATTTTAGATAGAATATATAAAAATAGTGGGAAGAATCTTGACCAGAAAATTTTAATATATAAATCTTTAAAGTAAGGGAAACCTATTTCTCAGAACGTATGACCATATAAGTTTTAAATCTTTTTTTTGTGATAATAATTAATAATAATAATCTGACGGGGTTTAGTAGAGGAACTCCTCAACCCACTTTCCTTATTTAATTGTTGTCCAGGATGTTTTGTATCTGTATAAATTACTATTAATCATAATGATTCATTATAGCATTGTTTAGTGCACATAAAAAATTATTTGTTTTAATGTATCTTATATGTATGTATTTTATATGTATTATGTTTAAAAAACTATTTGGAGAGATAACAAATAACCTATTTAAATAGAATATTATATAATATAGTGATTCTTTTATATAAATCAAATGTTAAGAAAATTATTATGAGATTTGGTAATGATAGACTTAAAGTCAATGGCAATTGCCTTGCAATGGTGTAATATCATTTATTTGGCATTTAGAATAAATTGATAACAATCGGGATGCAGCTGGTTGTGGTTAGGTAAGGATTAAAACCTTTTTGAAAAGAATTTGTGAACAAGCTTTGGAAGACACAGATAAAGTGTCTCTTGCATAAACAAGCCTAATGTTCCCTCCTGAAACATTTTATCTTGATCCCTATCGAGAAAAAATATTAATAAACTATATACAAATGGTATAATAAAACATATTCTCATGGGAAAGCTATATATTAGAAATAATACATCATATTAGTGAATGTGTGGATTTCTTTGCCTTCTTCTCCATTTGATGTTTTGGTATGTATTGTTTGCAGCATTGTCTTGTTGGTACCATTGAGTGTTTTAAGCTGTGGATTTAACAGCTCTTTTAACAGCATAACTGGTTTTGTGTCCTATTTACATCACTAATGAACCAAAAGTGATATGGATTAAGGACTTTATTAGTTAGATATTGGATTGTATATAATGTACTATGGGCTAATTTTACACTAGCAGTGAGGCTGTGGTGCATTTACCGCTTCCTCACACCAGGAAGCGCTGCCACTTGGTAAGACGTTACATATAGCATCTCTCTGCGGCAGCCTGCCTAGGGAATGAATAGGGGCTGCAATGGGTTGTACTAGTATTACTCACTGCCGCCAGCTGTGGAATGTATAGATGCTGGCTCTTTGAGAACCAGCTCTGCTGGGCAAGTGCTCAAGTGGCTGACAAGGTTCCAACTGCAGGATGCAAAATGAGTAGGCAGATGAGTAATGCTGTTTAGCATGGATTTTTATTATTATAAGCATTTTCATTGTTTTTCTGCATGTTTGATTAACTTTGTTTTTTCACATGAGTAAATAAATTGTTTATTCTTTATAAATATTGATTGGTACCTTTAATTGTACCAGATAAGCTCAAACTCCCTTAAACATAAAAGTGGTTCTGGGTCGCCATGGAAGAGTACAGGAACGCTGAGGCTCCTACACACTCGGAGGTATTTTGCAATTAATCGGCTCATTCTACTCCTAAAAATACCCTCCACCTGTTCCTTAGGCTAGGGGGACCCGAGCGACGGATAAATTCAGTGCTAAATCTGCAAAACACGGCTCCCCGACACTGAGCAAGAAGAAAGACAGAAACCGCATGCAGAGATCCAAGATGGCAGACGGCCTCTCCACACATGCTACTGCAGAATCGGAGGATGCAGAGGGAGATTTGATGTGTACCCCAAGGGATCATAACAAGATAGCAGAGGCAGTGGCACTACTTTTAAATCCCACTATACAGGAGGTGATAAGGAGTTAAAGTCACTGAAGCAGGAAATCAAAAGTCAATCCACCAGACTCAATTCTGCTGAAAGCAGAATCTCCACTAATGAGGATGATTTACTACAAGCTAGATCACAGTTGGCGAATATGGAAGCCCAAGTACATCTTTTAACTGACAAGGTGGATGACTTAGAAAATGGATCATGAAGGAATATTTTAGGAATTATCGGTCTTCCTGAATCCATCAAGCCTAATCATCTGTCTCAACTTTGCTCTTCCACTATACCAGAGTTACTGGGGCTAAATGTTATCTGCAGAGTGGAGCGCGCCCATCGTTTGGGCCCTCCTGTTTCTGATCGCAAACAGCCCGGATCGGTTATTGTAAAATACCTGGACTATGCGGACTACTCCAGGATCCTTTCTGCTTTTCGAGCACAACACAATCTTTCCTTGGAGGGAACTCATCTCCTGATTTTTGCCGACTGCTCCGCTGAGGTGGCGTGTAAATGCAAACACTTTCAACAGGTCTGCACCCTGCTGGTTAAATGCAAAACCCTATTCACTTTAGCATACCCAGTCTACTTGCATTTATATGATTTCCAAGGCGATAACCACACTTTCACAGCAGCAGAGGAGGAATTCATTAAGAGTACCACTGATGCCCCAGAGTCCTAGGGAACGTGCCTACCTCACAGAACCCTCAACCTTCTCCTCTGCCTGAGGGCAACACCTCACCGGATCGACCCACACCCTCACATACTGCAATATCCTATCGAGATGCTGTGCTGAAGAAGTCCATGGAAGGGCAGTCTGAAAAAAGCTCAAGCAAAACCCGCTGAGCCCAGTCAGGACTGCTCACCTTTTGTGCCTTAATGGCCAAAAAGTCATCGTACTATATGTGGATCGTTGCCTTTATTTTTCTAATTTTAGTTTATCATTCTGTTTACACCTCCGAGTGAGAGCCGATCTCTCCTTCTCCCTGTTTTTTTAGATGGAACGAAATTACCTACTACTTTGTCTGATGTATATTTCCCTGTGGCTTTTTGTGTTACCTTTTGTTCTATTTTTTCTATTTATTTGTGTTTGTTTTTACATCCCCTCGAGAGCGCATACCATCCGCTGACATGCTGATATTTGCTATGGAACTAGCCCAATCAGTCACCTACCAACGGCTGACACTTCACTTACTGCTTCCCCCCCTACACCCGAGTTTTATGCAGTTTTCTGGCAAGCTCCTTTTTTATTTACTGGTAGACTGTTTTGTTCTAGTCCACTGTTTCCCTGAGATTATGGAACAAGCTCTGGATAAAGCGCCGGTTTTGCGCTGCCTATATAGTTATAAGATTATATGTATATGTTTTTGTACAAATATATATGCCCTTTGACATGCTATGTCTCATGCTCTGCGTATAGTTTCCTGGAATGTCAAGGGGTTGAGATCCCCTAATAAACGAATGGCGGCATTGCGCCATTTGAGGCGGCTGGGAGCAGACATAGTTTTGTTACAGGAAGCTCACATGGATGCACAGGACTTCCCTAGGAAGCGCAAACGTTGAGTGGGGGAGGTCATGGGTTCTCCAGTGGTGAACAGGAAAGCAGGTGTTCTGCTGTTACTCTATAAAAATCTACAAGGGAGGATTGTTTCCTCTCATTTCGATACAGAGGGGAGGCTTTGCAGAGCCACTATTGAGTTTGCTGACAAGACGATTTCTTTTCACAATGTGTATGCACCTAATTCCCCCAGGTTATCTTTCTTTAAACACCTGACCCATTGGGTATCTCTGGACCATACAAGGTTATAGGGTGCGACTTTAACATGGTCATGGACGAAGGAAAAGATAGGCAATTTAGACCTACTGCGACACAAGGTTGTCACACTGTATGGGGGCCATCTGTTTCCACTCATTTGTACACCTGGGTTAATTTAGTGCAATTACATGATGTGTGGAGACAGAATTACCCACTAGAACGTCAGTTCACGTTTTTCTCTCCCCTCCATTCTTCTCATGCTCAAATAGATTACTTGTTCTGCTCAACCCCACTACTTCATTTTGTACGTAATACTGCACTTGAAACAATCCCAATCTCGGATCACTCCCCTGTTCAACTAACATTGTCTACTACGATCCCTAAAGGGGACGCTATTGTATGGCAATTCTCTACCTTTCTTTGTACAGATCATGCCTTTCAGGCTGAACTACATTCAGCATGGTATACGTATGTTGTGACCAATGGTGGACACAGGAATGATCCGAGATTGTTTTGGGAAGCGGGGAAAACCTATATGGGAGGTTGTATTATGCAGTATGTTGCTAGGAAAAAGAAGCTAGTTAGTGAAAACTACTTCAAGTCCTAGAATGACCTACGCCAGGCGCAACAGCACCTTAGGGAATCCCCATCCCAGTCCTCTAGAGATAAGTGGAAGAAAGCAAAGGCTGAGTTTGAGGGTTGGAGAGATATTAACAATTTAAACAGCGGTACACCAAAATGCATTCTCATTAGTTTGGGAATAAAGCGGGGAAGATGATGGCTAATCTCGTGTGACCACCACATATCAATCAAGGAATTCTATCCTTGCTGACCTCTACCGGGGCTATAACGACAGACCCTGCAAAAATTAACTCACAATTGGCAGATTTTTACACTGGCCTATATGCCAAGAGGTCCGGAAAGGTTGTTTCTGACCTATCTCTGTTTAGTTCTTTCACTATGCCCGTATTTACACAGGAAGACTTGGACTATTTAAACTCCCCAATATTGGATCAGGAGATATCAGCTACTATCAAAGGGCTGTCTAATGGTAAATTGCCGGGCCCAGATGGCTACATGGCTGAATACTATAAGTTTATGAGTGCAGATATCCTAGATGATTTACAGTTATATACGACTAAGTGGACTCAGGGCACATATTTTGCTTTGGGGCTGGAATCTCATATTAAAGTTATTCTTAAGAAAGTCAGGCACCCGAGATGCCCAGAGTCATACTGCCCCATATCGCTCATAAATCTGGATTCCAAAATTTTATCAAAGATCCTGGCCAATAGATTGGCCTCGATCTTGCCCTGCCTGATCTCACCTTCTCAAGTGGGATTCGTGCGAGGCCGCTCAGCGGTGAGCAATATTCACAAAGTGCTGGTAGCATTGGAACATGCCAAGCAGCACCCACACGAGGATATCGCTATTGTTAGTATAGATGCTGAGAAGGTGTTCGATAGTGTGGATGTTGCCTGGCCTTTCTCAGTTCTGGAGAAAATAGGTTTTCAAGGACCTTACTTGGCATTATTGCTAGCAATGTACAACGCATCATGTGCCAAGGTACACACCCCAGGGTTTTTGTCAACGAACATACGGCTGGGGAGGTGCACCCGACAAGGCTGCCCCCTCTCACCCTTGTTATTCAATTTGGCTATTGGACAACTGGCTATTTGGCAATTTGGCAATTGGTGTCATCTGCAAACACAGAAATGGCGCTTTTTTTCGCAAACTCTGTATCATTTATAAAGATGTTAAACAGTAAAGGTCCCAACACTGAACCCTGGGGTACACCATTATTAACCTTAGACCATTCAGAGTAGGAATCATTAATTACAACTCTCTGGATGCGATCTTTAAGTCAGTTCTCTATCTATTTACAGATTGACTTTTCTAAACCTATCGACCCTAACTTGCCTATTAACCGTCTGTGGGGTACAGTGTAAAATGCTTTAGCAAAGTCCAAGAACGCTATATCAACTGGTATTCCACTGTCTACCTGTTTACTTACTTCCTCAAAAAAAGAGAGAAAATTTGTTTGACAACTTCTGTCTTTCTTGAAGCAATGCTGACTATTACTTATATTATTATTTTCTAGCAGAAACTCCTCTATGTGGCTCTTTATCAAACTCTCTAAGACCTTTCCAACTTTGGACGTTAAACTAACGGGTCTGTAGTTACCTGGTAATGACTTTGCTCTCTTTGTGAAGATAGGAAGCACATTGGCCTTATGCCAATCCATTGGTACCTTGCCAGTGACTAAAGAGTCTCTAAAAATAGGAATAATGGCTTTGAAATAACTGAGCCCAGCTCTTTGAGGACACATGGATGTAATTTATCAGGTCCTGGTGCTTTGCCAACTTGATTTTTCCCAGCTGTTTCTCAATCATATCAATTCTGAGCCATTGTAACTCATTTAAGGCAGTGACATTGCTATTATGAATTTGGACTTGAGCTCTGTCATTTTCCTTCGTGTACACAGAGCTAAAAGTGTTTAGTAAATCTGCCTTGTCTTTATCCCCAGTTACCAACCCAGTGACATCCTTTAAGGGGCCTACATGCTCAGATCTGATCTTTTTGCTATTAATATATTTGGAAAATTTTGGGGGGTTTGCCTTACTTTCCTTTGTAATCTGTCTTTCATTTTGAAGTTTTGCACATTTTATCTGCTTTTTACATCTTTTGTTATATTCTTTATAGGTTTCAAATGATGAAGGTGATCCTTCATTTTTATATTTTTGGAATGCCCTTTTCTTGAACCTTATGGCTTTTTTAACACCAGCTGTGAGCCACATAGTTTTAATTTTAGCCTTTTAAACTTATTACCCATTGGAATATATTTTTCAGTTTGCTTTCGTAGAACAGACTTGAAACTTTCCCATTTCTGTTCTATGTTCTTTGAGGAAAATATTGTCTCCCTTGACAAGTCACAGAGAGCCTCCCTTAATAATGGAAAATTTGCTCTCTTAAAATAAATGTTTTTATCTTTCCTGTTTTTACTTCCTGTTTACAGCTACATTAAATGAAATCATATTATGGTCACTGCTACGCAGATTCTCTTTTATTTGCACATTTGTTATAAGCTCTGCATTGTTAGAAAGAATTAGGTCCAGCAGAGTATCATTTCTAGTTGGGGCTTTTATAAACTGTACCATAAATTTATCTTGTAATAAATTCACAAATTTCCTCCCTTTTGCTGTTCCTGTAGTGCCATTACTCCAGTCAATGTCAAGGTAGTTAAAATCTCCCATGATTAAAACACTTCCACTTTTTGCTGCTTTTTCTATCTGTGCTAGTAGTTGATTTTTTATTTCTTCCTTAGCACTGGGGGGCCTATAGCAGACTCCAATTATTAATTGCGTGTTATTCAACCCCACATTTAACCACCCATAATGCCTCAACCTCATCGCTTGTTCCCTCCACAATTTCTTCTTTCACATTACCTTTTAGATCACTTCTCACATACAGACAGACACCACCACCCTTTCGTTTGACTCTGTCTTTACTAAAGAGAGTATACCCAGGAATATTGACAGCCCAGTCATGCGAAGAACAAAGCCAGGATTCAGCAATACCAACTAGGACATAATTCTCCTCACACATTAAGGCTTCCAACTCCCCAATCTTGTTTGCTAAACTTCTAGCATTGGTGAACAGACTCTTTAAACCATTGCTGCTTTTACCATCATTGTTTGCCAAATCATTTTGTTTTTCAGTACAGCTAGTACTGCACAATCCAATTTTTGTTTGTAACATGGGAAGCTCATTACAAATATCCATAATCCTCCCCCCAACATCCCCAATCCACCCTCCCCTAGTGTCTGACCCCTGACCAACCTTTCTGCCACCTTATTTGACTGTCCCACCCCCCTCTGTCCTAGTTTAAATATCCCTCCACCATTCCCCTAAATCTTTCCCCCAGCACAGCAACATACATACATATAAATTGCATTAATAACAATTCACCCATATGTGGTAATTATTACATGTTTTGATGTGGTCACTAGTAGCATTATTTTGTAAAAACAAATAGAAGTCATTATATCCTTCATTATTTTGTAAAAACAAAGAGAAGTCATCATACCCTACCCTCTACCATTATCCTACCCACCCTTCCCCCCAAAAATACATATCCAAATAAGCTACAAAATGTGAATATGGACCCTGTTTTACTGTTTTTGAACATGAGGTACACTATGTAGCTACATTTAGTAATTTAATGTCTTACCTTCCAGCTTCCTGCAGCTAAGTTCTGTAATGCTCCAGCTGCACCTTCCAGAGTGTCTGGATTTGAGCATTCAGAAAGAAGTGTGAGGTAGGGCTTAACTATTGATGGATGCCATAGCATCTGGATTCCTTTTGGTGGGTCTACACAATCAGGGAAAGGTCCAACCCCATCCCACTGCAAAAAAAGAAGATACATTTTCCTAATTTTAATGAAAAAATAATTAATTTTACAAGAATAAATAGTTTAACTTTATAGTTCAATAATTCTTTATTAGCAGATTTTATTATTTTACATAGCAGAACATACATATAGTACAGAATAAACAAAAAAATATAACAAATGAATCTTAATGAAAAAAAAGGGGAAGGAAAAATTTAGAGCTCAGGGAACAGAGAAAAAGAGAATATATAAAAAAGATATAAAAAGATCTAAACATATAGAATACCAATTTTGCCAGCCAATACAAAAGGAAAATACAAAATCAACTTAAGCACAGAATCCACTGTAAATCGTCTATCAACCTACAATACTACAGGAAGAATCAAGGAGCCAAAGTTCCCACTTAATAGAAAATTTGTCATAATTGGAATTTAGAATAGCAACTGTCTTTTCATACGCACAACAAAGATTCAGGTCCGCTATAACATCTTTATAGTTAGGAATTTGAGTGTTCCTCCATAATTTGGTAATATGCATTTTTGCTAGTAAAAGAATCCGAATAATAATAGATCTGATACAAGTGGGAAACCGTCCGGTATCTAAATGCAGAATAACCAGTTCAGGTGTGGGTAAAATTTGTATAGACGTGATATCAAAGATCAATTGTAATATAAGATTCCAGTAGGATCCAAGAGATTTACAATACCAAAAAATATGTGGCAACGATCCTATTTCACCGCAGTTTCTCCAGCAGTGTGCCGAGTGGGAGTCAGAGAATTTAGACAACTTATAAGGAGTCAAATACCAGAAATTAGGTGTTCGTTGGAAGAGATCCCAATGATTTTCACATCTAGTAGCTCTATAGGTATCTATAATGGCGGCAGCCCATTCAATAGGGGTATAATTTATACCTAAATCTTTAGTCCATCTGCGCATATTGGTAGATAGGGAAAACTCTAGATTTCCACTAAGCATATTGTAGTATTTAGTTATACTATTTTTATGTGATAGAGGTACTTGGAAAAGATATTTCAACGATATGTGTATATGTAACTCGGGCTGAAGATTAATCTTTTAACTAAATGCCTGATTCTCCAATAGGTGTAACATTCAGTATCAGCTAAAAGGTATTCTGTCTGCAAATCAGCAAACGATTTGATACCATATGGAGTGAAGATATCTTTTAGCTCACATATACCACAACTCACCCATCTTGTTAAATTAAGCTGTGGAATGAATACTTCTAGAACTTTTAGATCAGGGTGTATGGTCAAATGAGATCCTGAAGTAGAGGAGAGTAAAACAAAATCTCTCCAACACTTTAGGGTGACTTTAATTGTAGGGTACAGAGAAACGGGTACAGGAAATCCCAGCTTAATAGCTATCAGTAGGTGCTTCATATTGGACATAGATATTAAGTGTTGCTCCATCTCAACCCACAGCTTATGTGGGGACAGGTTCCACCAGTCATAGATTTGAGAGAAGCTGTATAACAACAAGTTAGGTTTGGTATCCCCATTCCTCCAAATTTCTTATGTCTTGTGAGTATTTTGAATGCGCACCTAGGTCTTTTCCCTTTCCATATAAAGATCATAATCAATTTTTGCAGTGACATAATATATTGTTTAGGGAGAAAAATTGAAAAAATAAATATCTTTACCGTCGCAACTCTACCTGCCATAGAAATTTCGATTTTCTTCTATTTTTCCAATTCTGTGGATATTGCTATCAATAAAAAGGGAAAATTAACTTGAAATAGTTGCGAAATGCTAGGCGGGATTTGAATACCTAGAAATTTAATTGCCTTATTCTCCCACATATAGGGAAAATGAGTTTTAATAGAGAGTTTCAGATACGTTGGAACATGTATACCCATTACTTGAGATTTAGAGGCATTCACTTTATAGTAGGAGATCTTAGAAAAATCTTCTAGCAATTCTTGAACAGCTTTCAACGACGCTTCAGGTTGGGTAAGCATTAAAACAATATCATCAGCAAAAAGATTAATCTTGTGGACTCTATTACCTATCGTTACTCCAAATATCTGCATACTAGAATGTATATATTCCGCAAGTGGTTCAAGCAACAGTATAAATACCACTGGGGAGAGTGGACAGCCCTATCTTGTCCCATTGGTGATCGGAAATGTAGACGAAAGGGCTCCAGACGTAAAGATTCTCGCAGAAGTACCTGAATACAAAGATATAATAGCTGACTTAATAAAACCTGAAAATCCAAATTTGTCTAAAACCTTGGATAAATATCCCCAATGGACCCTATCAAACGCCTTCTCTGCGTCTAAAGACAAAAACAAAAAAGGTCGTTTGAGAAGGTCAGCATATTTCAAGATATTAATTAGGCGTCTGGTGCCATCGGCAGCCTGCCTATTTTTCACAAACCCTACTTGGTCTGGGTGTATTAATGAAGGTATAATATCTTCCAATCTGTATGACAGTACCTTAGCAAACATCTTCACGTCTGTGTTCAAAAGAGATATAGGTCGATAGTTACTTGTGTTTTGGAGATCTTTACCCGGTTTGGGAATTGTAACTATCACTGCCTGTAACATCTCTGCAGGGAAAGAACCTCGAGCTGCAGCTAAATCAAAGATCTCCTTTAGGTGGGGTACAAATTTATGGGAAGACATCTTGTAATATTCATTGGGAAATCCATCCTCTCCAGGGGACTTCCCATTGGGAAGTGATTTAATTACTCTAATTATCTCTTGGGCTGTAAAGGGGGCCGATAAAGAATCAATTTGTTCAGGGGAGAGCTTAGGCAAGCTCACTTTACTCAGAAACTTATTTAAAAGTTCAATACTGGGTTGAGGAGTCAAACGGTCTTCAGCCAAAATATATAGAGAAAAATAATAATTTTTAAATGCAGCAGCTATATCAGTAGGACTATAGCAGAGTTTTTGAGATATTGGATCTTTTAAAGCAAAGATTTTTGATCTGAGATGTCGGGGTTTAAGACGACCTGCCAAGTAGGCTCCCGCTTTATTATGTAAAGCGTATTGATTTGCTTTGAATATATGTTGGGATTTTTCAAATTTATAGATCAAGAGTGATCTTAATTGGTGTCTATCATTGATTATTGCATTAGACAGCAACTGAGATGGGGATTTTTTTATTGATAGCATCATTAGATTTAATACGCTGAAGGAGATCTAAAATTTGTTTTTTTGCAGAAGAGCAAATTTTTATACAAACCCCTCTTATAAATGCTTTATGAGCATTCCATAGGGTGAAACGGTCAGTCTCCTCCAAGTCATTTACTTTAAAAAATACTACTAGATTGTAAGCTCTTCGGGGCAGGGTCCTCTCCTCCTGTATCACTGTCTGTATTAGTCTGTCATTTTCAATCCCTATTTAATGTACAGCGCTGCATAATATGTTGGCGCTATATAAATCCTGTTTAATAATAAATAATAATAATAATAATAAAAAATAGGCTTTGTGCTTCTTCCACTTGTTGAGCCATTTTCCGATAAGACAGTAGAAACGTGTTGAATTTCCACAAATTGCCAGGTAAAAACGGAGAGTCCACAAATTCAACACTTTTAGGCGCATGATCTGACCATGAAATTGTTCCTATTGTTGAAGATTTAATCTTCTGCAGTGACCAAAAATCAGTAAGAAAGAAATCAATCCTTGAAAATGAGAGGTGTGAAACCGAGAAATAAGAATAATCTCTTTCTGTACTATGTTGACATCTCCAAACATCGTATAAATCGTGATTTGAGAAAAAAGTCGCCAACTGTGGTGGAGGTCGTTTGGGTGAAGTGGATGAGTCAATCGTATAGTCCCCCCCTGTGGCATTAAAGTCCCCACCTATAAGCAGGTTACCCTGCCAAACCTTCGAGACCTTGGCTATAAGTTTCGAAAGAAATTGCTTTTGTTTTGTGTTTGGGGCGTAAACATTCACCAGATCCTTGGGGATCCTCCAGATGGTTGAGATATTGAAAACGAACAGAATCCTTCACTCCTATAAGGACACCACATTTTTTCTTTGTTGCATTTGCCATATAAGGATGGGGAAATCTCCTCAGTTTCCAGTTGGGTATTTTGCCTTGTGCAAAGTGTGATTCTTGTACAAAAATAAGATCTGCATTGTGAGTTTGAGCTTCCCGTAAAAGTGATGCTCTTTTAAAAGGATTATTCCATCCTCTAGTGTTAATGGACAAAAACTGAATACCCATAACAATTGAGGAAACACTTATTTATCACTTGGTGGATACTGTGATTATTTGTGAAGCGAGACTGGCGCAGCTTGGTACTTGAAAAATAGAAAAATAAACAAAAACAAAAGAGGGAGAAACAGAAAACAAATAAAAACATCCTGGAGCACTCCAGGTCAATGGGCAGATAAACTCCTCTTTGGTTTCTCATGGAGGGGTGAGAACCAATTTAAGGCACTTCTTCAGGAAAACCTTAAATCTAAACAAATAGAAGGAGCCAACAATTCTACGTAGTAATCTGGTTATTCACAATCATAACCGGATCGCTTAGACATCTAGTGGAAAAAAAAAAAAGAAAAAACAAGCAGGAACTATTTGTGTTCACTCTGAGACCATGCGTGTAGGAGTCTTAGCTTGGTGAGTTTGAGAATCCTCCATATCAATGTTCCAACTTGCTAGAAGTTGTCTGCCAGCTTCTATATTGGGCATCCGGTAATATTTCCCCAGGTAAAACACAATCAATTTTGTAGGGAAGCCCCATTTGTACGGGATTTTCTTTTCTCTCAAAATCTTGGTAATCGGAAAAAAGCTTTTACCTAGCTTGAAGCATATTTTGAGACAGATCAGTAATATGAATATATGTATACACTTCAGGTAACGGTGGCGGTTTCCTAGCCGCATACAGCACTTTCTCTTTCATATGAAAAAAATGTACTCTAATCAAAACATCTCGTGGAGTGTCCGGAGACAGAAAAGAGGGTTTCGGAATTCGATGTGCTCTATCAATTAGGAGATCACTTTCGGAGGCCATAGGAAGTAAACATTTAAAATAAGCTGTCATAAAGCCTGTTAATTCTCTTAAAGCAATTGCTTCAGGGATCCCTCTGATTTTAATATTATTTTTTCTTGATTGATCCTCTATATATCAGCAAGTTTCTGCTTGATCCATTGTATATCTGTGCTCTGGTCACTATGAGCATCTACCAGATCATTATGAGCATGAGATAATTCATTAAGTTTCTCTTCTAAATGCTGAATTCTCTTTTTATGTTGTGTAATAGAAGATTTGATTTGAGTAAACATGCTAGCCATATCTTGATGTAAAAAGTGCTTTAAAGAAAGCATCATTTCCTTCATGGTAGAGATTGAGAGCTCTTTGTGATGTACAAGAAAATCTTCAATGGTAAGGCAGGAAATGCCAGTGGGCCTAGGTATCATATCATCAACCTGGGGACTAAATAATGGAGGTTGCAATTCAGCTGCATGGTTATCGGTGTTAAGCTGGGAAGCTTTTATAGAGCCGGGTGACTCACCAGAAACAGGGTCCAAGCGGTCCACGCAGGGAGATCTGGTGTCCGCCGAGGATGGTGAAGACGGAGAATCCAGAGCTGCTGAAGGAGAGGTAGGCCTCGATCCCGCGCCATCTTGTAAGTCTGTCGCGTCCTGCGTCTTAAAGAAGCTGGTGAGTTTCCGCGGCTCGGGTTTCGTTTTCTTCCGTTTTGTCATCCTTTCCAGGTATAAGTACTCTGAGGCAGCTAATGAGTAGCTTTTAATCCAGTAATGTAGGTGAAAATTTGCTGTGGTAGTCGCTAACGGCTCCCCCGATGTAGAGTAATTTGATCAAGCGGCCATCTTGCAGCCGGACAGACACGCCCCCCCATAAATAGTTTAACTTTAAATACTGTATTTGCCATATAGTGAACAGCATTTGTCTAAAACATATGATTTCACTTGTGCCATAGGGCCTGATTTACTAAACCTTTCCAAGGCTTACTACTATATATATATATCTAAACCAAAACACAGTTTACATGCCATCCTAGAGATACTGACACAATGTGGACAGATCTCAGGATATTCCAATAACCTGGATAGATCTAATGCTCTCTACTTAACTAAATTTGTGCGACCTAGATGCACCATACTGTTTGTATGGTATATAAAAAAATTGCACTATTTGGGGGTTTAAATTCCAAAAAACCCCACTAAACTTCACAGGTATAACATGCAGCTGTTATGACAATATGTAAAGGATCAGCTTTTAAAATGGTCTCATTTTACCCTTTCATACCTAGGCCAAATAAGCCTTAAAAAAATGTTTCCCAAAATTCTTGACACCATACAAATGTTACCTATTATCTTGAAAACAAAAGTATTACAAAATTTTTAGATCCTTTATTTGGGCTGGTAAGAAAGCAAGGCTGGTCATGTGCATTTTGCAGCAATCAGTAAAAATGGAGGTCCCAACTTCCCACATATGGCTTTATATAACTGGGCTGTGATTACGAGACACATCAGAGTCTGGCTGCATGACACACACTGCTAAACTGACCCAGACTTGGATCAACAACTGCTTCCCCATTTTAGTCTAACCTTTGTTCCACATGTACATAGGGAGTTACTACCACCCAAAGTCCTTGAAAATCCCCTTTTGTATTTGTGTTAGTATGTATGGCAAAAAATTAGAAACAGCCACTCTTCTCTCTTGTTGCCATTGTGGGAGAACCCAGACATGTTACGAGGGACATCTGATATATCTCCCCTCTACTCCTACCAGATGGGGACTTGTATCTCCCCCCAGTGCTTGAAATGTGGAACACAGGAGGCTGATCTATTCCACATGTTATGGAACTGCCCACAGATCAAAAGTTTCTGGAGGCTGGTAATGTAATACGCTTGCGCTATTTGGTAAACTATTTATTGCTAACCCCCACCTGGGTCATCTTTGGAAGTCTAACTTTACAGGGGATACGTATTGCCAAAGGATGGGGGAAACTTTTGTCAATTATATCATTGGTGGCCAAAAAGTCAATATTGCACAAGTGGGTAAGTCAGGACCCTCCTAGCTTAGTTTTTTTTTTCTTAGATAAATTACAACATGTATTTCAAATGAACTGGATAGAAGCATCTTTGGATAAAGAGCGAACGAAAAATAAACAATAAAAAAAGTATATTGTGTAAAAACTTTTGGCAGCCTCCAAGCAGTGTTCTTGTTCGAATTTGAGTCGTCCTAACGTTCAACCCGAATATGGCTGTTCGAATTCAGGTAGACCCGACCCGAATTTTGTTGGATTCAATGCCCCAAATTCGGCCCTCCCACAATGCCCGGGGACCTCCCCCATAATGCCTAGGGCCCTCCAATAACAGCAGGGATGCTCTCCTCCATGCTTGTTGTGGCAGCCAGCCGATTGGCTGTCCATCACTGCATGCCACAGAGGCCTATATAAGACCAGGGCGTGCCTGCATTTACCACTCCTGACAGAGATTTGTTAGCATTACAACCTTTCTGTGCTGCTTGGCTTGCTTTGTCAAAGTAAAAAAAAAGTGCTTTACTTAAACTGTGTCACACTATTAGTAAGATAGATTGTTGGATTGTACTGTATTGGTGCAGTCCTGAAATCTACTGTACACGGATAGGTAGTTTGTTTCACTGTTATCTAGATAGATACATAGATAGATACATTGATAGATAGATAAATAGAGAGAAAGATAGATAGATGCTCTCCTCCATGCTTGTTGTGGCAGGCAGACGATTGGCTGTCCGTCACTGCATGCCACAGAGGCCTATAAAGGACCAGGGCGTACCTGCATTTACCACTCCTGACAGAGATTTGCTAGCATCACAACCTTTTTTGTGCTGCTTGACTTGCTTTGTCAAAGTAAAAAAAAGTGCTTTACTTAAACTGTGTCACACTATTAGTAAGATAGATTGTTGGATTGTACTGTATTGGTGCAGTCCTGAAATCTACTGTACTCAGATAGGTAGAGTGTTTCACTGTTAGCTTGTAAGATACATAGATACATTGATAGATTGTACTAAGAGACAGACACATAGAAGCAGTGTATACAGCAGTATATAGTTTGTATACTGAGCTGCATATTACAAACGTCACCACTGAAGGGAAGTGCTGCATACAACACACACAGCGCACTTGCATTTTTGGTGTCAACCCCCCAATAAAAAAATCCACTGTACAGATTTCCACCTTGTGAAACATATTAGCTACAAAGTATTTTGCACGGTGTCAAGCCACACAAAACATTTCTACAATGTCTGGCTAAATGGTAAGGGGCAGCTTTGGCAGGGGTGGCAAGCAAAGCAGTATGAGTTTGTTTTTAGCTGCAGACCCGAGAACAGGAAGCACTGCTGTTGGTGGTGGGCGTCTATTATTACCACACCATGAACAAGAGGTAGTAGAGTACATGACCCAGCCTGGGTCAAGTAATTTTACCCCTCTTTATCCCAGTCCCAGACACAGGCCTCACAGGTGTCCCAAACAGTCCATGATACTACTGTTCCTCCTAGTTCTTCATCAGCGGCTGGAAAGTCTTGAGTACAGCAGTATGAAGAGGAGCTGGAGAGCGTTGGAGAGGGTTGGAGAGCTACAAGCATTCCTTCAACATGCTCAGTTGTTTCAGTCATCTGACAAAGGGAGTCAGTTCACAGGCTTTCCCCCCATTTCACCCGAACACTCTGAGCCAGACGAGCCAATTCAAACTGGGTAGAAAAGGCCGCTGCTTCCTTTCAGCATATACAGGTAAACTGTCTCTTCTGATGATGATGATGTCCTTGATCTGACAATCTAGCAAAACAAGGAGATCATCCTTGACAACCGTCAACATCCTCAACAACCGCGGACCGCCACCACAACCACCAGCTCCAGAGCACCTTTCGGCCCAATTAGATATTCAATCGTGTGGGCATTTTTTAATGTCCATAGTGATGACAACACTATGGTCATCTGCAAACTGTGTGCTCAACACTTGAAACAAGGCAAAATCCCAAACAAACTTGGAACAAGTTGCATGAGCACACATTTAAAAAGCCACTATCCGGAACACTTGGTCAAAGCATAGAGCATTGTGCGACCCCCCCGGCCCAAGAAGCAAGCTCAAACTGCTAGAACTTCCTCCACTGCCTTTCCTCCTTCTGCCACCAAAGTTACCCGTGCTGCTCCGTCCTGCATTCCTCTGCGTGAACCGCCAGTATGTTATGCCTAAGCGACAGTATTTTGCAGAAAAATGTGTTTCTGCTTTGCAGGAACACGTGCAGAGCAATGTGCCCATGGCCCTGCACCACAGTTAGTCGAGCAAGCATGGAGTGGGAAGATATATTTACTATACAGCTCACTGGGTAACTTTGGTGGCAGCAAGGGAAGATCCAGCTGCAGCAAGGCCTGCATACCTACCTCCCCCCAGAGCACATCGCCATGCAATCTCCTACTTAACCTCCACTTCTACCTCCTCCTTTGACTCTTCTGCCTCAACCTCCAGGGACACTTTGCCGTGGGGACCCAGCACCTCCCATTCGGCAGCCTCTGTTTACTGCCAGCAACAACCTGCAGTTTGCTTTTTCGGTGCACAATTAAGACGTTGCCATGCAGTCCTGAGGTTGCGAAGCCTGAGTTACCTCAGCCACACGGGCACAGCCATTCTAAGTGCCTTGCGGGAGCAGGAGGACATATGGCTAACTCCCAACAGACTTCAGCCAGGCAAGGTCATGTGTGACAATGGGGCCAATCTGCTGGCAGCCAAGCGTTGTGGGAAACTCACACACGTACCTTGCCTGGCTCACGTCATAACCCTCATAGTACAGCGCTTCCTTTAGGAATTACCCAGGCCTCCAGCCGCTGTTGCTGAAGGCCAGAAAATACAGCAATTGCCAATGACACTTAGCAGTGCTACTCAGTCATGGTGCAGGAATACCTGAGCTCTACATGGGACCTCTGCAACCTGCAAAGCCAGGACCTACTGGGCTACTGGGTATCCAAGCTTAAGCAGTGGCCGGAGCTGTGTGTTATCTGAAGAGCGTTCAGTGCAGCCGTGGGCGTAATGAGTGACAAGCGGATTCGGCTCTCTGCAGAAAATGTCGACCAAATCACTTTTATTAAAATGAATAAGGCTTGGATCGGCAATGACTTCAACACCCCCCTCTGCAAAGTGAACTGATTAGTCATCAACTGCTGCATGGCCTGCTGACATCTTGATGGGAAGAGCACGTTCACAGTCTTCGGCATCTCCTTCTTCTCCTCCCCCTTGTGGCCCTCTACCTCTATTCTGTCTCTGAGGCCTATAACTTGCAATGTAGCTGTGTAACTGGCTAATTTTTTTTTTTAAAAAGGGCCCTCTGCCTCTATCTACTTTGAGGCCTATATCACTTTTAACGGAGCTGTGATTCATAATTAAATATTTGTATTATTAGTAGAGAAATACAGAAATGTTTCTGTCCTTTTAGATTGATAGCAAGTGGTATCAAAAATAAATATCTGTATTTTATTTACAGAAATACAGAAGTTTTTCTAGCTTTTTTGATAGATAGCAAGTAGGATCAGAATGAAATATCTGTATTTTTTTACAGAAATACAGACATTTTTCTGTTTTTTTTGATAGATTGCAAGAGGTATCATAATTAAATATCTGTATTATTTGTATAGAAATTTTTATGTTTATTTTGATAGATTGCAAGTCGTATCAGAAATAAAAATATGTATTTTTTTTTTAAAGAAATACAGAAATTTTTCTGTTTATTTTGATAGATTTCAAGTGGTATCAGAATTAAATATCTGTATTTTTTACAGAAATACAGACATTTTATAGCTATTTTGATAGCAAGTGGTATCAGAATTATATATCTGTATTTTTTTAGAGAAATATAGAAATTTTATGGCTTTTTTGATAGCAAGTGGTATCAGAATTAAATATCTGTATTTTTTTACAGAAATACAGATATTTTTATAGCTTTTTTGATAGATAGCAAGTGGTATCAGAATTAAATATCTGTATTGTTTTACAGAAATACAGAAATTTTTATGGCTTTTTTAAAATATAGCAAGTGGTATCAGAATTAAAAATCTGTATTTTTTTTACAGAAATTTTTCTGTTTATTTTGATAGATTGCAAGTGGTATTAGAATTACATATCTGTATTTTTTTTTAACAGAAATACAGACATTTTATAGGTTTCTTGATAGATAGCAAGTGGTATCAGAATTAAATATGTCATTTTTTACAGAAATAGAGAAATTTCATGGCTTTTTTGATAGCAAGTTGTAACAGAATTAAATATATGTATTTTTTTTACAAAAATACAGAAATTTTATGGCTTTTTTGATAGATAGCAAGTGATAAAAAAAATAAACATCTGTATTTTTTTTACAGAATACAGCCTTTTTTTTGTTTGTTTCAATAGATTGCAAGTGGTATCAGAATTAAATATCTGTATTTTTTACAGAAATACAGAAATTTTTCTGTTTATTCTGATAGATTGCAAGTGGTATCAGAATTAAAAATCTGTATTTTTTTTACAGAAATACAGAAACTTTTATGGCTATTTTGATAGATAGCAAGTGGTATCAGAAATAAATATCTGTATTTTTTTTACAGAAATACATTTTTATGGCTTTTTAGATAGATAGCAAGTGGTATCAGAATAAAATATCTGTAGTTTTTTTTATAAATAAAGAAAATGTTCTGTTTATTTTGATAGATTGCAAGTGGTATCAGAATTAAATATCTGTGTTTTTTGGAGAGAAATACAGAAATTTTTATGGCTTTTCTGATAGATAGCAAGTGGTACCAGATTTAAATATATGTGTTTTTTTACAGAAATTAAGAAAATTTTCTGTTTATTTTGATAGATTGCAAGTGGTATCAGAATTAAATATCTGTAGTTTTTTTACAGAAATTTTTATGTTTATTTTGATAGATTGCAAGAGTTTTCATATTTAAATATCTGTATATTTTGGAGAGAAATACAGAAATTGTTATGGCTTTACCTAACAGCAGTACCTAACTCTATAGGTACAAGATACTAATGACGCCCATGCTCCCGTCTCAGAGCCCACCACCAACTCCTTCTGCTGTAACTGATGCTGTCGCCTGCCCAGTACCTAACTCTAGATGCAAGATACTAATGCCGTCCACGCTCCGTCTCAGAGCCCACCGCCTCCTGCTGCTGTAACTGATGCTGCCACCTGCCCAGTACCAAACTTTAGAAGCAAGACACTAATGCCGCCTCCTCCTCCTGCTTTAACTGATCCTACCGCCGGCCCAGTACCTAACTCTAGATGCAAGATACTAATGCCGTCCACGCTCTGTCTCAGAGCCCACCGCCTCCTCCTGCTGTAACTGATGCTGCCGCTTGCCCAGTAGTGTTGATTTTGGAATTCGGGTTGTCCCTATATTCAACCCGAATATGGCTGTTCGAATTCGGGTAGACCCGACCCGAAAAACACGGGATTCGACAGCAAAAATTCGGGAGGAAAAAAAAAAAATTTTTTTTCTTAAATTATTTATTTCATATGTGTTTTTTCTATTTTAAACTTGTTCTTTTTTTATTTTTTACAGGTTATCCGACAATGACATTATGAATCCTAATGTCATTTTGGGATTCCTGGACCGTGGGAACTTTGCGGTCACAGCTAATTGAAAGCAGGTGCCTTCAATTAGCTGTAACCGCAGGCAATACGAGGGCAATAGTATCTCCATTCATACCTCTACTGCTCTGTGATTGGCTGAGAAATAGGAAACCCTGATGACAGCTCAAGCATCATCAGGGTTTCCCCTTTCCTCAGCCAATCAGGGAGCAGAGCAATCAGCGGAACTTTACTATGCCGACAGCTCTGCTCCACTGATCACTCGTCACAGTGATGTGATGTGCACAAGTCTCCCCATTCATCTCTAGTGCTGAATGGCTGAGAAATGTAAAACCTCAGCCAGAGCACTAGAGGTGAATGGAGAGGCTTGTCCTCATTTACCCCTAGTGCCCTGCAATCTCTCACTGTCAGGAGGATTTCCAGGGCTCTGTTCATTGCAACCCTGGAATTCCTCCTGTCATTGGGATAACCTGTAAAAAAAAAAAAAAAAAAGTTTAATTACACAAACACACATTAATAAAATAATTTAACATTAAAGCCTTGTCCTATTTTTTACTTATATTGTAACCCTTTCAGGGAATGAGTAAGGGGATTTATGTACCCCTGTACTCATTCCCCAGGGTGGGGCGGTGGAGATCTGGGAGTCTCCTTAATAAAGGGGGCTTCCAGATTTCAAAGTCCTGCTAAAAATGTTTATAAAAGCCCCCATTGTTTTCAGTGGAAGCTTTCATAAAAGCTTAAAAAGGCTTGAAAAAGCCTCTATTGAGTTCAATAGAAGCGTTTTACCGCATTTATCCAGCGTTTTAATTTTTTAAATGTTGCAAGCAACGTTTAAGATAACGCTCAAAAACGTGCCTGAAGGAAACGTCCTGGTGTAGATTAGTCCATGGGAATGCATGGGGACTTCAAACATGGGCTTTAAAAAGCCTGAGGTTAAACGCTGGGGAAACAGTCCGTGTAGACTAAAGCTGCATACACACGTCCAATAATTATCGTTAGAAACGACTGATGAGCGACCGATGAACAACTGATTGGCCAAAAAAAAGTGACCAAGGACGCCGACGAACGAGGATTGTCATTGGAAATGAACGACCGCCACGGTGGATCTGATTGGCTGTGGATCTTTCACTATCTATCGTGTGTACAGTATCGTGTCATTCAGTGAATGTGCATGTTTCTGCGGTACACTTTCTCCTTTACATGTCCCTCCCTGAATCGTTCAAACGATTGTATCTAGCGTGTGGACGCTGTTGGTGGATTATATTTGAACAATCATATCGTTACAGCATGTACAGAATTGTGCACAATATGATTGTTGAAGTATAATCGTGCATAATCGTTGATCGGTCGTAATCGTTCATTTTCTAACAATAATTATTGGAAGTGTGTACCTAGCTTTAGCCTAAAATTGATTTGACAGGTGCACTTTAATCTTCATGTGAAGTACAGGGGTATGTAATAGTGTTATGTATCTTTTTATGTATCCTTTTACAATGTATCTTTTTACAATGTATCTTTTTACAATGTATCTTTTTATGTATCCTTTTACATCTGTTTGGAGGCTGTAGAAGCTCTACACAGTGCTGAAAAAAACCCGAATTTTTCCTCCCATTGACTTTAATGGTGTTCGGCTTTGACATTCGACCACCCGATTGTTTTTGCTATATTCGAGCGAATAGCTGCTGAATCGAATAGTGAGCTATTCGAGCAACACTACTGCCCACTACCCGACTCTAGATGCCAAATACTACTACCCTCCACACTCAGTCTCAGAGCCCACGCCTCCTCTTCCTGCTGTAACTGATGTTGCTGCCTGCCCAGTACCGAACTCTAGATGCAAGATACTTATGCCATCCACGCCCCGTCTCAGGACCCACCGTCTCCTCCTCCCAGTACCCAGCTCTAGATGACAATTACAATGCCATCCATACTTCTCAGGGCCCACCGTCTCCTCCTCCTGCTGTAAATGATGCTGCGGCCTGCCCAGTTTCCAACTTTAGATGCCAGATACTAATGCCATCCACACTTGGTCTCAGAGCCTGCCGCCTCCTCCTCCAGCTGTTACTGCTGCTGCCTACCCAGTAACCTAATCTGGATGCCAGTTCTTAATGCCGCCCACACTTCGTATCAGGGCCCACTGCCTCCTCCTTCTGCTGTTACTGATGCTGCTGCTTGCCCAGTACCCAACTCTAGATGCCAGTTACTAATGCTGTCCACACTTTGTCTCAGAGCCCACAACCTCTTCCTCTTGCTGTTACTGCTGTCGCCTGCCCAGTACCCAGCTTTAGATGCCAGTTAACAATGCTGTCCATGCCGCATTTTACAAAGTTACAGCTAGCATATAGGAAAAGGCAGTCCCCTACACAGCAATGTCTCCAGTAGCTACAACTTCTACACTGTCCATATAGATGATGGCCTCAACCACTAATGCTGTCCTTGCTCTGTCTCAGGGCCCACCGCCTCCTTCTCCCAGTACCCAGCTCTAGATGACAGTTAACAATGCCATCCACACTTCTCAGGGCTCTCACCTCCTCCTCCTCCTGCTGTAACTAATGCTGCTGCCTGCCAAGTACCCAACTCTAGATGCCAGATACTAATGCTGTCTACACTTGGTCTCAGAGCCCGCCGCCTCCTTCTCCTGCTGAAACTGCTGCTGCCTGCCCAGTAACTAAACCTGGATGCCAGTTCCTAATGCCGTCCACACTTCGTCTCAGGGCCCACTGCCCAGTACCCTACTCTAATGCATCTTTAATGACACCCTGAAGTGTGTAATGCAAGTGTGTAATCTAAAATTTGAGATTGAATGTGGAAGGCCATGTCTTCTGCTTCATCCATCAGTACCACGCTTTATCGGACTGAATTTCTGTATATGTTACCCCAGAACTGGGAAGTGGGACAGCAGTCCCTCTGTATATGTCGGTGGGATGAGATGGGAGACACTGGTATGTGTAACGGGAACCGAGAAGTCCTGGATGACCACATTGAGCCATGAAGTTATTCAACTCAGCAGACGTCCGGAGACTTCTCCACAACAAGTATGTGGCCACCCAGGGGGACTCCATTCAAAGATCTGTCAACAAAGATACTGTAAAAATACTGTAGAATGATGAGTTTCGGACCGAGAACCAGCTGAAAGGGAAGGGTGAGATGTAACTTGCAAACAATACGCTGAGTGATCTCTGGGTGAAATGCACAATGGCATAATTTACGGCAAAGTGCCTCATTACAGAACTGACCACCACCTTGTACAGTTCTATTTCCTGACCCGTGTCTCTTCAGAATACATAGAGCGCCTGCTGGCCAACTTCGAACATGGACCTCAGCCCGACGTTGTCATCATCAACTCGTGTATACAGGATGTTATCAGATATCATGAGCAATCACTGCAAATGTACAAAACCAACCTGCACCACCTGTTTATTAGGCTCACCGAGGTGCTGAGCCCTAAATGTCTGGTGATATGCAACATGGCCATGCCTGTTGGATTCAAAGCTGGTGAAGTGCTAGAGTACCCAATTCCTAATGTGCGCTGGATGGATGAACGAGATTCCAATCTGTCCCTACCTACTATGTAGCGAAACCACATGAAAGGGATTGGCTTAGCGGAATCAGCGGGGAAAGAAGACCCTGTTGAGCTTGAGTCTAGTCTGGCATCTAGAGCTGGGTACTGGGCAGTGGGCAGGCGGCAGCAGTAAAAGCAGGAGGAATAACACAGCCATCCACACTCCGTCTCAGGGCCCACCCCCACTGTAGGGACAGTGGGAATCTCATTCATCTATTCATGTCTCCAATAGCTACACCTTCTACACTGTCAATAAAGGATGATGGCCTCAACCTCTAATGCCGTCCTTGCTCTGTCTCAGGGCCCACTGCCGCCTCCTCCTCCTGCTGTTGCTGCTGCCGCCTGCCCAGTACCCAGCTCTAGATGGCAGTTAACAATGCTGTCCACATTCTGACTCAGGGCCTGCCGCCTCCTCCTCATGCTGTTACTGCTGCCCCCTGCGCACTGCCCAGTACCCAGCTCTAGATGCCAGACTAGACTCAAATTAAACAGGGTCTTCTTTCCCCACTAATTTCGCCAAGCCCGTTCCCTTTCATGTGGTTTTGCTACATAGTAGGTAGGGACAGACTGGAATCTCATTCATCCATTCATTTGTCTAATAGCTACAGCTTCTACACTGTCCATATAGGTGATGGCCTCAACCTCTAACGCTGTCTTTGCTCCCTCTTAGGGCCCACCGCCTCCTCCTCATGCTGTTACTGCTGCCACCTGCCCAGCACCCAGCTCTAGATGCCAGTTACCAATGCTGTCCACGATCCGTCTCAAGGCCCACCGCCTCCTCCTCCTGATGTTGCTGCTGCTACCTGTCAGTGCTCCATTCCTAAAAATGGTATTACAGACATCTAGGCGGCATTGATGATGCACTACACCCAGCTCTAGATGCTAGTTACCAATGCAGTCCCCGCTTCGTCTCAGTGCCCACCGCCTCCTGCTGCTGCCACCTGTCCGTTGTAACTTATAACAGAGCTGTGTAGCTGGCTAATTTTTTGACTGAAAGACCCCCTTCAGGGACCTCTGCCTGTACTCTGAAGCCTGCGTATAGTTTGTAACGGAGCGGTGAAGCCTGGTGGCGAATAGCAGTCGAATCGAATAGTGAGCTATTCGAACCAACACTGCCTCCGAGGAAAACTACAAAGACTAGTTTCACAGCTGTTATCAAGTAGATAACTTTAATAAAGACATTCACAGAGTAGGAGTCCAAAAGAGTCCAATGGAACTTTAAACTGGCACAGATTAAACACTGTAATCTGTAATAAACATCAGAACTTTATTAACCACCAACAAGTGTTTAAAACATGCTTCATAACATTTCTATATGTGGATTTTTTAAAGGTTACAAAATTATCATAAAACACCAAAACTATTTGAAACCTATTGAACAGTTTAAGTCAAATCTTGTATTGTAAATCATACAATTTTGATTTGTAGAAAACAATCATACAATGTTTCAAAGCTCTGTGGACATTTATTTGCTTCTTCCAATGGTGTGAAGTATAATGGCATGGAAACTTTAAATTCCTATCCAGATGGGCACTCGGGAACTTAACAACCAAGTAATAATATGAAAGACCAATAAGAACAGACAGTTTGGGAGAATTTTTTGTTAGGGCAACCAAGGGAACCCCTGTGAACACAAGGCCCACTTAGCACGTATTTAAAAAGCATGGTATACTCGTATAAAGCAGAAATTAACTCTTACTAGCTCCACAAAGGTGATCCTGTTAGGACAATCTACAGATGTGAACACTGTGAACACAAGACTCAACCAGAACTTTATTAAATTCTTTGGATGTAAAGCCAAATGGAGTTCTAACCATCTCCACAAAGATAAACCCATTCATCAGAAGGGGGATATACAAACATTTATGACCTTTCTCCTAGACAACTGACAATCCATCAGCAGTCCCTCATGTCCCTATATAAAGCAAAATGTGCAAGAGTGCACAAATACCAGCATGTGACATCACTAACTGGGGGTGAAAGGTTGTCACAGAAACAAAGCAAACATACTTTGAACAGCTCACTCCCCTCGTTGGCACAAGTGAAGAAATACCCTGGAAACACTGAGCACTTATACATCCAGTGTGTTGGTGAACAACATTCCACCTATCTTCTCTCATTTGGCATCCTGAAGAGGGTGGTGAACTACTGGACAGCTGTCAAAGTGTACATCCTCCCTTCAAATTACACAGCACAGCTGCTCTGTCAACTTAATGTGCAGCACAGGTGTTAAGAGAAGCTTATATGTCTGGCAATCCCACTCTGTGAACAACTGCAGTCTAGCACAGCCTGTGTATTACCTCCAGGGATATTGCATGCAGCAGGAAAGGAGATCCAGTGATCAGCTGTCCTCTCTCTTCTTGGAAGATTGCAGATTCAGCCACCATGCAACACACATGATCAGATTATTTCCTGGTCATGGTCCTATTTTGCCATTGGCTGTTAAGCTCATGTCCCAGTCCCAGACCCTTTGTATTTCCTATTACAGACATACCATTCCCTATTGACTTAAGGGGTTTTCAATGTACTTTGCTAAGGCTGGGTCTACATGGACGTTTTGTAAAAAGGCATGTAAACGTTCCTACTGCGTTTATAAGCGTTTTTATGCACTTATTCTAACGTTTTAAAACTTTTTTTTAAATGCTGGAAAAAGCTGAAAAACGTCTATGCCGCGTTTATCCGCGTTTTACATCGATTCTACAAGCGTTTTAGCACTTGGTAGAAATGCAAATTGTAACCCTGGGCAGTGATTTCTGCAAGTACAGGAAGTACATACATCCCTGCATACATGTGATAATGTGATCATGCAACAGTACAGTGACAAATGTAACAGTATACACAGAATAGAGTGAAAAGAGTGCAAAGTGAAGCACAATTAAAGACAATGACTACACAAGTGATAATGAATGACATCATTTGCAGGTGTGAAAAGCACCAAAAGCAAACACAATGGAAGACAATTTCACACGTGCCAGGCATAGGTGTTAATTTTTAACAGCATAGTACATGTAATTATTCATGCATGACACATGGAATAGTGACACAGGACACAGGCTATTGTTAAAATGTTTGTAAAAGCCTCCATTGAAATCAATGGAAGCTTTTTTATTGACATTTTCTAGCATGCATAAACGCAGGAAAACGCTCCCATTAAAATCAATGGACGCGTTTTCCCGCGATTTACCAGCGTTTTAATTTTTTAAACGTTGCAAGCAACGTTTAAAATAAAGCTCAAAAACGTGCCTGAAGGAAACGTCCTGGTGTAGATTAGCCCATTGGAATGCATGGGGACTTCAAACAAGGGCTTTAAAAGCCTCAGGTTAAACGCTGGGGAAACAGTCCGTGTAGACTAAGCCTAAGTGACATATGCCTTTACATATGCTGGACTACAGTTTATCTCTGTTAGCTTATTGTTACAATAAAAGTCCTACTTTGTTATACCCACATTGAATGAGTTTGAAACACTTGTTTTGTATTTCACTCAGGGGCTGGTGTAAGCACCATTAGGATAGAAGATTATCACTCTCCTTCTTGCCTCAGTAATTTTTAGAAAGAAAATTCCAGAAAGAACAGATTAGCCACTGCAATCGCAGCTGCATGATACAGTACAACATACTAATACAACCCTAGAACCAGCATGAGACAATCCAATGAAGTTTTAGATAAGAGGTGAATTATAATATTTACTAACTGGAGCATAATTAAAAAAAAAACGTTTCCCACTGTGCCATGTGAATTGTTGAAACCCTAGAGAGACATGGAACGAGGAACAGCTTTGGACGGCGCAAGGTTTAAACCCAACAGGTAACAAAATTCCTGTAGAGAAACAAATATACATCACCATGCAATGGTTAAGTAGGTATGAACCCTTTCATATCAACCGTAGTAGCCTACGCGTTTCGCCATAGTGGGCTTCCTCAGGGGTAGTGATAGGTCAATAAAAAGTTCTCTATGTATACAAACGAGGTTCAGGTGATCTAAATTTACAAACATAAATGTAGGGGTTCAATACACTGCAATGTTCAACATTACAAAAATCATATATTTCATTCAATTTTGTTCAGGCAGTGGAATTATTAGAGAATAACACCAATAGTCTAAAAATTATAGTGAAATAGAAACAGATAAAACTGATTTTTAGAAAGATATGCTACATACATAGATCATATGTGAGTAATGAATCAGATCATAGAAATACCAAATATATATAAAGTAGAAATAATTATAATTATCAAACTTACATAATTCAAAATATGACTTAATCTTGGAGGAAAGATGAAGTGAGCCTCAGAATAGAGATGATCCGTTGAAAAGTTCAGTAGAAGTAGGGTAGTGTAGTAGAATCCCCTATATAAGTAAAATCTCTACAATTTAAGAAAAATGTTTTTTTGTTTATATCTTTATGTATAATCATATAGTATATGTATAAGTGAGGTTAAAGAGTAAGTAGGAATTGCTGTCCTACCTGAAAATGAAGTAGACTTTATTTTTAATATGATGCTGAATGGTAGCACAGGTCAATCAAGTCTAAGTTTCCAGGGAAAAGATGCAGTCAGCAAAATAGGTTTGCCATATATGCTTCCACAGTGTAAGTACTAAAAATGAAACAATATTATGTTTTTTCTATTAGGTATGGTATTCATAATCATAATGGATTATGTTTAGTAAAGGCAGAAGTGCCCATAAATGCAATGTACCTGGATTCTATGGAGACATCCCCTCCTAGTGGTGCTGGAAAGGATTGTTTGCTTGTTTGAGATGCAGCCTTGATAGTGTTTACTAAGGCGTCCTTAATGGGAGGACGACGTCCTAGGGACCTCCCACACTCCACGTGCACATAGGCAGCGTGGGGATGCCTGTGGGGGCTGGCCTGGTGATGCTGGGATGAGTGGCAGCTCCTAAAGCGCCGCCCACTCAAACCTCATCACTTGTTAGAAGAGGGCAGGTCTCCTATCACTCATCTCAGTGCTAGAGACAGCAGGCAGCCATCTCCAGCCCAGCATCCCCATCTAAAAAGACAGGGACATACAGGGAAAGGGCAGAGCCATCCCCAGTGAGGGGTAGGCTTGCCTGAGTTGCACCCAAGCATTCCAGGGGGCCCCTGTCCCTGTAAGTCGGGTGAGAGGGGGGGCGCACTCTATTTGTTTTGAATGAAAAAGTTAATACAGAGATTTAAAGATGATTGAAGGAGCAGACATGATAATTAGGACAGACAGAGCCCCTGATTCATCAAGCAGAATTGGATTTTCAGTCGCGCATTCGTATTCGCGATCCGAAATCGTACGCGATCGCGCTATTCAGCAACTGAAAAAGATCGCGGCCGGAGCCGCGCATCTCCGGCAGCTTTACACTGGCGAGCTTGTATTAAAAGTCACTGTTCTTAATCGCGCAGCTGAAATCTAATCGCCTTAATTGGCAGATTCGCGCTCCCTATTGTGAAGGCTGGAATCCGGCTGGCAGTGAGGCGAGTGTACGCGCACACTCGAGTCCGGCCCGCGGTAATCCGCGATCGATGGCCGCGCGTACTTTTGCGCTTCCAGCGAGCGCGGATTTTATTGATGAATCAGGGGCAGTGTCTCATAATGGATCAAGTGAATACTGGTTAGAAATGACAGGAAAGAGACAAAACTGTTTCTTGCAGTTAAAAATACATTCTGGATTATAAATACATTTTGTTAAAGAGTTGCTAGAAATATAATAAACATACTAATAAGACTTTAAATTAGTATTGATTACTGATTAATACTATGGAAAAGGTTTTAAGCTGAATACATCGTTTAAGCTTGGATAATGGTTGGCTTTTATTAAAAAGATCCACTTCGTTTCTGCCTGTAATACTTTTTTTATCAAAGTCTCCCCCTCTAGGATTCACGGTTACTTTTTCTAATGCTGCAAATGAAATACTATGTAGGTCAAAGTTATGCATTGTTCCTTTCTTGGTAGCTAATTGGAGTGACCATTTTACCGGTTTTGATCGTGCTCATAGATATGCTCATAAATTCGTTTTCTCAGGGGTCTTTTTGTTTTACTCACGTAAAATCTTTTACATGAGCACAAAATAATGTATATAATGCCTATTGATTGGTAATTAACATGGTGATTGAACTTTTGTGTAGTACCATTTGGTAGGGAAAGTGCTATATTTTCATGGATCCATTCACACTGGCTACAGTGGCCACATTTGAATGTGCCCCAAGGTTTAGATTGATCTAGTTTTCGTGGCTTTGGACTAGAGAATCTCTCAGAGAGTGTGATTTGCGAAATATGATGCATGGTTTCTCTCCTACTATAGTGGAGATATTTGGATCTGCCGTAAGAATCGGCCAATGTTTTCGCATGATGAGGTGAATATTGTGATGATGTTCATTGAACTGGGTAATAATGGGTAATCTAGGTGTTTGTTGAGTATGAGAAGATTTAATAATTAGGTCATTTCTATTGAGATGTTGAACTTTCTAGTAAGTGCGTTTAAGGAGTTTCTTACTATATCCCCTTGCCATAAGTCTCTCAGTAAGTGCCTTGGCTTCTATCTTAAAGTCTAAGGTTGATGTACAGTTTCTGCGAAGTCTCAGCATCTGACTGTATGGAATGCTTTTTATTAGTGATTTCGGGTGAGCACTTTGAGAATGGAGGATTGTATTCCCTGCTGTCTCTTTTCTATATAAAGATGTTGTAATATGCAGGTCATCAGATATATTGACATATATGTCAAGAAAGGGAATTTGGTGAGGGTGTACATTGTAAGTAAATTTCAGATTAAAGTCATTGTCATGAAGTGATTCAAGCATGTTTTTGAGAAGAACAAAACTTTGTATGTATCGCAAGAAACTATTGTGACATACAGAGAAAAGGTTGTAATTGTTTTTTTGTAACTCTGTGTGAAAATTGATTAAATCCTGTAGAGATCATAAGGGAATATTATGACTTATGGGTAAAAAGGATATAATTCTTTTATAATTTTGTATGTAAACTTGTACTACAAATTATATTTTTTATATTTGTGCCAAAAACTCTATCTTTCTCTGTCTTTTATTTAATTACCAGTCTATAAACCAGAGTTAGGCACAATCAAAATATAGAGATATCCACCAAACACTACTCTAATGATAAAAAAATATATATCCAGAAAGCCAGAAAAATTTCTCTTGAAAAAAACAGATATTTAACTGTGATAGCACTTGTTATATATCCACAAAGCCAGAAAAATGTCTGTATTCCTCTAAAAAAAAAAAAAAAAAAATAGAGATATTTAAAATCTGATACCACTTGCAATCTTTCAGAGTAAACAGAAAAATTTCTGTATTTGCTCAAAAAAAAAAAAAAAATACAGATATTTTACTCTGATACCATTTGCTATATAACTTGAAAGCCAGAAACAAATTCTGTATTTCTCTCCAAAAAATAAAGATATTTAAATCTGATAGCACTTTTTATCTATCCAAAAGTTCAGAAAAGATTCTGTTTTTCTCTCAAAAAAATACAGATATTTAAATCTGATAGCACTTGTTATCTATCCAAAAAGCAAGAAAAAATTCAGTAATTCTCTCAAAAAAATACAGATATTAGGCTGTGATAGCACTTGCTATATATCCACAAAGCCAGAAAATTTTCTTTATTTGTCTCAAAAAAAAAAATTACAGATATTTTACTCTAATAGAACTTGCTATATATCCAGAAAGCCAGAAAAATTTCTGTTCTCTAAAAAAAATACAGATATTTAAATCTGATAATAATAGTTTTTTTTTTTTTAATCTGAATTTTTATTGAACATTTTCACATACAAAGACAACCAGGCTTATACAGCAAAACATCTCGTAAACACAGCATACAGGGTGATAGGTAAATCCGATAATGGTACATAAAACTCTGGCGTAAGTAACAGTAAAAAACAGTGGCCGTACTGTACCAGCCTATCAAACCCCATAGACTATAAAAATACAGAAACAACAGATTAATAAACAACAGAAAACAAGAAATGAGTCAAAAAGAAAAAAATATGCTAAGCCGGGGAATAGGGGGGGGGGGGGAAATAAACAAAGGTGGATAGGAAGCACAGTGGCGTCTGCAACCAGCGACATATTAAACCTGTAGACTGGTATAGTAGGCATCCCAAGATTCCCATATCTGTTCAAATTTCGCAACCCTGTTTCGGAGGAGGGCAGCGAGGTACTCCATCAGGCGTATGTCTTGAATACGAGCATACAAATCCTCCATAGAGGGGGGCAGTCTGGATTTCCATTTGGTGAAAATTAGAGTACGAGCAGCCACTAAAATATGTGTAATAAGCTGACGGGCGGACTTGGGGAGGTCCATAAGGGGCAATCCCAGCAAGTGGTGGAGCAGGTCAAGGGGAAATCGTTGTTGAGCCACGTTCCCAATTAGTGCATTGACTCTCCCCCAATAGCCCTGAATAAGGGGACAGGACCAAAAAATATGTTCCAGAGTCCCATAATGGGACAAGCAGCGCCAGCAAGCCGGATCTACCTCCGGAAACAGGCGGTGTAACACCGCCGGTGTATGATACCAGCGGAACAATATCTTGTAAAGATTTTCTTAATTAAGCATACATATTGAGCTTTTATTTGCTGCTTCCCACAGTGTGGACCATGTATCCTGCTCCAGGGCACCGCCCAAAATACTCTCCCAGGTACTCATGTATACAAATTTACCAGATACCTCCCTTGCCGATTCCTGCAGAAGGCCATAAATGGAGGAAATGAGGCCCTTAGAAAAAGGACCTCCAATGCAAATTCTCTCAAAAGGAGTTATTTCAGTGAATCTGGGCACAGAGTGGAGTGATTGTATGTAATGTCTAATCAGTAGGTAAGCAAAAAAAGGATGTTTGAGGGAGATCAAATTTTTCCTGTAACTCCGAAAAGGAAAGCAATCTTTTTTTCACTGGATGTAATACATTTCGGAGATGAAAAAGCCCCCGGTCTTGCAATGGCTGCCACATATTTCTAGCTAAGCTGTCAGGTATCAGAGGGGTTCGTATGATAGATGTAAGCACAGAGTCCGGAGAGGAAAGATTGTACTTAGAATTATATGTTCTCCAGATATTCCTCATAAAAACCATAGGGGACAGCAAATCCCTTTTGGGCATTAACCAGGAGGAGCTCCAAAGCATCACATTAAGGTGAAGTGGGGAAATCCAAGCTTCCTTCAACTTCCGACATACACTGGGGGAGACTAACATAGTCCAGAAGGGTAAGTAGCAAAGATGCGTCGCCACATAGTATTTTATCAGGTCCGGAGCCCCCATACCTCTGAGTGCTTTAGGTGTACAAACCACCTACTTTGAAAGTCTGTGACGTTTGTGAGCCCAGATAAAGTTCAAAATGCTAGCCTGTAACTTCTTCAAGGTAAGTAGAGGGACCCAAACCGGGAGGGTTTCAAACAAATATAGGATCTTGGGCAATAGCATCATCTTCAATAACGCAATTCTCCCCAACAGCGACAATGAGTGTCTCTTCCATTTATTCAAGTAGGCATTTAGTTCCTGGAACAATGGGGGGAAGGTGCAAGTATATAGCTGAGTGTATGTAGCTGTTATTTGGGTGCCCAAATAGTTTAAGGAGCGCTCTCACCAGGTAAAAGAATAACTATTTTTTAACGCTGAGAGTTGCGAGGGGGGTATATATAAGGGTAAGGCCTCGGATTTTGAGGAGTTCACCTTATAGCCTGAGAAAGTACTAAAGGCACCAAGTTCAGACCACAAATTTGGGAGGGTGGTGGTAGGTTGTGTCAATGTAAGCAGTACATCATCTGCATATAATGAAATTTTGTAGGAGGTATCCTTTATGATAACACCATGGATATTGGGGTTGGATCTGATTCTCTCCGCCAGGGGCTCAACACTAAGAGCAAAGAGTAAGGGAGACAAGGGGCAGCCTTGTCACGTCCCATTCTGGATGGGGAATAGTTTACCCTTACCATTTTGGTAAGGGTAGAGAACATAAATGGCCAACTAAGTCGGTCAAATGCCTTTTCAGCGTTTAAGCTAAGCACTAGGGAAGGGGTTTTACGTTTGTTGAGGATATCAATAATGTTGATCACTCTCCGGGTGTTATCACTTGCATGGCGGTACGGTATGAAACCTGTTTGGTCCCCGTGTATAAGGAATGGCAAGAGTTTGGAAAGCCTATTAGCCAAAATCTTAGAGATTTTGAGATCCGAATTCAGTATCGCTATAGGTTTATAATTTGCACAGTCCATCGGATCTTTACCCGGCTTGGGAATCACAGTTATATGGCAATATGACATAGCAGGTGGGATAGGCTTACCTTCGAGAAAGTCATTAAACAGGTCCACCAAATAGGGGAGAAGAGTTGGCAAAAAGGCTTTATAGTATAAATATTGTAAACCGTCTAGGCCCGGCGCTTTATGCGAAGGGAGGTGAGAAATGACCTGTGATACTTCCTCCGCAGTAACGGGTTTATTAAGGTGCTCCAGATGTTCTGCTTGTAATGTGGGGAGAGTCAGGTCAGCCAGGTAGGAGTTTATATTGGAGTGCAAATTGGGGCCCATAGAGGCTTGTGTCTGGTGCACCGTACAATATAACTAGTTATAATAGTGCTCAAACCGGGAAGCTATGTGGGACGGGTCATACCGTGGTATCCCTTGGTCATCTTTAATTGCCATGGGGGAGGAGTTAATTTGTGTGTCCCTCAACTTGCATGCCAAGAGTGAATCTGCCTTGTTGCCCTTATGATAATAAAGCTGCCTAGTGAGCTGCATCATCCAGCTGACCTTCCAGAGCTCCAACGCCCTTAGTTTGGAGCTGAGGGAGGCCACCCTACGTAGGAGCCCCAGGGATGGAGTGCTAGCCAGTTGTACCTTAGCAGTCCGTAGTGCCTGTTCCGTCAAGGCCCGCTGCAGGTTAGAGTTCTCTTTAAGACGAGAACTCAGAGCCACACAATGATGATAGTAATTGTTATATATCCCCAAAGCCAGAAAAAATTCTATATTTCTCTCAAAAAAATAAAGATATTTAAATCTGATAGCACTTGTTATCAATCCACAAAGCCAGAAAAATGTCTGTATTTCTCTCAAAAAATACAGATATTTAATTCTGATAGCGCCTGCTATATATCCACAAAGCCCAAAAATGTCTGTATTTCTCTCAAAAAATACAGATATTTAGCTGTGATACCAATTGCTATATATCCACCAGCCAGTCTTTTTTTCCTCTCACAAAATTAAAGATACTTAACTGTGATAGCACTTGCTTCACATCCACAAGGCAAGAAAAATTTCTGTATTTCTCCCCAAAAAATACAGATATTTAAATCTAATAGCATTTGTAATCTATCCACAAAGCCAGAAAAAATTCTGTATTTCTCTAAAAAAAAAAAAATACAGATATTTAACTGTGATAGCACTTGCTATATATCAACAAAGCCAAAAAAAAATTGTATTTCTCTCCAAAAAATACAGATATTTAATTCTAATGGCACTTGCCTTATATCCACAAAGCCAGAAAAATTTCTGTATTGCTCTCAAAAAAATACGGATATTTAAATCCGATAGTACTTGTTATCTATCCAAAGGCCAGAAAAATTTCAGTATTTCTCATTGTTTGATACCTCTTGCTGTTTACGAAGACCATTTGGTACCGGTGCACATTTGCCTGAATAAGTTAGGATGAGTGGTAGATGCAGGGTAAGGTGTGGCGTTGGGCAACCTGCCGCATCTGGCAGAAAGCATACTCCCCAGGAGTCTGCCACTGTAGGACAGCAGCAGCAGCAAACTGTTGCCGGCAGCAGCACAAGTTGTCAAACAGGTCTGAGATGTGTGCGGAGCACCAGTACGCTAGTAGATTTATTGAGGGGGCAGACTACAGTCATACATTCACGTGATGTGGAGAGTATTGTGGACTGTGTCACAGGGGCTTAAGTGCAGCAGGCTCTTCTTCTACAGCAGTCTCTTTTTCTGCAGCACCACTACCAGCAGCAGCAACCAGCAGAGCCGTGACAGGAGCAATGATAGGAGTTAGCGTGGCTAATGTCCCTGTACTTCCCAATGACTCCCCCTTGTTGTTTGACGAGCAGCCTGAGGATCTGTCATTGTGAATTTCAGAGCAGGAGGCAGACACGTTTTGCATCAGTGGCTCTATTAGCAGACGTTGGCTTACATGAAAATGAGGATGATGATGACCGTGATGTCACCTGGGAACCACTGGTGCGTGTAAGGGCTAGCAGCAGTTCTGAAACAGAAGTAGAGGAAAGGCAGCAGCAACAGACTGGGGATAGAAGGGGCCGCAAATCTGCCTCATGTGAGTCCCAAAGAACACACAGACGAGTGGGCAGAAGCAGAGGAACAGTTAGGGACGATGTGACTGTGGGGAAGATGGAGCAGATGCAGGGCACCCAGCAGACAAAGGGCAGGCAATTAAAAAGTGCAGCAGAGCGGTTGCACGCACCTCTCAAGTGTGGTCCTTTTTCACGCAGAAGGACGATGACAGGTGTGTAGCAATCTGCATCCTGTGCCACAAGCAGATTCACAGATCACATTTGGGTACAACATCTCTGCTTTCTCATATGCGCAAGAACCACAAACCAAAGTGGGAACAGTACTTGCATTCTCTTGAAGGAGGTGCAACCACGTCATCGTCTCTTCTTCCACCTCCATTGACTCCTTCTCCCCCTCAGTGGGTGGCCTTGCAAAGCTTAGTGGGCAGTAGTCTGCAAGAGGCATTGCAGCACCTGGTACCCCCGCCAAGGGTCACCAATGCCGTCCATGCTCCGACTCAGGGCCTACCGCCTACTCCTCCTGCTGTTACTGCTGCCACCTGCCCGGTACCCAGCTCTGGATGGCAGTTACCAGTGCAGTCCACGCTCAGTCTCAGGACCCACCGCCTCCTCCTACTGCTGTTGCAGCTGCTGCCTGCCCAGCACCCAGTTCAAGATGCCAGTTACCAATGCCGTCCACACACCGGCCCTGATTCATCAAGAAAAATCGGAAGCTCGCTCGCGCATTCGTATTCGCGATCCAAAATTAGAAGCCGTCGCACTATTCAACAACTGAATGAGCTCGCTGCCGGAGCCGCGCATCCCCGGCAGTTTTACACTGGTGAGCTTGCATTAAAAGTCACTGTTCCCCTAAAAAAAAATCATTTTCTAATGGCACACATATTACCCTTAGCCCTAAAAAAATGTTTGTGCTGTTCAAATGTTTAAAACATCTATATGCGCTAAGAAAAAAGCATATTTAAAATAACTTATTTCTTTCCTGTTGGGCAAGAGTTAACCGAGATCAGCTCATCTACATAGGCACCTATCTAAAGGTGTATGATGCCTGATAGGACCGGCCTCAGGAAAAATCTTGCGACTTTCCGCGGGCCAAGGCTCGGCTTTGCCATCGGACTAGATTTTCCCACAAAAGTGACAAGCACATACATGTATGTATGTATGTATGTGTATTTATAAGAAACAAACAAGAACGTGTGTGTGCTTGTGACTTTTGTGGAAAAATCTAGTCCGATGGCAAAGCCGAGCCTTGGCCCGCGGAAAGTCGCATATATATATATATATATATATATATATATATGTAATTAATATAGTTATTATAATAAT
>NC_092862.1:84696592-84711787 GCF_032062135.1 Pyxicephalus adspersus | reverse complement strand
ACACACACACAAATAGAAAATACTTTTAACATGAAATCCTCCCCAACTTTATTTTATTCTGCCTTTATTACCACTTTGAAATGTTTGTCCTGCATAAATATTTTCTAATCCAGTTTTCCACCCTTGATAGGGCAAAATTGCATATTGGTTTGGTAAGTATTTTTTGAATGCAATATTTGTTGGGCCATTTTGTTGATGTGTTTTTTTGGGTTTTGATGTGTTTTTATATTTTATTGTGACCTTTTAGCAAATGTTTCTTTTGAATAAAGTTGTTTGTAAAATGTTGTCATTTGTTTTTTGGGGGGTTTGTAATGTGATCTCCTTTCCAATCTCCCAGGACACACAGTTTAAAAAGACAATTGTGATTGTTTTTAAGCTGTTCCTTCCTCTGAATTATTGGTAAAGCTAAAAACAGCACAATTTTCTTATTTGTTTGATGCGTATAGTTGTGCGCCAAACTTCAGAAGCGTGTAGCTCATAGTTGTGCACCACGGCGGACCCGTTACGTGTGTTTGAACTGTTTTATCAGTTGAAAAATGCACTGCACTTTTGCACAGTCCTCATTAGGGAAGTTTGTATTTTTTTTGTGTATTTTGCCCGTTTTGCTTCATATGCACTCATGTATGTATAGACATAGGTGCACATAAACCCAAACCTGTATGTATGCATTTAGATGTGTGTACATATACATAGAAAAGAGAAATTAATAGAAGAAATAGGCAAAGATGGCTTTTTGGACCCTATTGCTTCACATTGAAAAGATTGCTTATTTCTTCCTATGATTTCGGATATCATGGGCTTGGCTACAAGCAACATTCATGGAGGATATTGCTTCTGGTTAAAAGAAGGAATCCACATTTATGTGCTTCCACTACCAAGCTGAGGGCAGTAAGTCAATTATATATAGTGGGCCAACATCTAAAATGCCATTCAAATCTGCAAAAACACCCTGAAGGGATGGAAAAGCAAGAAAATGTTTGGCACAAAGTGGATTTGGCCTTGTAACTTTGATAATACTAGTACTATTTGTTTTGTGTAAACGCCTAAATAATGCATACACTCCAGTATTTATGAGCATTAAGTTAAGCAAAAACACAAAAAAAACAACAACTGTTCATTTCTAAGAGTGCGAGACCCTGCTTGTGAGCTTGGCAATCAATGTGCTTTGATGTTGTGCTTGGAACCTGGACCTCCTTCCATCACCATCAGGTGTGTTATAATGAGTATGCAACTCAGCAGGACAACTAATTGACAACCAGTTTGGACAGCAAGTGGAAGTGTGTTTGTATACAATAGGGCTAAGATCAGGCAGCACAGCACAATGACAACAAACCTATAACACAACTACAAATGAACACAGGAGTTGTGTGGGGACAAATCAACATAAGTGCAAATGTCAGGCTATAAAAAAAAACAAACCGAAATAAAATACCAATATGTGACAAAGGCAACGAGGGGGTTAAGTAGGAGTTTGGTGTGGGAACCATGCAGACATTTTACTCAATACTTGTGGAAAAAATGACAACACATTGCTGAAGAATTGCTAAACTACAGAAACTGGCATTACAAACCAGGCACAAAAACATTGCAGCAACAGATGAAGCTAACAATCATGAGGATTACAAAAAATCACATCAATGCATACCATCCAAGCAAACTTACTCCCCCCCCCCCCCCCCCACACACACACAATGCATATGTATTGCATAAGTGTATGCACAAGTGAAATCACTAAATGTTCCTTAATACATGTATAACATGTTTGCCTATAATCCTTTACTAAAATGCTTGATTTCTCTAACGTCAAACTGGAACGAAATTTTTATGAGGTCACAAATGTTTGTTCACATATTTTTTTACACTCATACTATTGTGTGATGACATATTTGAAAGTGCCACTTAATATTTATCCAGCTTGATAGAAATGAGTTTGCAGTGTTGCAACCAAAAGAAAAAGTAACAAGAAGTGCAACAAATGTAACTATAAATGAAGCAAGTTTGTGATGGAGTAGAATGTAACATAAAAAAGTAACACTTACAAAAAAAAAATAAAAAAAAAAATCAAGCATTAAAGATTCAAACTGACCCGTAATTGGACTGGAGAGCACAGAACAGCGCGCAGGTGTGCACTAATCAATTGCTATCACCTCATCATTGAGGTTAACATCTCCTGAACTGCGCAGCTGAAAATTAATAGTCCTAATTGGCGTATTCGCAATCTTTGCGGGGAAACCAGCAGGCGAGTTCACTAGAACTCAGGTCCGACCCACGATAATAGACTTTGCCATCTGGCGCGTAAATACGCACGTCGAACGTACGTGCACTTCATTGATGATTTAGGGCCACCGTCTCAGGGCCCACTGCTTACTCCTCCTTCTGTTGCTGCTGCCGCCTGTCCAGTAACCAGCCCCTGCCGCCTGCCTTGAGGGCAGAGACTGTTGCTAGTGGGTTGAGTTCACCCTTTCTAAATGTCCTAATGTTTATGCTGCCTTCTGGACACTGTCAATCACACAAAAATCCTATTTGCCTGCTGTCACTTTGCCTGACATTTTTTGGAAAACCACAAGGTCTGTTCTCCTACAGTTACCTAGCAAATTTGGTGGCTCTAACATGTATAGGGTCTTTGCTATTAATGTTTAAAGTCAGCCTATTGACTTTAATGAAATTTGCCAAATCGATTCGCCGATATTTTGCGAACCTACCGGAAGTTCTAGGTAATTTTCGCAAGACTGTCAGAGGCCTTCTCGCTCATCCCTAATTCAAACGGCAAATATGTGCAAATCACCAAAACGTCTTCAAACCCATGGATGTCCCCCTGCAGTAAACGAGTCTTGCGGGGGCCCTCTGGGCCTGCACTTTGGCTGCAAGGGGGGTGGGATGTTATTCACATCCCTCCTTAGCTTGCCATCTCCCTCCCCCGTATGATCTGCCTCATTGATGGATCACTGTTCCATCCCCATAGCCGGTAGAAAAATCTACTCGTGAAATAAATCTACCAGGGATCATGTACAAATGGGCGTGTACAATGACTTCATTGTTAGGAACGTTTCACAGCTATCATGTCATGGACTGCAACCTTACATTTCTCCCAGTACAAACCTCCAAATCTCCTAAACAGTATGTCGTACCGACCTAAAATTTTCAGGGTACTCAGGGGACCCTTATGGCTAGCACATTACTCAAAATTTTATCTCCCCACCTTTAACAACTTTTAATATATGGGGTCATAAATATAAAAAAATAGTTAAAATTGAACATCAGGGTTGCTGTTTTAAAAGTAAGTGTGTCTAGAAGCCCGAAGTTAAACATACAAATTATGGTCCCCCGGCGTCACTTACATAGCAAGGAGGTGTGAACCCTAAATTTATACCTACCTGTCACACTGTAAATGTCATACTACACTACCCTGTCACCTTCCCTATTTTGAACCCCATTTTCTCAGGAACAGGGTGATGTACAAAACCAAAAATGTAGGTGCAAGTGGGGGACACCTTTGACTAACAGCCCCTAAAATTTAATCGTTAGGCCATCGTCAGAACATAAAGAACTCTGCCCATCAGAAAAATCTACCCTGTTACACATTGCTGGAGGCTTGTAACGCCTGAACCCCAATTTCTCAGGAACAGGGGGTACAAGTAAACAAAATTAGAGGTGCAAGTGGGGGACACCTGTGGTTACCACCCCTAAAATTTCATCATTAGGCCATTGTCAAAGCATAAAAATCTCTGCCCATCAAAAAATCTACCCTGTTACACGTTGCTGGATGCTTCTAGCACCTGAACCTTAAATTCTCAGGAACAAGGGGGTACATGTGAACAAAATTAGAAGTGCAAGTGGGGACAACGGTGGCTAACACCCTCTAAAATGGTGGCTAACACCCTCATAAAGAACTCTGCCCATCAAAAGAATCCACCCTGTTACACATTACTGGAGGCTTCTAACACCTGAACCCCAATTTATCTGGAACGGGGGGTACAGATGAACTAAATGAGAGGACCAAGTGGGAAACACCTGTGGCTAATACCCCCTAAAATTTCATTGCTAAGGCATCGTCAGAACATAAAGAACTGTGCCCATCCAAAGCTGGAAGCTTCAACCCCAATTTTAACAATGTCTAACAGGGTAGATTTTTTTGATGGGCGTTAAAATTACCGATTAAATTTTAGGGGATGTTAGTCACAGGTGTCCCCCACTTGAACCTCTAATTTTGTTCACCTGTACCCCCTCGTTCCAGAAAAAATGGGGTTCATGTACTAGAGACCCTCAGAAATGTGTAACAGGGTGAATTTTTTTGATGGGCAGAGTTATCTATGTTCTTACAATGCCATAGCGATGAAATTTTAGGGGGTGTTAGCCACAGGTGTCCCCCACTTGTACCTCCAAATTTGTTCACATGTACCCTTCATTCCAGAAAAATTGGGATTCAGGTGCTAGAAGCCTCCAGCAATGTTTAACATAGTAGATTTTTTTGATGGGCAGAGTTCTTTATGTTCTGACGATGCCTTAGCAATTACATTTTACAGGGTGTTATTCACATGTGTCCCACACTTGCACCACTAATTTTGTTTACCTTTACCCCCTGTTCGTGAGAAATTGGGGTTCAGTCGTTACAAGCCTCCAGCAATATGTTACAGAATAGATTTTTTGGATGGGCAGAGTTTTTTATGTTCTGACGATGGCCTATTTTTGAAATTTTAGGGGGTGTTAGCCACAGGTGTCCCCCACTTGCACCTCTAATTCTGTTCACCTGTTAAACCCCATTCCTGAGAAATTGGGGTGCAAGCTTTAGAAACCTCCAGTAGTGTGTAACAGGGTAGATTTTTTTGATGGGCAGAGATTTTTATGTTTTGACAATGGCCTATTGATGCCATTTTAGGTGGTGTTAGTAACATGTGTCCCCCACTTGCAGCTCTAATGTTGTTTACCTGTAGCCCCCCCGTTTGGGGTTTAGGTGTTACAAGCCTCCAGCAATGTGTAACAGGGTAGATTTTTTTGATGGGCAGAGTTCTTTATGTTCTGACGATGGCCTAACAATGACATTTTTGGGGGTGTTAGTCACAGGTGCCCCCCACTTGCACCTACTTTTTTAATTTTGTACATCTTCCCGTTTCAGAGAAATTGGGGTTCAAAGTAGGGATTTTTTAGCTACCGTATATTTAAAATTATTAGTAAACAATATAATTTATAGTAAGCTATTATAAAGTAGACATTTACCTGTGTATAAAAGCATTTCTACTAATGATTTATTTAATAACTGGTAATTCAAGCAATGGTAATCTTCATGACAAAGGGAAAAATTGATCTGAAAAAAGGAGAGCAAGTGAAGTATTTGTCTTTTATTCTTACCTGGTCTAGAGATTTCTTTTTCTTCTTCTTTTTCCCCCAACATCCTGAACTTTCAGCATCTTTGTTATTTGTTTCACCACAAAGCAATCCATCAAGTTCATCAGTTCCTATCTGTTGTCCCTGAGAAGTTTCTGCAGCTAGACGGTAAGAGAGGTTCCTTAAAATGCACACACAGTTTTCAACGGTCTGTAAATTGAAAGAAAGAAAGTTAAAAAAAATAGAAAAGTTCTAAACAACAGTGATTCCTTACAGATCAAAACAAAACTGTTTGTAAAGCGTGTATTATTTGAGTAATTATCTGTAAAGCAATTGTTAGGACCCGATTGTTCATTAAAGATATTTAGAATCATAGCCTATTTTCCTCTCACTGCCATTGAAGGTCATTAAGAGATCTATGTCCTTTCTGATGGAATTACAGGCCTCAATGACTGGGATTATAAGGAATCTGCATATAATTGTTGACCTGGTGGTTCACAAATAACTTTAGAGTAAGAAAGCCATTTTGAACTAAAACTCACTTGAATCATACCTACAGTTTGCTAAAACTTTAAGGTATCTGGAAAAATGTTTTATAGTATGATGAGACCACATTAGCTTTTTGGCCATCAAATGTCTGTTTATATCTATGCAACATAACACAACTAAAATTTAGCAAAGAACAAAGGGTAAGAGTAGACCTATGCACAGAAACTTAAGGCTGTAATTGCTGCCCAAAGTTCATCTTCAAAATACTGACTTGAATGTGTATACTTACGCAGTCCACTTTAAAAGGCATTTTTTTCAGTTGACATTAAAGAGTATACCTCTGCAGATTGGTTTACAAAAATTTTCTGATTCAGTCCTTTATTACAATAAAATATGATAACTTCCAAGTGGGGAATACTTTTTTATGGGCACTGTAGCAGAATGATAACACAGATAGGTTATGGTATCTCATATTACCCTATAAAACTCAGGATCCTGCCATTTTCTGTCTTGATTTTTGTAAGTTGTAAAAATAAAATTTAAAGGAATATGAAAAAAGCAAAGATTCTGTTTTGCGTAACTGACATCCCTGACAGGTAACCTTTTCTGCAATTTAAATGAGGATACACACGTTTAAAGGTGTCCATATTGTAGTGGGTTATCATGTATTTAAATAATGCTGTGAGTATGAGAACATTTAACATAAAAAAGTGTCTAACAGCTATCTGCTTTATATAGGGATGATTCAACAATTTTACGCAGGGTAAACTAAATACTCACTGTGACTAACCCTACTTTCTAGAGCAGTAGAACACTCACTCGTATGTATTGGCACACATGATAGCAATGTGCTATATTGATAGTCTAGTAACCTAATAAACAGGGATTCTGTGCAAAGCAGTCAAAATACTACTAGCAAGAGGCCAGCATGTCTTTATTTCACAGGCACCATATATATATTATACTCTAGCTCTCCCCTAACATTTTTCACCCAGGAAATATATCTACATAATTCTTTTCCACATCAAAATAATCCCTAACTTGGAATTGACTCCTCCTTCTGCTGGCACACATTATTATCAGTTAGGGAAAGCAACTAATCTATGAGCTAAGAGACTTTGGCTCTCTCCTTATAATTAAACCTCTAAAAGTAATAACTACATTTAGACAAGAGACACTCCTGTCTGGCAGGGCGACTGCAAATCTCTCTATGGGAAGGTGCAGAGTTCACTGTGCAACAAAGAAAGAAGATTTTTATTGTTAATGATATTAGTTTTAGGATGGACTGGGCAATCATATACACAGCCTACCCTAGGTATCACCTGCACATGTTGCTAGGGCTAGAAAAGAAAGCAAAAAGCTAAAACGGTAGGGAACAGCACAGATCAGAGGGCTTGATTATGCTTGAAGTCTATCAAACAGGAAGTAATGTGGGATGCCTACTCCGTCATAGTTACATAGTAGGTTAGGTTGAAAAAAGACATAAGTCCATCATGTTCAACCACTAAGGAAAAAGACATATTGCAGATATAAAACCCTATAGACATAGTTGGTCCAGAGAAAGGCAAAAAAACCTGGTACTATTTGTTTCAACAGGGGAAAAACATTCCTTCCTGATTCCATGAGGCAATCAGATGTCCCCTGGATCAACAGTCACTGTTTTTTTTTTTTTACTTTAAAGTCCTAATACTCAGTATTGTGTTCTTCTAGAAAAACATCCAGCTTTTTCTTAAAGCAGTCTATAGTAGTTGCTGAAACTACTTCCTGAAGGAGCCGATTCCACATTTTCACAGACCTTACAGTGAAGAATCCCTTCCTTATCCATAGCTTAAACTTCTTTTCCTCCAGATGCAAAAAAAGTGAATAATGGGGAAGAGAGTTTCCATATGGATCGTTTATATATTAATACAGGGTGATCATATCCCCCCTTAAAGGTCTCTTCTCAAGTGAGAATAGATTCAGTTGAGGTAATCTCTCCTCATAGCTGAGCTCCTCCATTCCTTTTATTAGTTTAGTTACCCTTCTCTGCACTCTCTCCAATTCCACAATGTCCTTTTTGTGAACTGGTGCCCAAAACTGGACTGCATATTCCAGATGTGGTCTGACCAATGCTTTGTACAGGGGCAGGACTGTGTCTCGATCTCTGCAGTCTATTCCTCTTTTAACCCCCCTAGCGGTAATCCCAACTGTGACTCGGGGTGGAAAAAAACATGCAAAAAGCGGTAACCCCGTCATACTCGGGATAACTTTGGGAGCCCCCCTTACCTCTGTCCCCCGCTCCAGCGGCGATCTGAAGATCCCGCTGTGATGCCGGGGGTGCCTGTCCCTCGGGGGGCATGGCCGTGTGGGAAATTTAAAAGCAGATTACTGAGTAATCTGCTTTTAAATGCCGCCCGAGTACCCGCCACGCCGCTGCTAGCATCCGCGGTTGGATGCGATGCACCATGCAGGATTTCTGCATGGTGCATCACATCTAACTACAGATGCAATCAACAATAGGGGGTGATGCCATCAGCGATTTCCCGCTGGCATCACCCCCCGAATTTATTATAGCTGCTCGCATCACCCAGATATCAGCCTCCGGGTGATGCGAGCAGCTTCATTGGTTTCAGTGGAGTGAGCAGGGCGGGGACATCCCCATTGCATCACCCGGCAAGATGTGACATCTTCCGGGTGAAGCGATGGATTGTGGGGACGGGAAATTTAAAAGCAGATTACTATGTAATCTGCTTTTAATTTTTTTTTACAGTAAAACACACTACAAAACATAAAATAAAAGTATAAATACACATTTTAGTGTACCAAGCATCATTCCCCAGTACCCTGATTTACATTTTTCCCACTATTAGCCCTGACCTTGATCTGACCTTTTGATGGCTTATAAATCACTTCCTGAATGTATCATTTGATCATTTTGTCTTTGACTTTGATTGTTCCTGACTGACTTCTGGAGACCACATGGCATCCAAAAGGCATCTCGCCAGTGCAAGCACTGTTTTGGAGGAATTTGAACGCACCGATAGCGATTTGGAGTCCCTTGTGGAATCAAGCGATAGTGATTCACCAGGAAATTTGTCATCAGACAGCGAAAGTGAACTGAGCAACGATTCTGGACCTGAGGTCAGTGCTGTGCGCACATGGTGTCCTATTGACCTTGATGTGGACCCGAGAGCACCACCAAAATTTCCATTCAACGGCGCACCTGGGATGAAAATTGAGGCTAAATACGACGACCCCCTGGCATACCTGAAGTTGTTTTGGACTAATGTTATCCGAAGAATTGTTGCTGGGACAAACAGGTAAGCTGCTCTTGTGTTTGCTAACTTTTTAAAATGTTTTGCTAATTTTTTTTTTTTTATGCAAACATGTATGCTGCTTTGTGCTAACTTTTTAAATTTTTCCTATGCCAACATGTGTGCTGCTCTGTGTTTGGTAACATATTACTTGCAACAATTGCACTATAAAATAACATATCCTAAAATACATTGAAAATATCCTAAAATACACGCTGGACAACAACAAGGTGCTCCACACCTGAGGTTTGCAAGAAGCAGAAAGTGGGAACATGTGACCAATGATGACATGTGGCTGTTTTTGAGCTTGGTGATCCTGCAGGGAGTTGTGGGCAAACCCGTGCAGAAGTGGTACTGGTCCAAGAATAAAATGATTGCCACTCCATTCTTTGGCACAGTCATGCCAGAATACCGATTTTACCTCATCATGAAGTACCTGAACTTCGCAAACAATGAAGAAATTGATGAGACTACCCATCCTGCACCAAAACTGAAGAAAAATTGTCCCAGATGATTCTACAAAATTTCCTGCAAACCTATGTGCCAGAAAGAGATGTCAGCATTGACGAAAGTCTAATGACGAAAGTCTAATTATGAGAGGCTCAGCTGGGTGCAGTACATTGCGTCAAAAGGGCACGATTTGGCGTGAAAACGTATATGCTGTGTGAATCCTCATCTGGCTACAGTACTGTACACTGGAAAAGGGACACAGTTCAAACCAGATACAGCCATTATGGATTGGCAACATCTTCAGTGCTATCCCTCAGTGAGTCATTGCTAGGTCAGGGCTATTGTGTCACAACTGACAATTTCTACACCTCTCCTGAGCTTTATGAGTTCCTTCTGCAACACAGAATAGATGCCTATGGTTAACCGTTAGGGCTAACCAGCGCAACCTGCCATCACTGTTTGCAAAAGGAAAGCTGAAGACAGGAGAAATTGTTGCCTGGCAGAAAGGAAAGATGAAGACCCTGAGATGGCATGACAAGAAAGATGTGTGCCTGATGAGTACTGTCCATAATGCCTCCACTGTTATGGTACACACAAAACGTGGGAAAGAAGTGATGAAGCCACAGGTTGTTATTGACTAGAACACCACCATGGGAGGTGTCGACAGAGCTGACAAAGCCATGACATTCTACCCAGAGGAAACAACTACAAGTACTACAAGAAGATTTTCAGGCATCTTGTTGAGCAGTGCCTAAGGAATGCCTACACATAGTTAGAGGCCTGTGAATCATTCACACTTCATTTTGCAAGTTTCCGAATCCATAGTCAAGAACCACCAAACATCATCAGTGGCTATGAATAGACCTGGAAGTCATGCTTCCACCGTTGTCAACCCAGAACGCTTGACTGGTCGTCACTTCATTGAATACATCCCACCAACCCAGAAAAAGGCAGCACCCACAAAGATGTGCGTGGTTTGCTGCTCAAAGACTGATGACAGAGGAAGGAAGAAACGCAAGGAAACCAGGTTCTACTGTCCTAACTGATGTTGGGCGTTGTGCAGCACCCTGCTTCAAAATCTACCACACCCAGGATGTCTACTAAAAATGTACCGTATTTTTTGCCGTATAAGACGCACTTTTTCTTCCCCAAAACTGGGGGGGGAAAGTTAGTGCACCTTTACGACAAATGTATTATAAATAATATACTCACCCGATACCCGATCCTGCGTGTGTCTCTGGCTGCATGCATCGTGTCTTCTCCTGTCTGTAAAGCAGAGCGAAAGAAGCCGGCACAGCGCCACCTGCTGTTCCCTGTCCTAACTGCCGTACAGTGGAAAAAAAGCACAGAGTGATCAGAAGGGGAATTTGAATGACACAGAGTGATCAGAAGGGAATTTTGAATGACACAGAGTGATCAGAAAGGGAATTTGAAAGGCACATGAGTGATCAGAAGGGGAATACCGGTATGAATGGCACATGAAAGATCAGAAGGGGAATATTCTTTCAGAATCTTTTTTTTCTAGATTTTCCTCCTTTAAAATTGGGTGCGTCCTATATTCCGGAGCGTCTTATACGGCAAAAAATACAGTAAATTTTTTCTAAAATCTGCATTTAATTTATATTATTATTTATCAATAATATTGCACCCTTGTTTGGAAAATTTCAGTGAGAACATTTTGATAAAAAAGTTTTTTTTGATAAATTACATTGTTGTAGTCTAATATTTAATTATTTTTTATACTATGATTTATAATTGTGTTATATTATAATATAATAAATATAATTATTATACCAGGGAGTTAATCCTACAATACTTACAGGCCCACAATATAAAAGAAAATTTCTATGCAAAAAAAATAGGATCACTTTTTGCTTTAAAAAACTGACAGAATTAGAACGCTGGGGGAGGGGGGGGGAATACAAGAAAGTACTTTGCTAGCTTTAGGTATTGCAGCTTGGCATTGCATGCTGTTATCAAGTTTATGATCTACCAGACCCCCAGATCCTTTTCCCATTTTTGACTCCCCCAAGTGTATTCCCCCTAGACCGTATGAAGCATGCATGTTGTTAGCTCCGAAGTGCATAACTTTACATTTATCTATATTAAATGTCATTTGCCACTTGGCTGCCCAATCAAACAGTACATCATTTAATGCTTCTCATACGTATGGTGAAGGATGCATGTAAATAGGACCATTCCCTTTCATGACAGGAGAGGACTCTCTACAATCATGAAAGTAAAACATAAGGCTAAAGTTTAGCTTGAAGGCATTGTACCATCTTGCTACCCACATTCCAAAGTTCCTGCAAAGTATTAGAGTGGTTGATACAAGTGGTATGCAGCTTAAAAAAGAACAGCAGAAGCAGTAGGGAGTTGCTAGTTACGTAGCCTAGCCTAACTCACATCCTGTTCAGCTGAACAGGAAGAACCCAGAAAATGGGCTTTAAGAACAAGTGACCTTAAGAAAATTAAAAAAAAATGTGCTAACATTGTGCAGTCAAGACTCAAATGATCATTAAAAAGATATTCTATTAAACCCCCCTTGAGTGTCAGAAACCTGCAGTTGTCTAGTCAAAACATCTAACTCATTAAAGTGGTGACTTTATAGAGCTAGACTTTTTTGCTGCTCTGTGGTATAGGGAGTAACTTGTACCAACTACACAGATTTAGAAATCTGGTCTGTATCACAGTGCAGAACCCTAAACAATGCAAAAACTGTCAGGCGATTCAAGTCTCTGTCCAGTGCAGGGCCCTCATAATAAAACACACAATTTTTTTTGCACCAACAGGGTGACAACACATTTTTTGACTAGAGAGACTAACAGGATCTGCTGTTGTATATAAACTGGCATCAAACTACTGGCAGCTGTTAACTGAAAAAACTTCTTACAAAGCAGAGCTGCAAAAAAGACACTTTTTCCTTTGGATACAGGCATAATTAAGGCTGTACATCAATTGTGCTCCTAAACAAATGTTTTCCCTTGTTTTCTCTTACTGGAAATTGACCACAGTTGCCAAGGGTTTTGTTTTGCCTTGCTCAGGACCAGAAACTCAGGACCCCTGGGTATATGTTTTTTTTATTTAACTAGCTACCTATTCAAGAAAAGCATAAACATTGATAGATTGGAAGACAATAAAAGTCTAAGGATCAAATTAGATAGAAAAATACCAAGACAAGACAGAGCTATGAGGCAAGAAAGAATAAATCTAATCCCAGTGGAAATACTGGATTTCAGGGAAATGTAGTATTTGGTAGACTAATAGACTTGCAAAGTCTATAGATTTACAGAATACTCCAGCAATCTCCTGCAGCATAGGAGCGATCAGTCAAAGGTTAAAAAAGATGGACAGACAATACAGGTGAGACCCCCAAAATATAAACACTGGTAGACAAGCTCAACCTGCTATCAAACATTGGTAATGATTGCAATAATGTAGCTGTGGGGTTGATCAATCATCTAGTCTATGTGTAAATCTGAGATGTATTTCAGGTCAGATACTCATTGGAGTAAAACCATGTCCATGATGGCAGCTTTTATTTTTTTTTTTCTATCTTCCCAGATTTACTCTCAAGCCCCTGTCACAAACTCTATTTTTAAGGTAAAAGCACAAAAAAATAAAATATTAACCTACTTGTCTTTGAACTTGAAGATTTGACTACTCTAGTAAAGTCAATTCCTTCACATTATCTGTACTCTTCTCTTCTTGGACTGGGGTCTAATTACTCCCTTCATGCATATTCTTTTATTCAGAATGGAATGATGAAACAGAATACTACATTGTCTCCAGGGTCACAACTCTGGATCTGCTGACCTCACATTCAAGAATACATTGCCCAGAAGTAGTCATAGGGCTTTTTGGTGCCTAATCAAAGGAGGCATATATGGGTAAATAAGATGCACAAAATTTGTTAAACCTTACATATATTCTTACTGAAACATTTGGGTATTGCTCTTTGTTAATTACGTGCATGTAACTTGCATGTGTCTGCACTTTGACATACCGTTTGGGAGCCCATCAAAGGTACCCACCCCTTACCCACCACATATGCTACTGCTTTATTTTTAAAAGTACTTTTTCTATGTAAATTGATGCTTGAATCTGTATCGTCTGCTGATATGTACACTGTACTTGTGACATTGCAATGCCCTTTTGGTGACCAATTGATTCTATGTTAAAAAACATAATCCTTAAACCCAATGAAAATGCAACTTTTGTGATAAACGATCTAGCCATTGGGTTTCTTTAGTTGTTAGCCATTAAACATCAATATGTTAATACAAAAACTAAAATCTCATATACGCTTTATCCTGTTCATTTATTTTAATTTTTTATATTTTTAAATCTGTATTTTTTTTAAATTTTAACATGGTCAATTTAAAAAAAGGCTTAATAAACAAATTAAAAAAAGTTGTCTACTTTTTTATGTAAAGTAAAAATTTTGGTGATAGGTCTGCTTTAAGTCCCAAACACAGGCTTGGTTGCAGCCCACAAGCTGCAATTTCCACTTAGTCTGCCTGAAAGCACACCTGTGCTATTTGTAGCAGTCTGGTATAGACAAACATAGGGGGATTGGCGTCAAATGCTGGGCAGGCACAGAGGCAACTCCAGTTTCACTTTACTGCTCCTAGCAGTAATCCCAAGTGTGATTCGGGGTGGATTTTACCTGCAAAAAGCAGTAATCCCCAGTCACACCTTGCTCCATTGGTGTCCCTGCTGGTCCCTGCAGGTCATAGGGACACGTCCTCCTCCTCTGATCTTCAGCCGCGAACTGCAGAGACCATCTCTGCGTCGGTGCGGCCGGGAGGATCGTCGGAAAATTCAAATACCTTTGAATAACTATGTCAATTGCACATTGATATTTATTGCGCTGCCAACCCCTCCCCTCCCCAGGTTCAACTGATATCCCAAATTCCTTGTTACTCAATAAACTGATATCCCAAATTCCATCAATAATCAAAACCCAAAGCACTTCTATTTAAAACAACAGGCAAGGTCATGTTGGGACCCTGGTCACGTGCCCAAATCTCAAGTGCAATGGGAATTAATCAAGGGAATTGACACAGGAATTGGAAAAGATTTGGACATATAAATATACTCTGCAACTTCTATCTTCCACCTTTGGACTGATTTATCCACCTGGACTCCAACACATTCGCTGCTGCTGCCACCATTCTAAACAGGTATTTCATCAAACCATCTCTTTGAATCATCATCCCGCACTCCTGGAACAAGTTTACAAGCCTCACTTGAACCCATAATATTGGACTGGTTCTCTTGGACTTCAGTTTGCCACATTGATTATTGTACGCATATGGTTCCCAATTATCTGAAAAAATGTATTATTCATCCTGCTCTCTCTTTGTTGGCACTACTCCCTGCACTCCCCAGTCTGATAACTCATTGTCTCTCTGCTCTTTCACTCTCCTTATTTCTCTGTCTGTGCTCCTGCACCTTTTTACTTTACTGATACTCTCTGGTGACATCTCACCCAACCCTGGTCCCCCACACAGCTACCCCCTTCCAAATACTCTCAGCAAGACACTCCCTTCTCCTAACCTTATCCCCATTCACCCTATCCATAAGTCCTTACCCCCTCTCTCTGGCAGTCTATGGAATGCCAGATCTGTTGGCAACA
>NC_092862.1:84690127-84693979 GCF_032062135.1 Pyxicephalus adspersus | reverse complement strand
CTCTGGAATGGTCTTCCTCGTCCTATTCGGCTTGCTCCTACTTTCTGCTCATTTAAAAGAGCGCTCAAAACCCATTTTTTCAAACATGCCTACCCGTCTTCTTCTGTTATTTGAAACCACCACTACATATCTCCCATCCTATTGTGTGTAAAATTCCCCCAACTACTAGATTGTAAGCTCTTCGGGGCAGGGTTCTCTCCTCCTGTATCACTGTCTGTATTAGTCTGTCATTTGCAATACCTATTAAATGTACAGCACTGCGTAATATGTTGGCGCTATATAAATCCTGTTTATTAATAATAATAATAATAATAATAATAGTATTGGATTCAATACAAAATAGCTGTATTGAGTCCAATACAAAGACATCTTCAAATATATATATATATTATACATGCCACTGTACAGTTATAATACATGTCTCACTTTTTGTTTTACTATTTTTTTAACAGATTTGTGTTTTTTTATTTAAAGTTTATTATTAAATTTATTAAGTGTTGGACATATTTCTGTAAGTTATGCCTAAGAATTAAAGCCTACAATGTGATATAAATTTCCATGCAAAAAAAAATGTAAAAAAAATGTAACGCTTTTTGAATCGAAATATGGACAAAGATAGAACGTTAGGGGGGTCTTCCCTTGCAGGAATTGGTATCAACAATAATAAAAGTATATAAACAAAAAAGGTTCAGCCTCCAGGCAAGCATAAACAAACATTTTTTTTTAAGCAACAACCAGTTTGACCCACAGCCAGTCTAACAGTCTAATCATACAGCCACCTGCCGCTTAGCACAGGGTGTCTAAATAAATCTAAGTCTAAATAGGTGACCACTGCCATCAAAAAAGAGAGGGGACATCAAACATATTTGGGTTTGGCAAATATTGACAGAAAATCCTTCACTGGGGACAACTTTCTAGGAGGTGACTTTCACTCGCTTTTCTATTGTGTTTTTGGGGCACTCTCTAACCAAAAATAAATACAAAAAAGTGGCTAGGTAAAAACTTTAGGAATATGTAAAATGGATTAATCTCTCATTAAGCAGTAAAACAGAAAACTACTCTTGTTTTAAATATATATCTCTGCTAATTTGGAGTTATTGCAGAAATAAACAGTAAGATCCAATGCATCATTTTTAGACATGGATTAGGAATATGATTGTTAGAGTACCATCCTGTTATAAAAAAAATATTATGCCTATTTGGCATTACTGGGTCACATTATTAACCTCTCACTCAACTTGCTCTAGAATAAAAATGTCTGATGCACTGCATCATTGTGGTCATCCACTGGGATGTGTTGGTAGAAAATTCACAGAGAGCTTGCTGTAATGCAATGCACAGTATTGAATACAATAAAACATGCAATGTTAATGAAATTTTACTTAATATTTTACTTATTACATAAAGATCTTGATGAGAAATATTACCCATCAATTAAATTGGGATGTTTTTTTTGGCATACTTCAACATATACTTATGATAAGTAAGCTCTCCGGGGCAGGGTCCTCTCCTCCTGTATCACGGTCTGTATTAGTCTGTCATTTGCAACCCCTACTTAATATACAGCGCTGCATAATATGTTGATGCTATATAAATCCTGTTTAATAATAATGATAATGATAAGATTAAAAAAAATATTTACACATATTAAAAAGTATCCTCTACAGCAGGGGTGTCAAACTCAAACACACAGAGGACCATAATTAAAAACTTTGACCAAGTCGGTGGACAAAGCCCAAATCCACAAAAAAAAATTGAAGTTTCTCCTTCTCACCAGATACAAAACCTTCCCACACGGAAACAAAGAGGTCCCGCTCTACACTCAATCCAGAACAAGCCCACAACAGGGAAAGAGGCCTAAGATTTTTTTTTACATTTTAAACTCAAAAAAAATTTTCAAATCAAAATGATCTACTAACAATAAAAATGCTAAACATATATTTATTTTTATATATCCCGAGTATGACAGAAATGAACGGAGCTAATGAGACATTGAATGGCAGAACATTGAATACACATTGCACTACAAGACTATAGTGACTGGAAAGCTACAGCTCACTTGTCATAGGAGAATGATGCTGCCCTCTATGCCTCCCTCCCCACTCCCCACTGTTACACAAAGCCTTCCCACACAGAAAGACATCCCCAGCATCCCTTTAGACGTGCAGCTGGGTTTTTGCATTTGCTTTGCTTTACTTTTGCCTTTGCGATCACCTGTGATGTGTGAGAGGGGCCGGGGGGGGCAGAGATCTCTCACTTGTCACATAGACACGAGTGATACCGAGACTACAATTACTTGCGCCTATAGAACAGAACAACAGGGGCCACGCAGTGATGAGAGTGAAGCCAGGAATTGTAGTAGCGGTATCACTCACTGCAATACGTAGTAGCAGTACAGTGCTCTACAGGGGCTAACTTGTAAGCATAAGCATCAAAGCAAAACAAGAATTTCAATGGCAAAAATATACCAATGTAATCAAGCACCCCAAGCAAACATTTATATTAAGAGGATAATATGTTTACTGTTAATATACAAAAACAGTCATTTCAAACATAAGCTTAGCTTTCACAAATATTGTCTCGTTATTGGATGGGGGTTTGACATTTTCAACGCATTTTGCGGTGCTACATTTACTGCTCCATCAGGAATAAATAGTATAACTAAACATGATCAATTGAAATTAGTCAGTAAACACTAGTCTTAATTGAAGCATCATATAATCAAAATGGAATAAAAATAAGTAGTATGTAGGTTAAAGCTCGCCCAATATGACCAAAACCACATCCACTTCAAAGTGAATATGAATATATATAGAGGGGCAATATCAATAGGCATGCCAGCTCCAGCAAAAAATAATAATTATTATAAGCTTATATATAAACTATTAAAAAATAGAAATCTGTATGAATAAAAAGAAAGCGCAATGTTGTTCTACCTGCAACCGCTTGTCCACGTGTCTCCTACAATGTACAGTAAACAAATGACATCAGGGTATTAAAATCCCCCGGCTGCTCGCATGCTTGCAGGCTCTGGCTGTGCACATGCACACTGAGGTGAACCGGCCGACAGTCCATGTCAGACAGCTTACCTCTGCATTAGGCAGCTGGGGACCCGACCGGTGCCTCACTATTATAGAAGAGAATACCTAAATAAAAGAAAAAGGGGGAAAGGAACTAGGAAAAGAAAATAGGAAAGAAAACAATAATGAATACAAAAAGAATATAAAATGGATTAGAGGGAATAAAAGAGAGAGAAAAAAAACCGTAGCAGAGACCGCAATGTAACAGCACCACTAAGTGGTGTGGTGCTCTGCATTTCAAATCTTGGGCCGCAGCTCACCAGAGGGGTTAGGGTACTTGGTGCAAGCACCGAGGGGCTTGCGTGGCCAAGAGGGTGATGGCAATCAGATGAAGTCCAAAAACAAGATCTGAGGTCAGGGTCAGGCAGCAATCAGGCAAAAGTCCATAAACATAATCAGAGGTCAGGGTCAGGCGGCAATCAGGCAAAGTCCAAGGGTAGGTAAACAAGGTCCGGTACACAGCAAAGCAAACAGAGGAAACACCTTTGCACTACTAGTTAGACAGGCTAAAACCTCTCAGGCAACTTTGCTCAGGCAACTTCCTGTAGTAGGAGGTGCCTTTAAATACCTGCAGAGATCCAGCCATAGGCTGTAGAAACAGAGGGCGTGTATGTGTTACCTCATAGATTAACCACCTTGCCGTTAAGCCCGACCTTCGTTCGGGCACAAAAAAATTGCAAGGATGGTTAACCCCGAGATTTTTCCCATCCTTACTTACCTGGTCCCCCTGTGCTCATCCAGCGTCGTTTTCGTATTCCAGCATCGTCCTCCG
>NC_092862.1:84680954-84689000 GCF_032062135.1 Pyxicephalus adspersus | reverse complement strand
ATCTACTAGAACCCCTGTTCGGACATATTTCTGTAAGTTACAGGTCTACAATTTAAAAAAAAAATTTCATGAAAAACGATGGATCACTTTTGGTACAGAAATCTAGACCTCAGTGTAACGCTCAGGAGGTTAAGAGAGACACACCCACGCCAGCTCAAACACCAGAGCAAGTCTCCAGCAGGAAGGAAACTCTGACATGGAACACATGTACTCGGGTTACTCTACCTGAAAGATAGGACCCGGCGCCCGTGCCTTCAATTAGGAGCAGCGGCGCCGGCAAGACCCACAGGGCTAACAGTATTCAAAGCATGCATACAGAATTGGAATCAATTTTTTCTCAAAATAGTGCACTTATTTCTTCAGAGCATTACTCAGGTAAATTGCAGCAACTGAAAACCCACTCAACCAGTTTTAACACAATCGTTGTCACTAAGAAAGACACTTCAAGAATATATATAGACGTATCAAAAAGATAGACATGGTTTTGAAACATAAAAGCATAAAAATGGCAATCCAATAGAGTACTCTGGATCTTCCTACCATCTACATAAAGAATGCATAATGAACAACATCACTTCAAAAGGGGAGGCTGACATATTGAATATGAGGATTACTCAATAATATTTCAAAATATGAAAAAGTATTAGTTGTCTTCAAAGACACGTTAAGGAACCAAAATGTCTAAACCCAACAAATCAGCCATGTCTGACGCTTCACAAATTCAGCCTTCCAAAAAATGTGCTTTAATCAACAATGCACAATCTAATTTACCTCTATACACACCTCAGATCACCAAAACCACAACATCCACTGCATTAGGATCCTGAAAAATATAGTATTTTTTTTAGTAAGTCCTTTTCAACTTCCACCTCAAGTCATAAAATATATGAATATAGATCAATATCTCTTATAGATAGGTGCTTCACTGACCTATGGGAAATAAAAGTTATTAAACTTTTTTTCTTTTCACTTATCAGATAATCAAATAGAAGCATTACAACTGTGAGTTTTTTTCCCACAAAGAAAAATTGATAAATTTGAGGTGATAAAAGATTTACATTTGCTTGCTTGTTGCCTAATGTGAAAAGGACAAATCACCAATAAATTATGATTTTCCTATAGATTCAGAAATCTGGAAAGACTTAGATAATTAGAATCTCCGGGTGCTTAAGGATTTAATTAATTTTGATAATGAAAATATCTATCCTGAAGCCAAAAGCTTCAATTTTTTTTTGTTTATGACTAATGATAACATTTCAATCTTTGTTCAACAAATTAGTAATGACATTTTGAAGCTCATATTTCCATACTTGGTAACATATAACTCTTTCTCTATCCGTGCTGGCACTATTGGGTGATCTTCAGCATGATCCAACCGGCAGACATGGGCAAAGCTAAAAGATCCAAGGCTAAAAGATCCAAAGCCTCAAGATCTTGGGGCACCAGTTCGGATCGTCCCAAACTTCGATCCGGGACTACATTGAGGATTCTCCTTCTGCGGCCTCCTCACAAGCAGCCATGCTGGAGCCTGATCCTCCTCCCCGACTTCCGGTTGGCGGGTAACAGCGCCATCTCCAGCTGGCTTCGAATCTCTGAGCTTGCAGAGTGCAACACAGCTACTCACCTCTCCTGCTCCTCCTCCTCCTTGATAGCTGACTCCAGAGGTTACAACACACCAGATGGTCTGGTGGTGAGTCCTTCTTCCTCCTCCGAGGCCTCCCCTTCTTCCGGTAGTCATTCTACCTCTACTACTCTGCCTCACCATGCTCCCTAGAACCTGACCAGCAGACATATGCTGCTGCAGCTAACCGGAATTTACAAGGCTTTTCTCACAAAAAGGGGAACATTTGTTCAATGCCTGCAAGGGTCCCAGACTCACCCTCTCGATACCCTATGGATACTCCACGTGTCTCCAGCAGGAGGCCCTAAGGGCTTCCCTTCCACCTCCACCACATGATACAGCTCCATCCACATTGATGGGGTTACCTGACAGATTGGCCACTCCTTCACCAACAGATTTGGGTTTCCAGTTATATTGGAGGAGTTATTTACAGAGTCTCCCCATCAAGGCAGACTTTTAAACCCTCATATTGGAGGTGCAAGCCACGTGCAGATCACGGGGAAAGTGGAGGGCCTTGATGAGGAAATACAACTGGCTAAGGTAGACATAGACCACCCTGATACCAAATCTTTAAATATGACACCAAGTTGAGAGACTTATATCGCTACCTAGAAGATCTGGATAATAGGGGTCGCAGACACAATATACGGGTCCGTGGGCTACCTGAGGCCACTTAAGCTGCGGATCTTAAACCAGTTCTACAAGCTATATTTAAAAATATTATAGGAAGGCCCTCTTTCCAAGCGATTAAGTTCCACCGAGCGCACCGCGCTTTGAGACCTCCTATCAATAACTCAAGGCATAGACATGTCATCTGCTATTTGGCGGATTATGAGCTGAAAGAGGGGATCATGACAAAGGCCCTCTTTCCAAGCGTTTAAGTTCCACCGAGCTTTGAGACCTCCTATCAATAACTCAAGGCATAGACATGTCATCTGCTATTTGGCGGATTATGAGCTGAAAGAGGGGATCATGACAAAGGAATATGCGTTATCTGGAATTCTATGGGGCACCTATTCAATTGTTTCAGGACCTCTCCTGGCACACAGAGGCGTCTGCTGCAAATTCCACTCACGACCCTCCGAGATCACAATATCCCCTATTGTTGAGGTTTTTTGTTCTGTTTAATGTCCCGCAGGGATGGCAAGTCTGCAACCATCAGCTTCCTGAAGGACCTTGTGAGACCTTGGGCATTGACTGTTCTTGACTACCGGGTTGGGAGGCAAAGGCCCCTACGCTTCCAAAGCCCCCCCGTTGGCAAACGGTTGCCCTGAAGAAGAGATTCAGGCCTGGATTTAGTCACTCTACCTCTCGGTATCATATCGGGACATGAGTTAAAGATGTTTTCACCCAGTATAGTTTGTCTTAGACACTATATTTCTTGGCATTGTTGGGTAGATATTTGATAGTTGATGGGACTGGGGTTCTGTGCAGGAGGCATACGTACCTTATTGAGTGTTCACTTTCAGCCTTTTCATCTCACTCCTCATGCAACAGTTGTGATTTCTTTTATATTGATGCTGAACTGAATCAGTTTGCATATCGGAAATGTTCTGTTTACAACTTGCCCATGTTTGTTTGCTGGTTAACTGTTATATTATTTAACTGTGTTGCCGGCATGGACGGGATTGCACATATTGTGCATTTCTTTTTGATGGTGCCCTTTGGGGGCGATCATGTTGCTGACCTCCACACTCATCCCTTTGTTTAGTTCCCCTCTCTCTTTTTTGGAGGGCAGGGGACCTATGGGTGCTGAGGCTTCCTTGGTCACCAGGAGGCGACCTTACTGTGGTCATTCGTGGTTCTTTTTTCTGGTTGTTGTTGTTTTTTTATTTTTTCCCCTACTCCCGATTGTTTCTGAGTTTGCACTACCTAGGAGATCCCACCATTTCAACCTTGCACTTTGCACATCTAAGCTTCTTAGGGACCTTTGGGTTAAAACGGTTGAGCTGACCTTGGCCTTTTGTCCCCTTACCAATGTCAGCTCTCCTGAAGTATGTGGTCCAGTTGTCTTTAGGCTATACAGCTACACTCCTCTCCTCTAACTTTATTTGTGAAGATCAGAATAATATCCCTTAATGTTAGGGGCTTAAATTCGAATACCAAAAGAAAGCTAGCCCTTAGGGAGTTTAAGTGTCTTGCAGCAGATATAATTTTTTTTGCAAGAAACCCATTTTGACCAATATGGTACCTTTACCTTGGCCTTTCAGATCATATCTTATATTCTATATGGCAAACTCTCCCAACAAGAAAAAGGCAGGAGTAGCGATTTTTTTTATATTAATTTTCAATAATTTTCAATTTACCCTTATCAATTGACTAGTTGACCCAGAGGGCAGATACCTTATAATACATGGCACTCATCAAGGCACCTTCATTACCTTCTGTAATCTATATGTTCCCAATGTGACTCATCAAGACACCTTCATTATATGTTCCCAATGTGACTCAATTTACCTTCCTGTCTACAGTCTTGGCTTGCTTGGAAGAATTTGAACATACCTATCTCATAGTGGAAGGGTGATTTTAATCTGTTTTTTTCACCCGCATATGATCGCACTCCCACACCAGCCTCCCCTCCCCTCTCCTCGGTGGTTAAAAATTCCCGCATGTTTCACCAAATCATTAGACGCACCTGCCTGTATGACCTCTGGAGGATACATCATCCCTCTGCTAAACAATTTTCACAATTTTTTCCACCCCACACCGCACTCATACACGACTAGACTACCTCTTTATTAATCTTCCATTGTTACGCAATATTGTTTCCTCTAGATTCACCCATTAACATGGTTGAATTATGCCCCAGTTACCCTAGATGTTTTTTTGTCCCAGTCCATGACCAGACTTTGTCACTGGAGACTCAATGACTTCCTTCTTAAACAGGAAGACACCAAATTGAACATCTCACAGACCCTGTATGCCTATTTTGAGGAGAATGAAGAGTCAGTGGCGCACACATCAACCCTTTGGGAAGCCCACAAATCAGTTATTCGTGGTCAATGTATTGCATTGAGTACCCGCCTTAAGCGGGACTCCAACCTTCAAGGCTCCCTTACTTTATGATCCTTGAAGATCACCACATTCTCAATTTACCTTCCACCGGCCGCAAATGCAAGCTTTCGCACTGCTTGCGAAAAGTGAGCTGGATGGGATTGGTCCCACTAGTAATCCAATACAAATATTGCAGGAAATTTATGAACATCTACAAAAACTGTACCAAACTCCTCATTCTTTCGATAACAGAGCTATGAAAACATTCTTTCAGTTTATAAATCTTCTAAAAATTACCGCTAATAGGAAAGAAATCATGGAAGCTCTTATTACTTTGTCAGACGTGACTAAAGCTATTGGGGATCTTAAACCCAATAAGAGACCAGGACCTGAGGGGTTTACGGCAGTATATTATAAAAAATACCAGCAAATACTGGGACCTTATCTGGTGGGGACATTTAATGGGATTCTGAAAGGGGAAGCTTCTGATTCGAGCATGCTGGAAGCAGCCATTTGTATGTTACCAAAACCCTCTACTGACGCAATGAACTGGTCTATTTATAGGCCGATATCTCTTCTTAATCTGGATGCAAAGATTTTGGCGACAATCCTGGCATCCCGATTGGAAGATAGTTTGGGTGACTTAGTGTTGGCTGACCAAACGGGTTTTATACCCAGATGACAAGCGGGAGATAGTATACGGAGGATATTGCATTTAATTCAACAAGCTAAACAAAATAGGACATCAGATTTTTTACTGAGTTTGGATATAAGTAAAGCGTTTGACTGAATGTTTTGGCCATATCTTATATCATTATTAAATAAATGGGGCTTTGAAGAGAACTTTTGTGAATGGGTTTGCTCACTGTATGACTCCCCACATATACAATATATGGGCTACCGTTTAGAACGTTATTCTATAGGCAGGGGTAGCAGGCAGGGTTGCCCACTGTTGCCATTGCTTTTCGCATTGGCAGTAGAACCCCTGGCTATAGCTATTCGAAATAATGTTGACATTCAGGGTATAGAGATAAATGGGGAACAACACAAACTCTGCCTTTTTGCAGGTGATTTTCTCCTTAGTCTGACGAATCCCATGGTAACCTTGCCCAATTTGATGAAGGTAATGGAAGGTTTTCAGGCCTTCTCAGGGCTGCATTTAAACAAATCAAAATGTAAGGCTCTTAATATTAATTTATCAACAGAAGTGGTAAAACTGCTTAAAGAATCCTTTCCCTTTCAATGGGAATCAAAAAGACTTAGGTATTTGGGTATATATATTCCCTCATCATATGATCTTTTGTATAGCGTCAATAACCCTGACTTGGTGAAACACCTGATCGGTTTATTAGAAACATGGAAACGCTATCAAATCTTATGGTTGGGCCGTAAAGCTTCTATAACGATGTCCTAGTTAACAAAGTTTCTATATCCTCTGAGAGTCCTTCCATTAGCTATGCCTAATCATGTATTTAAAATGCTACAAAGTAAAATGTTAGAATATATTTGGGGGGCAAAGCGCCTATGAGTTCCTAGACATACTTTATATCCATACAGGAACCAGGGTACCCCTATTGGTGCCGCATTTGAGTTCATACTATAAAGATGCTCAAGTTACTCCCGTTACAATATCATGCCCAAAAGAATATTCCTAAATGGGTTTTCATTGAGAAAGCATTGGTGGCACCAATTTCAGTAGATGCGCTACTCTGGATTCCAGAGGTAAAACGGCGCCACATCACCAATCCAATACTGAGACATACATTAAAAATATGGAACTTTATTAAATATATGGGGGACCTTATGTCTGGTCATAGCCCAGTAAGTTCTCTATTTGGGAACCCATTGTTTCTTCCTGGTCTGGAGGAACCAAGGCATTTTTCTTGATGGATAGAATTTGTCATTTTACTAACATGGCAGGGATTCTTTCTTTTAGTGAGATCAGAGAAAAATATGAAGCCCCACCTAAGGAACTCTTTAGGTATCTCCAGATCAGGCATTTTACACAAACTAGGTTGAGATTAACTGATGGAATTAATAATATGACGTGGTTTGAGGGACTGTGTGTACGGAATGTAAAGATAAAAGGAGTTTTATCAGCTCTGTATAATACTTTAGTTCAAACAAGTATGGCCATACCATCTTATAAATCTAAATGGGAGGCAGATATGGGTATGTCACTGCAACAGGAAGACTGGAATCAGATATGGTCTGCGGTGGCCCATAGTAGCATTAATGCTTCAGCAGTAAAAACCAATTTTAATTGATGTTAAGATGGTATATGGTCCCATCTAGGCTTACTAAATTCCAGCCGACCTGTGGGGGTAAATGTTTTAGGGGATGTAATAAATCAGGAACTTTCTATCATATATAGTGGGAGTGTCCTAAAATAGGAAAATTTTGGACGAGGGTATATCAAATAGCTTATACTTTGATGGGTCGTGCATTTCCTAAAAAAAAACCGGCAGAGGCACTTTTGTGTTTGAAACAATTGTTTTGAACTAATGCTCAATTTAAATTAATATTGTATCTGTTCACTTCAGCCAAAATGGTTTTGGCCAAAGCATGGTGGCCTAAAACCTCCAATGTGCAACAAGTTAAGAATAAAATGTCCTGGTTTTTGGTGAACGAAAAGATTAGAGAGATATTTACTGCCTCGGTTCCTAAATTTCAAAAAATATGGTGACCATGGATTGAGCATTATATGAATAAGGTCTGGGATCGGTCAATGTTGACCATATAGTCACATTATTATTTATGTAGGCTGTAATATATGTCCCCTTTTCATACGTGGGATTGTTAGCTGGCCTGCCCCCTGTCCCCCATCCTTCCTTGGTCTTTGTGTTTTAGTGGTTGTCAATGTTATATGTAATATGCTAAGAGTATTTGGGTATATATGTCATACTTACCTGAGTGTTAAAGAGAAAGTAGGAAAAGTATATTATAATTAGATAAAGTAAAATGAAATAGATAGGAAAATACGCAGTGTTAACAGTAGAAGATAAAGTGGAAAAGAAAGGTGAATTCTTATTGTATTCTTAAGATTAGGGAGTAATGAAGATTGAAACAATAGGGAATGAATATTGGTTAAAAGTAGTAAGGCTATTTCCTCTCACCCTATATATCACTGAGGGATATTATATAAATTTAAATATGATATGGATAAGGATTCACAGATCACAGGGTTTTTTTTTTTTGGGGACGGATTCACTAAACAGAAGTAAGGTTTGTATATTATTTTATTATCGAATTATGTCGTAATGGAGGGAAAGGCATTATTACTTTTTCTCCTCCTATTAACCACCTGAGCGTTACACTGATTTCTAGATTTCTGTTCCAAAAGCGTCACAGGTTTTCATGAAATTTTTTTTTTTAAATTGTAGACCTGTAACTTACAGAAATATGTCCGAATAGGGTTCTAGTAGATATCA
>NC_092862.1:84677498-84680001 GCF_032062135.1 Pyxicephalus adspersus | reverse complement strand
TCTAAGCCGGCCGGCTTTTTCTTTTAAGGAGAGGGACACCCGACGCTGGAGGACGACGCTGGAACATGGACCCGACGCTGGAACACGGAACCAACGCTGGATTAGCACAGCGGGACCAGGTAAGTGGGAATTTTATTGTAGGCGAAAAAATACGGGCTTAACCAAAATAGCAAAAATATTTAGTGCGAGAAATTACGGGCTTAGCGGTTAGGGGGTTAATAAATTAACTACACGTTTGTTTTGAGTGTGATAATAGGTAAAGGGTCATAGCAGATAATTTTGTCACTGAAGAACATATGAGGGGGGTGGGAAGGGGGAAGCAGTCTATCATTCAAAAATGAACCAACTAGGAGTATATTGTGTATCGAGATAATAATCCTAATAAAAGATAGAGATTAGAACTGAGAAATACCAAAGATTGGGATAGACATATATAATTAAATTCATTATTTGTTGGAAATTGAATATTGTATGACACATCTTATGTTGGCTTGTTTATTTGTATGATTAAAATGAAAACTAATAAAGAAAATGAAACAGGAAACTTACTCTACGGAACTTCTTCCCTATTTAACAGAGCTCTGTAATGATTTTATGACTGGTAAACCGATTCCTCCGTCCAAACTGAACTCCTATATTACAGATGTGCCCAAGCCGGACAAGGACCTGATGGACCGTTCTAACTACAGGTCAATTGCACTGCTAAACTTCAATATGAAAATATTTAGAAAGATTTTAGCCAATTGCCTCTCCTAATTTCTAACCCTTTTAATTCAAAGATCAGACTGGTTTCATCCCATTCAGCCACGCTAGTGATAATACCAGGTGGGTGATATTTTGAATAAACGCAAAATGCCTTCTCGGATTCTTAACTTGGATGCAGAGTAGGCTTTTGACAGGCTCAGTTGGTCTTTTATGTTTTCCACCTCCGTCACATTGGCCTGGCTACCAAGCGATTCGTTTTCTTCAGCCTCAGTTAAACTTCCCCATGCCTCTTCTTCATCCTTCCCCATTAAAATTGGAACCCGGCAGAGTTGCCCCCTGTCCCCTCTAATATATACCCTCTCTATTGAACCCCTGGCTACCTATATCCGCTCCAATCCTGATATACAGGGGGTACAGGTAAGGGGACGCCCGTTTAAGATTTGGCTATATGCAGATAGAACTCCAAACCTTTGGAGAAGTTTCTGGATATAAGGTGAACTCCCAGAAAATGGGGGCCCTCCCCTTAATGTACCACCATTATTGCTCAAATCTTTTCAGGAGAGATACCCCTTTTGTTGGTGGGAGAAGTCTCTACGAGGTGTACAGATTAGTTCATCATATGCCCTGTTATATCGGGGAGAACTTCCTTCCAATGATTAGGGAACTTCAAACCTCACTCCAGAACTGGAAAAATCACCCACTTTCCCTGTTTGGGATGCATAGCGTCTGTAAAAATGATGCTCATCCCAAAGCTTCCATACTTATTTGACACCCTCCCAGTCACTACACTACACGCACTCTAAAAAAGCTCCAAATTGATTTTCTGAATTTTATCTGGGCCTATAAAAGACAAACTGGAACAACAAGTGGTCTGTGCCCATAGAGATGTTGGGGGTCTGGGAGACCTAGATTTATGTAAATATTATTTGGCAGCATACTTGCGGTGTATGCCCTCCTGGTCATCTCTACACGCTTTTAGTGTTTCGAGGGAGATTGAGGAGTTCTGGATTACCCTGACCCACACTAATGTTATGTTGTGGAGCTCTTCTCTTCCCTTATTGTCCTATGACCTGCTGGCACCTATGATCTTTACTAGACAGATCTGGAAGTCAAGTCATAATAAATTTAATCTTACTTCTAAGGCATCGGTGATGACCTCGATTATATATTTTTTTTAATATGTCTTTATTAGCAGCAGGTAGTTATAACAATCAATAATAAACATTGCAATGAGATATGACAGTACAGAAAAGTACAAAATAATACAGAGCAGAACAGGCCAAAAACTGTCAACTACCGCCGCCCCACCCCAATTTTCCGTTTTCTTAGAGTATAGTAGACATCTTTAACAATAACCAACAAAACCAAAGTATGAAACAGAAAACCTAACCCCTTAACAGAAAAACAAAAAAAAAAGTTAAGCAGAAATAGACACTTTACAATAAAATATTGACTCCTACCTAATGGAATTAGAGTAGAGGAACTGTATTTAAGAATTCAGACATTATCCAAGGTCCTAATGTCATACCAAGTGGTGTGTCTAAAAAGTTCTATAATGTCTTGGAGCTGGGCTGGGGAGAGAGTGTGCCGTAAATAAGGGATCCATGTACAAAGAATCTTTTTAAGTGTTTTTCTCGATGTTGAGTAGCTTCAATTTTATCTACCATCATTATAGCTTGAAGATATTGCCCCTGATTCATCAATAAAATCCGCGCTCGCTGGAAGCGCGAAAGTACGCGCGGCCAGCGAGCGCGGTTTACCGCGGTCCGGACTCGAGTGTGCTCGTACACTCGCCTCC
>NC_092862.1:84668796-84674465 GCF_032062135.1 Pyxicephalus adspersus | reverse complement strand
TGTGTGCCATTAGAAAGAATGATTTTTTAGGGGAACAGTGACTTTTAATGCAACCTCGCCAGTGTAAAGCTGCCGGAGATGCGCGGCTCAGGCCACGAGCTTTTTCAGTTGCTGAATAGCGCGACGGCGTACGATCTCGGATCGCGAATACGAATGCGCGAGCGATCATCCGATTCTGCTTGATGAATCAGGGGCATTGTATCATCTGAGAAAGACCTGGAGGTTTCGACTCAAACCACATCTTGAGGATACATTTTTTGGCTGCTAGATAAGAAAGGTGTTCAAATTTGGTCACCGATGGTTGTGTAGAGATTGCAGCCAGGGGGTTCCCTCTCACAACACCATGAAATAAGGCCAATTGTGGAGAGATTTATCTTAGAGATTCTGTTTATATAGTTACTAAACAGAAGAAGTCAAAAACTTTAGACCAGAATCTGGATATAACAGGGCAGTCCCACAATAAAGGAGGAGCCAGAGCAAAGTGACACTTGGGGCATGCTGTCAACCTAGGTGTCAGACTGTGGGGGTTGGAAGGTATGTTGAAAGCATAATATGCTCTATGTATTAATTTGATAATACATTGCGGATGCATGACCAAGAGGATTTTAATAACTCAAGAGTCTCTAAATGTGGAAGATTGAGAAAAGCAGCCCAATGGAGCACAAATGGAAGCACAGAAGCTGCATCAGTAGGAATGTCTCTTAGTAGAGAGTAATTATGAGATATGGAATGTCTCGATGCAGACTCCCCCAAAAGTTGTTGGATCCGGTCTGGTAGTACTAAAATTATTTGCCTAGCCTGAGGTCCAAAAAAGGTAGATTTACCTTGTAAATAAGAGAGGAAGTGATGCACAGGCAGAGTATCCCTCAGCAAAAGATTTTTACGTAAACTAGGTGGCACAGATTAGAAGGGACTGTTCAAAAGACCCAGTAGTGACCATGGTTGAACCAAATAAGTCTCTAATTTTACGACAGTATATTGAGATGTACCATGCCACCAATCCTTGACATGTCTCATAAGACACGCTAAATTATATTTCTGAAGATCCGGGAAATTAACTTCCAAATTATCTTTAGAACAGACTAATTTAGATCTTGCAATACGGGGAGCTTTGCCCTGCCATATAAAAGAAATAAATGCTGACTGAAGTTTTTTAACATCAGTGTGACGTAGGAGAAATGGTAAGGTTTGAAATGGGTAGAGCAATCTGGCGAAACTAATCATTTTACCAAGGTGGCAGCGACCCATTTAGGACAGTAGGAGAGATTTCCATTGAGCAAGCCCAGCTAGGATTTTAGACATAATGGGGGAATAGTTCAGTCTATACATATCAGGGACATTACAGGAAACTTGAATCCCCAAGTACGTTAAACACGAGTTTGCAATTTTTATACCCAGGTTATTTATATTAGTAAAAAGGGTTGGGGCGGGGTTGTAAAGTAAACAGAGGATGTCACTTTTGTTGTATCTAATTTGAAATCCTGAGAAGGAGCCAAAATATAAGATCTTGTGAATAATGTCGGGTCATTAAGAAACAGCAGAACTTCATCCGCAAACATTGCAAGACTTATACAACCACCTTTTATTTCTATACCTTCATAGATTTTACAGTCATAAAATGACCTGGCCAGAGGCTCTAAAGCCAAATTAAATAATAAAGGGGAAAGGGGGCAACCCTGACGAGTCCCCCTTCCTAAGGTAAAAACTGGAGATTGGACTCCGGCCACCTCAATCTGAGCAGTAGGATTAGAATACATAGATTGGAAAAATGTTGCTATATACCCACCAAGGTGCCTCCAAGAATCAGTTAACCCTGCTGCTAACATAAAGGATTGGTATGCCTTGTTGTTATTGGAAGAAACTCCTTGCTTGGGAGGTGGTGGGTGCCTATCTCCGCTAGTAGTCGACACGGCATTAAAATCTCCTGCCATCACAAGCGAGGTGTGTGGGAGTAATTGCAGGGTACCCAACAAATTAATATAGAAAACAGCATTGTCCGAATTGGGATCGTAGACCGCCATTATAGTAAGGGAGTGAGCAAGAAATTGGAGGGTGAGCGATACCTATCTGCCATCTATGGTGTCACATGACTTTGCAGTTTTGGTGTACTGTAATTTTTTATGCAGCAGGATAGGAAACTCCAGCATGTCACCCCGCCGCTGGGGCTCCCCAGACTTCACCCACACAGTTTTTTCGCATTAAGTGGTACAGAGAAGAGGTAATATGTGTTTCTTGTATGATGGCAATATCTATTTGTATCTTCTTTAAGTGCCTCATAACTTTTGTGCATTTAGCAGGGGACCGAAGGCCCTTGACATTCCAGGTAGTAAGCTAGGGGAGGCATACAAATGATCTTCAAGAGCATGGTACAGGCACAAAAACAATGTCACACTGTCGTCCCAGCCGAGCGGCAGCATGGTAAAGGCAATTGCATGCAATTGTTGTAGGGTCAATATAAAACTTGGATTGATGAGACCAAGTGGTAGTAAAGCATCTGGTACAGAAAAATGGGGTTGTGAATTCCAAAAATGGAAAATGTAAATCGCCAAAATCCTCTCCCTTTGTTCTCCTGGTTTCTTCAAGCATAGCAATGGGGGAAAAAATCAAGAGGAAAACAAACCAGCTCTCATTTATGCAGTGTTGTAATATAACGGATCACTGGCTCCATCCAGTGGGTAGAAAACAAACAAAAAAAAAGAAAAGTCTTGAAAATGCCTTGTTGTGAATAGACGGTCAGGCCCTTGTACAAATAACCAGCAGGAGAAGGTAGCAGCTTTTATTGATAACAGATATTGTGGGCATTTAAGAACCTGGTGAAAAAGATCTGGAAGAGTGCACAGAATCATTTCTAGACAGTTGATCTCTGACCGGTGAAGACGGATTATTAGCAGGTAGAGATTTGATGAAGTCTGCTGCCTCCAAGGGGTCTTTAAAGAGTTGTGGTTCCTTGTCAGGGAGGAATACTTTGAGTACTGCAGGGTACATTAGGGCAAAGCGAAATCCTTTCTCAATAAGTTGTTTGCACAGGGGAGAGAAGGCCCGTCACTGCTTGGTAGTCTCCATGGTATAATCAGAGAATAGCAAGATTTTAGTGTCATCAATGCAATAATGGTCATGTCCCCGGTATGCTTTTAATAAAGACATCTTACCTGTGAAGTGGTGATATTGCACAATTATAGGACGAGGGAATGGTTTATTACGTTGGGGGGGGGGGGGGTCCCAATGTATGGGCCCTCTCTATCTTTATGGGTGCTTTAAGCCCCAAGGATTTAGGGAGGGTGATGGAACAAAGCTTCTCCAATTCAGAAGCCTATATGACTCAGGAACACCAATGATGCGCAAAAATTTTGCGGCGTGCTCTATTTTGGATATCTATAACTTTTTCCTGCAATTGCAAGTACTGATCACTCATCTGCTGCTGTTGTGTATGGGTAGACAATAAAACATCTTCCAAATCACTAATGCGTTGTTGCGTACTTTGCAGCTGTTCTCTGTTATAGGCTGTAAATGCTGTTGTAATGCCTCTTTAATATCCTGAATTAGAGTAGGCTTAAGATGCTGAGAGACCTCCATGACCAGCTTGGTATAATCTAATACAGTACAGGAATGCACAGAGGACTCTGTCCTACCTGGACTGGAAGACTCATCCTCATGGTCCCGCATGGTGTCGGCCATCTTGGCCTGTGTAGTCTTCTTCCCTGCCTGCTTCTGCTGGGATCTTCTGGAGGACTGTGAGCCCGAGATAAAGCGTTCCATCCGTCCTCTGCTGTCCGCTCTCTCACCACACGGAACAGCGGGGACGCGGAGTGAGGTTAGAAATGCACACCGCCGCTACATCAGGCCCAGAACCGGAAGTCCCGACCTCGATTATTCTGACACCCCAGATCCCGGACTGCCCTACTCGAAGATGTCGGGACCCTGGAAAGAGAGAGCATTGTTTCTTCTCCAAAACATAATACATCCAGTGGATCACAGATTATTATCCTTTTCAGGACTCAGGGAAAAATATGAGTTGCCTCATACTTCATTTTAAGTGTATCTTCAAATACACCATTATGAATATTTCGCTGGTATCATACTCCTGCAGTCCTCCACCGGCTCTTCCCAGAGACTGATCCCACCTGTTGGCGCTGTAGTGCATATAGGGGAACATTGGAACATATTTTTTGGTAATGTCCCTCTATCCAACCATACTTGCATCAGGTGAATCAACTGATTCAGGATGTCTCCAACCAACATATACAACTAGACATGATTCCGCATCTGCTTGGTGTCCAGATTTCTGGGGTGCCTAAGGGTCTAACCAATTTTTTTGCACATATGGTAGCAGCCCGCGCACTTATTTCCTCTAGGTGGAAATTACCTCCTTTCATGACCAATCTTTATAAACAGATTCAAGACGTCCGTCCATGGAATACTTTACAGCCTTACTTAGGAACCGAATACAAAAGTTTGAACGTACATGGGAAGCCTGGGATGAATATTATTCACGTATGCTGGGTTGAGATTCTAACTAGAGATGAGCGAATTTCTCAAAAATTAGATTCGGCCGGTTCGCCGGATTTTTCGAAAAGTTTCGCTTCGGTCCGAATTTATTTGCGGCAAATCGCATTAAAAAACCTCTATTTCCGGCCTGCAGAGAGCCTTGATAGTGGTGTAGAACACTGTGCCTTGCAGTAACACGCAAAGGGAGTCTGCTGTGGTAGTGAAATAATACTGTGAGTCAGTATGACATGCAGATGACAGGCGTTGCTATTAGAATCACTACACACTTCACTTATTTGGGCAGTCATGGGGCCAAAACTGACTCAAGTATGAACTCAGCCTTACAGGTCCATGTTAGCGTCAAGAAGAAGTGCACTCCTTTTTCACCCTTGTCAGCTGATTCCACATAGATGTCTACAGAACCTGTTCTATTAACCACTTATACAAGTAGAGCCCCCCCGACAGAGTGGAGAGGGTGTCAGCAGTAAGTTTGTGTTGACGTCACTGATTGTTTTGCCCTTCCTCTGATCCGTCAGAACAATAACCCACAAAAAACGGATCCTGTCTGTGGAGGTGATGACAGAGATGACACGTGAATGGAAAATTTGCATGTCTTCTGTGTTTTGTACCCACTCCTGCTTTTGGCTACCAAATCAATTTGGCTACCAAATCAAGCCAATTCTGATGGGACCATACAGGCCTTACAGCTGCTACACAGACAGGATCCGTTGTGCATCTCTTTTTTCCTTACTTTTGACAGATCAAAAGAATGGTCAAATAAATAATGATGTCATCCAGGCCAAAAAGGCAAAATAGTGGCCTAGTCATGGAATGTGGAGGGTAGGAGACCAGCTTGAAAAGTCCACAGAGTGGCACAATGACATAATGGTGAGGTGAAATCAGCATGAGGGGACCACAGAGTGGCCCAATGACAGAGTCTGGAGGTGGTGGCAGCATCAGGAGGCCACAGAATGGCACAATGACAGTGTGGAGGTGGCAGCAGCATGAGTAGGCCACAGAGTGTGGAGGTGGCGGCAGCAGCAGCATCAGGCCGTGACCACAGAATGGCACAATGACAGAGTCTGGAGTTGGCGACAGCATCAGGAGGCTACAGAGTAGCACAATGACAGAGTGTGGAGGTGGCAGCAGCATGGGTAGGCCACAGAGTGGCACAATGACATAGT
>NC_092862.1:84638995-84668512 GCF_032062135.1 Pyxicephalus adspersus | reverse complement strand
GAGGCCACAGAGTGGCACAATGACCGAGTGTGGAGGTGGCAGCAGCTTGAGGAAGCCACAGAGTGGCACAATGACAGAGTGTTGAGTTAGCGACAGCATCAGGAGGCCACAGAGTGGCACAATGACAGAGTCTGGAGGTGGCGGCAGCAGCAGCATCAGGAGGAGCTCACAGAGTGGCACAATGACAGAGTCTGGAGTTGGCGACAGCATCAGGAGGCTACAGAGTGGCACAATGACAGAGCCTGGAGGTGGCGGCAGAAGCAGCATCAGGAGGATACCACAGAGTGCCAAGGTGACATAGTGTGGAGATGGCAACAGCAGCATGAGTAGACCACAGAGTGGCAAGGTGACAACGTGTGGAGATGGCAGCAGCAGCATCAGGAGACCACAAAGTGACCCAGTGACAGAGTGGGGCGGTGGGTGGCAATACCAGTACCTGCTGACGAATGTGGGTGAAAGAAGGAGCATTTGGCATCTGATGTGTGGCATCAGGCGGGTGACAGCATCAGAGTAGTAGCTGAGGCAGGTAGCCAGAAGAAACCGGTCTCTTTTGTCAAGGTTTGGGCGAGGCGGCATGGATCATCTAATCAGATGCATCAGGCATTGGTGGGTGGAAATCCTGGCAGATCCAAGCCTGATTCATCTTGACAAAGGTCAGTCTCTTCACATTTTGGGTGGACAGGCGAGTTCTTCTTGGGGTAACTATGGCCCTAAACACCCGCTCTGATGCCACACTACTGGCCGGGCAGGACAGCTTTTCCAGGGCAAACTCGGTCAGTTGTGGACACAAATCCAGTTTGGCTGCCCAGTAGTCCAGCGGATCTTCAATGATGGCTGGCAGGGTGCACTCCAAGTATGCCACCACCTGCTGGTTTAGGTTCTGTTCTATGTCTAGCTGCTGGTGAGTAAATTCTTCACTATGCGGGTGAAGAAAGCTGCCCATCAGAGACTCTAGACTCAGGCTGCTGCTGATGGAGCTGGTACTGCTCCTGCCACCACACCCCTCCACAGTAGCCATGGCAGTGGAACGTGAGTGCAGAGGGCCCCCCCCAGTCAGACCTGCGAGAGGAAGGACGATGGCGCAGATAGGCAGGGGTCAACTGACTACATAGGACGTCTCTGTAGTAATTCAGTTTGTCCTCCCTCTCAGCGGGTGTAAAAAAGGCCCCCATTTAGGACTAGTAGCGAGGGTCCAACAAGGTGGAGAGGCAGAAGTCATCCCTCTGCCTAATGGGGACAATTCGGCTGTCACTACGCAAGCAAGTGAGCATGCAGCGGGCCATTTCTGCAAGTGACTCGGAGGGACTCTCTGCCCCCATCTGGGTCCTCTGCCTCGTCTTTCTCATCTCCCTCTTGCTCCTCTGGCTGCTCCTGCTCCTCCTCTCCTGTCACCTGAGTCGAAAAACCACCCATGTCTCTACACATTGCCTGTGATCTAGTGTCCTCCTCCTCCAGTTCAGCCATCATAGGGCTCATGTGGCCATGAGATCTAGGCGCCACGTCTCCAGTCCCCTGACCAGCCAGATTTACCAGCATCTGTTCCAGGACATGAAGCAGTGGAATGACGTTGTTCATCCCAAAGTCTTGGCGACTGACAAATAACGTGGCCTCTTCAAAGGGCCTGAGCAAACGGCAGGTGTCACGCATGAGCTTCCACTGGCTGACAATCGAAGTTACACATGGGAGTACTCCTATCAGCTTGGATCATCAAGAATTCGTTGATGGCCTTTCTCTGTTCATATAGTCGGTCCAACATATAGAGGGTGGAATTCCAAAGGGTGGAAACGTTGCTTTTCAGCCTATGTTGGGGGATGCCGTTCTGCCGCTGCAGCTCAAGGAGGGTGTGCTTTGCGGCTGAAGTGCATGCAAAGTTTCCTGGCCATTTTTATGATGTCTTGCAGATGGGTGGAAGACTTCAGGAACTGCTTGAGAAGCAGATTGAACACGTGTGCCATGCAGGGTGCATGGCTCAGCCTTCTTTGACGCAACGTCGACACCATGTTCTTCCTGTTGTCAGTCACCATGGTTCCAATTTTGAGTTGTCGCGGAGAAAGACAGGATTCGATTTCTTGATGAATCACACGGAGCAGTTCCTCCCCTGTGTAACTCCGTTCGCCCAGGCAAACCAGGTGCAGAACAGTGTGACACCACCGTGCCCTGCATATGTGGTATGCTGGAGGGGCACTGTGAATTAACAGGCTCAAGGACTGGCCCACATTCTGTTCTACATATTTATGCAGGGCTGGTACTGCCTTTTTCGCAAAGAAATGACGACCTGTGGCCTTTCCCCTCGGCTCGGCACAAGCCATCAGTTCTCTGAAAGGTGCAGAGTCCACCACTTGGAAAGGGAGGGACTGCAGCACCAGCAACTTGGACAGGAGCACATTCAGCATCTGCCCCGGTGGATGAGTGCACGCATACTGTTGTCTCTTGGCAATCGCTTCAGTGATCGATTGCTGACGGAATGACTGATGAGGAGTAGGAGGAGCAGGAGCATCTGGACTCGCAGAAGATGGAAATGACTTACAGCTCCCTTCGGCTTAGGTGGTGGAGCCTTGACTGCCTGAAACCCAGTGCGTGCCACTGGGTGATGCAGCGGTTGCTGTGGCAGGCTGGACAACCACATCGTAGCCACAGTTCTCCCAGGCCACTTTATGGTGACGCTGCATATGTTGACGCAGGGCCGTGATGCCAACATTTGCACCCTGGCCACTCTTCACCTTCTGTCCACATATTCTACATTTGGTCATTTTAACCCCCTCCGGCGGCTTAACAAAAAACTGCCACACCGCTGAGTAGGGGATTTTCCCCCTAACACTCCTCACTGACTGACTGCTACCGCCGCAGCAGGTGGTCTACCCCGGGCACGTTTGGCTCCCCACCTCCCACTGCTGCCACCCTGCTGACTACCAGCCATGCTACCACCTTGCTGGCTCAGCCGCTGCCTCACGGTCAAGCTGCCACCCTCTTCTCTTGATGATGATGAAGCCCCTTCTTCACCTGGCTCCCAAGTGCGATTGGCTTCATCATCATCGAGTATTGTCTGTACGTCACTGATGTCCTCCTCAAGGGTCTCTGGGTCAGGAGCATGACCGCTCGCCACATCACCTCCCACGCCACTCTCCTCATCACTACTTGCCTGCCTAGCGGAGGAAGCGGTGGATATCTCCTCCAAATCTTGGTTGGGCAGTAGCTGCTGACTGTCCTCTACTAGCTTGTCCTCGCTGTATTGTGGAGCTGAGCCCACAGCATACAATACTTCTGTGGCTGAGGGAACAGCAAAGGACAGAGGCAAGTTGATGACAGGTGAGGGCACAGGGCCTGCTTCCAGGCCATGCCAACTAAGGGTTGTGTCTGACGAACCCACCGACTGTTGGCTGGGGGTGTCTGATGTCATTGGGATTAGGACTGTCGCTGTAACTCCTGCTGACACGCCCCCTTACTCTGATGCGACCTCTGCCTGCGCCAGAAACATTAAGGCCTCTGCCACTCCTCTGTGCATGGCCTGGGACTTCTCTGACATACTTTTAGCTGAACTAAATAAATTAAAAGCAAATTAAAATACCCCTAAAAGCAACAAAAATATTTTTCTTTTTTTACAGAAATAGGCTACTAAACGCTTTTACCACAAATAACTGCAACAGTGAACTGCGTATATATTTTTCTTTTTCCACAGATATAAGCCACTAAAGGCTTTTCAACATAGCACTTGCACCCCAATAACAAGAACAAATTGCTGGAATGACAGAGCTGTATAATGGCTATTTGGATCCCCAAAAAATCTTTCCCTGCACTTGTAAATCGCTTTTTTAGCACTGTCCCTAGCGCCTTCTTACGTCTCTCCCTGCACTAAGATGCTGTGAAATGATTCCTCCCTATCCTTTCTCTGCACTTATAAATCATTTTTTGAGTTTTTTTCTCACAATAAGGTTTTTCCTATCACTCCCCCTAGCGCCTGCACACGTCTCTCCCTGCACTCAGAACGCTGTAAAATGTCTTAATCCAAGATGGCTGAGGCTATTTATAGGGCTGTGACATCACAGGGCTGGCTGGCTGCTGATTGGCTGCATGCTTGGCATTATGGGTCATCCCGCTTTCCCAGAGTTCCTTGCCCCATGTCCTCACACGTGTAGCCGCCATTTTAGGAAAAATTGCGATTCGTTTGCGAATCGAATTTTTCCTGAAATTTGGATCGAATTACATTTCGTCAGCTTCAATTCGCTCATCTCTAATAATTCTAACCTTTTTAGTGGATCTCCTTTTCACCCTTTTCCTTATTGTTTATACATTGACAGTCTAGACAGGTCTACTTTTGTACTAGTTATATGGCAAAGTATTGAAGTATTTCTATCACTGTATTGATATATTTTTTATATTTTTAATGGTCTTTGTTTTCTATTGTTTTCATTTGAAAATTAAAAAATTATACAATTTAAAAAAAAAGGTGGCAATATAGTGGTAATGGACAGTACACAATATGAATCTGTGTTTGCAAATTCTTAGAAAAAAAACTTGTTATTATTCTATTACTATAGATAGAATACAACAATTTACTACAGAGTATTATGAACTGCTTGATAAATATATTTAAGGTAACTGATTACGCAATTATATTTTGACTAAAAATCCCTCTATATCAACTTTTCATTTCCTCCCTAGGACTCACAAAAATCTGGCATTCCCCAGGAGGACCAATTGTCTCTGGGGTTGGATGCCTTACAGAATCTGCAAGCACCCTAGTTAATTTTTAGATGAGACCCATTATGACAAGTTAACCGTCATATTTGATCACATTTCACACTATCACATTTCTTAAAATACTAGAGGGGGTCAATGTTCCTCCAGACTTGGCACTGGTAGCTATCGATATTGAGACCCAATATTTCTCAGTTCCTCATGATAAAGTCCTTGATGTAGTTTAGAGTTTTCTTTGTGAGAAGGGTTCTTCTTCCTTATTATACAACAGCTTTATTATTGAAAACACTGGTCAACAAACATTTTCTTACAAAACAGATTAGAGTCATTTTAGGTTATGTTTGATGCACAGATTACAATATGGTCTTGGTTTTGCTAGATTGGTTCTAGTTTCTGAAATAATTACCTCAATATAACCCTCATAGAAAACTAATGAAACATGAAAATTATGCAAATATCAACTGGATATGCCTACATATACAAAATTTAATTTTTGAAATACATAGGCCCTAATTCATCAAGCAAAATCGGACGCTCGCTAGCACATTCATATTCGCGATCCGAAATCGTAAGCCGTCGCACAATTCAGCAACTGAATGAGCTCGTGGCCGGAGCCGCGCATTTCCGGCAGCTTTACACTGGCGAGGTTGCATTAAAAGTCACTGTTCCCCTAAAAAATCATTCTTTCTAATGGCACACATATTACTCTTAGCCCTAAAAAAAAATGTTTGCGCTGTTTAAATGTTTTAAACATTTATGTGCGCTAAGAAAAAAGCATATTTTTAAATCACTTATTTCTTTCCTGTTAGGCAAGAGTTAACCGAGTTCAACTCCTCTACATAGGCACCTATATAAAAGCTTCCGATGCCTGATCAGATGAGCCGCTTGCGGGTAAAAGCCAATCGCGCGCGAAGCCATCGGACTAGATTTTCTCACAAAAGTCACAAGCACACACACGTTCTTTTGTTTGCTTGTTATGTATAAGAGTGTATATATATATATATATATATTTATTTATAATTATTGTAGAATATAAATAAATATATATAAAAAATATATATATATATATATATTTATTTAAAATTATTGTAGGATATAAATATATATATCGCGCTTCCAGTGAGCGCGGATTTCATTGATGAATCAGGGCCATAATGTCAATATATTCTATATTCAGTATATTTACAGAACTAATCACAGAAGTCAATGAAAAACTCAATTTGTATTTTCTGTTGTTATTTCCTTTTATGCTGATGATCGGGACAATCACGTTGAAGACTCCAGCAGTAGTCTACCATCATGTGTCTATCCTATCTGCCCTGATACATTTCTTCCATCACCTTTATATCTTGATGTAACCTCTCCCCTTGTTCCTCACTAATCGCCAGGGTTTTCTGGAAATTTTTGGAAATGGCTATGGAGATAGTGTACCTTTATGCTCGTGGTAACACCTACATTTTTAAAGTTTAAGAGCAAGTTTTGTACCAGTTCTTTATAATGTTGTGCTTTATGGTTACCTAAGAAGTTTTTGACAACCATGACATAGCTGTGTGAGGCAGAAGCTTCAGTTTCAGTCATGTAACTTGTGAAATTTGAATCATTTATCAGTTTCCAAATCTAGGGTCCATCAAAGATTCCTGCTTTTAATTTTTCAGTACTCAATCCAGGGAAGAATCTACAAATGTATTTGAAGCAATGACCGTCTTTGTTCAGAGCTCTAACAAATTGTTTCATTAACTTCCCTGGCGGTATGAATAATGAGTATTTTTAAATTAAAAATGGTACATTTAAAAATACTCATTATTATAAATTTCCTGCCTGGTCCTCCACGGTCCCGCACTTCAGCCTGAGGCTCAAAAGCAGATGCCCAGCTGTCACCAACGTTTACTAGCTGGGGATGCAAGTGCTGGGCATCACTGAAGGACACCGCGGACACTGCTGGAGAATGCCACTGGAACGTGGGAACCACGTAGGACTTTAAAACCCCCTGGAATTTCCACCCCGAGTGTGGCTCGGTGTTACCGCTTTTGGCACTGAAAATAAACCCCAAGCTACGCTCAGGAATACTGCCAGGGAGGTTAATTCCAACTTTATGTGTACTGGAAGGAGAATAATTTTTCTTTGTCAACCATTGGCTCGCTAATGATGTTGGCTGCAGCTTTTTTTAATGTTTTCACTTAGAGGCCATGTCACTTTTTTCCAGTGAGACTGCTGTGCGCTCTACTATGCCACAAGCAAAAAAAACATGGGTACATTGTGTATCCACTTCCCTGTGCAAGTAGGAAGTTCACCATATTTAAATCAACACATATGGACATTGGTGTTCATGATAGCAAAGTTTTGTAAGATCATTTTGATATTTTCATATTCTTCTTTAAGTTTCAAACTTTGAGTGGAACTGTCTATGAAAAGCCGCCAGTCTTTTGCTCAGTATTCTGGAACTCGTATATGGGCGAGTAGGTCAGGGATGTTACAATAGTACACAAAGTCTCCATATTCACTGAAATATGGTAGGATTGTCACCTCTCTTGTCCTATAAACCAGTCTCAGACAGTTCTTTTCTTTTAGCCTGGATACTAAGAGTTCAGATGCTTGTTTTGACAGACTTAGGTCATGTATTAAATCATTGAGCTCTTCTTGGGAGAACTCCTGGTTTGATGAAACACTTCCTTCATATTCACTTCCACTGCTAACTTCTGGATTACAATCCAAACCCTGTAAATCCTCCATGTCAGATACAGGAATATCAGGGAGTGTACTGAACACTGGTATGGGAACATCAGCACAGTGCAGCACAGGTTGTCTTGCTGATTCGAAATCAAGGTACTCCCACTTGTTTTTCTTGTAGCGATTGAAACCTTTTACATTCACAGCACACAAATAACAATCATTATGATAATTTTGAGGCTCTCACAATTTCACCAAATACACCAAATTTCAAACTTTTTAGTTTTCCATTTTTCCACTAACGTAGACACCCTACACAAATTTTGCATACCATATGAGGGGCCAAATACTTAGCAAGTGAAAATTTTGTTGAGCTGTGTTATTGATGGTCAGCATGCTGGCTTAGAGGTTAAGCCTTTACAGCATAATGATTTAATCTGCACTTTACAATGTTGTATGATTTCAAACAAATCTCTGTTTTTATGTTTTGGTTATGACTAATTTGGACCTAACTATATCCACATCAATATTTAGAAAAGAATACCATTTTACATGGAGATTGCGCCCATCCTCAACCCTTAATTCCATACAGCCAGTATTTGTTGGTACGGAGGAATTGTTCCAATGACTGAAGTAATTTCAAATGCAAGCTGATTTATTGAGAGACAGATTGAACATTTTAGGATACAGCAATAAAATCCTGAGGCCTTTACCAGGGTCAAACTTCAAAATAGATCACACATTTTATTCTCTAAGAGACCCAAACAATCACTGGAAAATACTAGGAATATCTCGATTATCACTAGTTTTACTAATCAACACCATCAGGTCCAACATCCAATAATTTCCAAATATATGGCCAATTACCCTACCAACACATATAGCAAATCTAAATATGTTAGAGACAGACTAGTAAAAAGTCATTACTCAGGCAATAAAAGGTAGGATCCCTGTCAAAGTCAAGGTACTTGTAAATGTGGACATTGCACGCAGTGCAATTGGTTTGATGAATGTACATTTAGGAAATTACCCAAGAGTACCATACATCACTCTAACCATATTGTTGACTGAAAAATGATTGGGTTGTATATTTGTTAACATATGCAGTGTCTACTATATGTAAAACTAAACACAAATTTAAATGCAGGATTTATGAACTTGTGTATTCCAACGGAAAACATCATTACTCCTGATTGTAGACATGTAGGCATGTAGAACAATAATAATTATCATCCTTCTATCATTAAGTTGTATGCATTGGATCATTTACACAACAATATTTGTTGTAGTAAAATTAACAAGTCACCTACATCTAGAGACAAAAAAGACTGAACTCCCAAGTGCTACCCCCCCACAAGTGTAAATGATGCATGAGCTATAAACATTTTCTTTAATGCAAATACAATATTATTTTTTTTCTTCTATTTTTTGTTATTTGTTTCTGGAATTAATTTGTATTTTTGTCCAATAAGTGATTTTTATCATTTTGGTTTTTGTATCTGTATGTTGGCTGTGGGTGCCCATTTTTTTGAAAAATCCAAAAAAATCCAAAAAAAAATTAAATAAAACAAAAATACATACCTCATAGTGTTTTACTAATAAATATCATGTTGCAAAATGCTAGATAATCAAAATTACTTTATAAATCTCATCACAATAAATATCCATCAGGACAATCTAACTGTGTGTATGGGCATGCTAGATCCTCCAGAGATCTTATACAACAGTGTAAAACTCGGAACACTGAGTTGAAATTATTTATCTTGGTACTTTTAAAGAGGAAGTATGTTGCACATTTCTTCTACATCTTATCTCATATTTCATGTTTCAAATATGTTTGGATCCCTAAAAATAAAAATAATTGAATATGTATGTATGCAAATAATCTCATCATATTTAAAACATCTAGTTATATACTTCTATGAAGCAATATTTATATATTATAGCCTTTTGAAATTATTATCAACTAACTCATCTTATCTATTCTAAATCACAAGTACATTTATTTTTACCATGTCTCAGATAATCCCTCCACAAGATACATCCAGGCAGGTATTTGTGCCAACACTAATAAACATCCAGTAAAGTTCAAGTTATACGCCCAGAGGGCTCCTTTTAGTGATCCCATATCCTTTCATTTATTGAAAAAGTATATATATGTACTTGCAAAGTTTTACCTTCTTAAGTCAAAAATCTTGTCTTTGTCTTAACTCTTGCATCTTGTTTTTAAGATCCAAGCGGTCATATGGAAACCAATGATAGCCTTCCATGTGTGTGTATTTATAGCCTATATACAGGTGATTCAAATTGACTTGAAATGCTTCTGATGGACTGCTTGTGACCTTGACAGCACACCGAAACTCCAAATAAGGGGATACAGTGAATCCACTGTCAGATCTGTATAGCTCTCTGATGTAAAACACCAATCCAAGACTGATTTCTCTCCAGTGTGCAACTAAATGATAAACATCAATACTGGGAAACATTATAATATGACGATCCAGCATGTTGCTACTACAATATACAATACAAAATACAATACAATACAATAATTCTTTATACAAATATCATGTTCACTCCTACAATCTATTCTTTATCTCGTAATGTAATTGTTATCTATACTTTATAACAAAAGTTCAAACAACAAATATCCATTAATCAATTAATCAATCCATCAATTCACATTAATATTATTCAAACTATTCTTATCCTGAATTTTTTGTGTAGTAAAAAAAAAGAAAAAAGAAACATTTATAACATTTATAAAAATGGCTTGAAACTAATCATTTTTTAAGACCTCGATGATTCATCAATTTCAAGTCCCTCTTTTATTTTAGGGTATCATTTCCAAGACCATGAACCTAATTTCATTGTTTTTTTGGGGGCTCTTTTTGAGTGATACAGCTTGCATATGAGCCTACATAACATGCATGAAAATGCATGTTGGAAGCTGAAGAGATCTCTCTTCTTTTTTGTAAATCCAAAAACACTCTTTACATTTACCATAGGGAAAAGTTTATTTTCTTTTCAAAGTCCTCCCAGGTGGTATCAAAATGGCATCCTACTAATCTACCTTTTAGAGATAAAACTCCTATGTACATAATTTGTGGACCATCTTCTATAAACTTTTAAATTTTGGGAACACTCGTTAAAATTGGTCAATATTTTTGGCATATGTTTTTTAAAATTCAATGTTGTCTGGAATAGGGGAGAACTAAACAAGTAACATCACTTGTTCCTCTTTTTTTTGTTAGATTCAATATATTCTGATCTTTCACCTTTTGATATGCTCTTTTCAATGTTTTCTTGTTGTTTTCTATTGTAAGGTTCAGGTTCAGCAACAATACTCGCCAGACAGTCTGCCAATATAACACCGTACCCATCACCTATAGGTAGCCCCTGCTCAGCCTCAGGAGGCTATTTGCGCCCTTCCAGCACATGGTTGCCCCCATGACTCTTGTGCACAAGGGACTGTGTCTGGTGAAGGACTGACAGACGACTAGGAGTCCATAAATAGAGAGCCAGGTCATTCACAGGTAATCAGTCCACCAGACAAGGCATTCAAAGGCAAGACAAAAGCAGAGTTGGGGTCACAGGCAATAGGTCAGTCCGGGCAGCATACACTCACAGGGACAGAAACAGCCAAAGTTGGCAACAGTAAATCAAGCAAAAGCATACACTAGCAGCATGTCAGCCTACCTTAACCCTGCATTCACTAGGGGTCTTCTAGGCAGGCAATGACAGTGCAGGATTAAGTCAGAAACTAATCTGCCCCTAAAATCGTCTTCAGCTGTGCACAGCCTCAGAGTGTGTGCTGGGGATGCAGATAAAATACATTAGGTTGCATAGTTAAAGGGAAGCAAGGGCTGCTGCTATTTCCAAGTTCGCCTTGCTGCTGCAAGTGACATCATTGGACAGAATAAATGGTGTTTGATACTGGGATGGTGCACAGCTCAGGATCACTGGCGTCTCCTAACAGCTATACCTTCTTTCTAATAGTCTATTTCTCTACTAAATGGCTTGTCTTTCAAATTCCTTTCTCTCAGAGAAATTTCTTTTCGCTCTGCAATATTGAGAGTAGGGAATGCTCCTCTTTAAAGGTTCTGGATGAGCACTTTTGGCAATAAATATTGTGTTACCTGCTGTAGGTTTTCTATATAGTTCCCATAATTTTAATTTCTGTATCTAAAAAATGTATTTAAAACGCACTATAGAAGATTGTAAATTTTAGAATATATTGATTTGCCTGAAATTTTATCATGAACTCACCAAATAATGTTAAAGATCCTTGACAAATTATCAAAATATCATCTATGTACTTTCTCTACATAACTCTACAAAAATGTTTCTTGTTAGAATATATTGCAACAAAACAATGATGAAAGTGTTAAGCTACATACACACTTCCAATTATTATCGTTGGAAAACGAACGACGAACGTTCATGCACGATATATACGAACGATCATATAGCACCGATCCTGCACATAGAGTTAACGACACGATCGTTCGTAGATATTGTACACACAATAGATACGATCGTTTGAGCGATAGAGGAACTATGTGCACGACAGGAAAGTGAACGGACGTTCGTTCATCACGCATGCTCTGAACATGGACGATCAACGAACGACCGTACACACGAACGATGTTCAACGATCGTCGTCCAATCCGATCCGTCGGTCCGGTCGTTCGTTTCCAGCGACTTTCCTCGTTCGTCGGCGTCGTTGGTTACTTTTTTACGAACGATTTTTTGCCCAATCGATCGTTCGTCGTTCGATTGGAACGATAAAAATTGGAAGTGTGTACGCACCTTTACATTCCCAACTACTTATTTCTTTCTCAGTCAGTCAGTGAGCATGCGGTGGCCAGTTTGCCGCATTGCATATGTGCGCATTACAACGTTAGGCAGCTGGAGGATTAAAATACCCACAACTATCAGCTTCTGATGTCATTTGTTTGCTGGATGTTGTGGGAGACACGTGGCGAAGCGTCTCCAGGTAGGATTAGCTCCCAACATTGCATTTAATTTCTTATTATTTATACAATGCCTTATACGAATAAATTTTTATTTGGCTCAGATTTCTTTACTTACCTTTGGTGAAACTTATTCAGTACTTTTGGGCACTTTTTATCTTTATCAGTAAGTACAGATTCAATTACTTTTCTTTTGATTTTATTCAGTCATTTTAATCTTCAATGAAATCCCTCTTATAATATTCCTGTATCCGGTAATAGTTTCCAACATAAAAACTTGCCATCTTTTGCACAATTTCTAGCTTTATGAAATGTTATATTATTTACCTTGTAAGTTGATAGTTATTTACCTTACATTGTTTATAGGTATTATATTTTTGTTGGCGAGGGCATGCCTATTGATCAGCATGCATACATACATTCTTCCCCCTTTAAATATATTTATATTCACTTAGAGGCAGATGTGGTTTTGGTCATATTAGGCACGCTTTACCCTATATACACCTTTTTTTTTTCATTTTGATTATATTATATAAGATTAGTGTTTATTGACTAATTTATTTGCTCATGTTTAGATATACTATAAATAAATTACTGTTTTAGTGCATGAACAGTAAACATATTATCTTCTTAATATATTTGTTTGCTTGGGGTGCTTGATTACATTATTAGTACCGGTAAAAAAATTCCTGTTTTGCTTTGATGCTTATGCTAACAAGTTAGTCCAGGTAGAAGATACCTTTTAATCTGTTTAAATAAAGTTTATTTTTTATCTTATCTGTAAGTAATGTAAAGTTTGCCATAAAAACGTTGCAATTTAAATGATGAGTAATATTTTCTAATATATCAAAATATTTATATGATTACAATGTATGAGACAGTCTACTGCATAGATATGTATCACTGCACCTTCCTTTATACTTATTACTTAATTTTTCTTGGTATAGAATAAAGGCAGAACAAAAGTATGTTATCAATAACTGCAATAGCAACATCACAAATTATTACAATGAAATACACTTTCGATACGTATTTGTCTGTTTGCAGTTAGATACAGAAAAATAGGTAGCCCGGTAAAGAAATCTGTATGCAACTATTTACATCTCCCTCTCTCTCCCAATTTTCCACACAGTACCTAAAATCAGGGATGGGGTTTTTGCACAGTTTCCAAAATTAAAATGACACAGAATAAAATAGAAATTACAATGAGAACAGAAAAGTAGCTGTCTTCTTCTCACACAAACTGCTACAATTATGTTAACTGCTACAAACTAATGTTCAAATTCACAATAGTTTAGGGATAAATAATATCTTAGACACGTATAGAGATGTGTGTGGACACTTGTGTTACCCAGCATGAAAGTCTGTATGACAATATCATATTCTCTTGCCATTTATTGTACTGTAATGAGCCATGGTACTTGTCATGTTACAAATGCATTGAGTATGCAGGCAGGTACTGTTGTTTGTTTATAACACTGGGGAATGCATTTTTTGTTGAGTTAAATCTTACACTTGCTTTTTACTAATTTTTGGGTGGTAAATCCAGAAATAACCCCATTTTTTTGCTATCGCATCAAGTTTTTACGATACAGGGTACCCTCCGTTTTTGTCAACATACAAATTTTACATACATAAAAAAATAATGAAATAACTTGAATGTACAGTTTATTTAAATTTCTTTTATTCATACCAAGGATTTATTGTTACTCTATGACATTTTTTTTACAGTAAAGCATTTGAAAATTAATTGGGTAGGAGGTTAGGGTAAAAGTTTATGCTTATAGCTTTTCCTGGTGTTCAAGGTTAGGACAATCCTGCCAGAAGCTCCCACAATAGTAAGCCAAATATGTATATCCCATCTACCTTGGTACCATCCTTCCATGACCTTCAAATCTTGGTGGAATCGTTCACCGTGCTCATCACTGACTGAACCAAGTTTTTCTGGGAAGTTAGAAAGATGTCTAGGCAGAAAATGCACCTTGATGCTCATATTGCAACTAAGCATTTTGTAGCTCTCCTAAAGTTTCTGGACAATTTCCGTGTAGGTATTTGCTTGTGTGTTTCTAAGAAAGTCCTTGACAATGGCTTTGAATGATAACCAAGCATTCTTTTCGACTACTGACATTGTCCTGATGAAATGTTCATCTTTGATGAGCTGCCGAATCTGTGGACCATCAAACACACCGGCCTTTATTTTTTCAAATGACAGGCTAGGAAATGCTGAAATGAGGTACTTGAAACAAACTGCTTCATCAGACCCAGTTTCATGTGCACAGGCAAGAATATAATATTCTTTCTATCAACGAGTGGCTCAAATAGAATGTTTGGATCACCTGGTTTTAGGGCAGATCTTGAAGGCCAATTCCTTCCACTCAATGCCTCTCATGAGCTCTGCTGTCCCACATGCACAGATAACAGGGATATTTGGTGTATCAGCCTTGTTGACCAAGAAGGAAGCATACCATTTTAAGGTCAACACGGATAATCCAATTGTGTTGGTGATATTGCAACAACTCAATGACTCTCTTTATGTCTGCATATTCTTCACAAACAGAAACTGAATGGCCATTTGGTACTGACCCAAATATATTGCCATTGTGAAGGAGAACACACTTTTCCGCTTTGAGCTATCGATGAACAGTCGCCATTCATTTGAGTTATAGATTGAAATTCCCAATAGCTGCATTAAACCAGGTATGTTATGGCAATATACAAAGCCACTGTCAGTTTTAAAGTATTTCAGAAATGCAAGTTCTGAAACCTTCTTCTATAGTCCCAAATCACATGCCAAATCACTGAACTCATGCTGACCAAATCCTTTATGAACAGAGTCCTCTTCAATTTCAAACTCTTCATCATTGTTGTCACCTAGTTCATCACCATCATTATTTTCTTCAAGAGAGGGTAATGTAACTAAAACCGTCTCTGGGATTTCATCTGAATGAGCCACCGGGCGTATAGTCGATGGTAGAGTAGTATATTCCATGTTACATATATTTTTCTTGTTATATCCTGAAGTTTTAACTATACAAAAGTAACAGTCCCTGAAATGATCTCCTTGCTCTCGCCAAACTATAGGTATACCAAATGGCATCTTATCACGTGTTCCCTTTGTCCACATCTGTAAACCCTCGACAAACTGCACACCTTATGAAGGGCCCAAGACTTATCTTGATCACAATTTTTAACTTTGAAATATGCCAAATTGGCTTGCTCTACAAATGTGCTGATGTTCGCCCTTTGACTGGGAATGGTAAAACTGACACAGATATAACAAAATGAATCACGGTTGTTTAGGCACTTACGATGAGAAACAGCAGAGCCAGACATGATCTGAAAGAAAGGAAATACGTGTGTAAGTAGAAAAAAATGTTTTGCCTATTCACTATGTAGAGCAGCCCACAACCTTTGACCACAGTGTCTTGCATGTAAATGAATAGCCTATACAAATCAGTATAGAGTAAACACATTATAATTTGAGGTAGAGAAAAACCTGACGTGATAGAAGAAAACAAACTGCACTTTCAGAATCAGCATACCTATTTTAGTTTATATAGGCTTAAAAATTGAAGTCAACAAAAAATTTGTTCAAAATTGTTCCCCAGTGTAAAAAACCCTTAAAGTTTGTCCTGCTTCTCCTCCCGTAGTTTCAGAGATCACTTACAATGCTTAGTCTGGGGAGGCAGAACAGTCTATTGGAAGCTTCAGGACATGCTGTGAGATGTTATATATGGATATGGGAACAGAAAGTTTAAGGACTGTGCAGCACCACATCCATTGTCATGCAAGCCTAATTGTAAGATTCCAAATACTGCACAGACCGTTTATTGGAACTGTTTAATACAAGTATATACAAGTATAATACAAGTATAATAAAAGTCAGTTTGTGCAACACACATGCAGATAGTAGAAACTAGATGCAATACCAAATGCCATACTGAATTCTGAACACTGTATCCTGTGAAGCAAGTTAATCTTGTGTGCATTGCTTTGCAAACACAGGCTTTGCCTTGCGATCTCCAAGCAAAGTAAAGATTGATACATTTCTCTGCTGCTGAAGGACTTTACTATTACTCTTTCACTGCCAGCACAATGGGTCTGATTTATTAAAGCTTTGCAAGGGTGGAGAAGATACACTTTCTTCAATGATCCAGCCAACCTCTCAAATGTCTCAAAAAACCACTGCACATTCTGCAGAAGCTATCCCACTGAAAGAAATTAAACACTGGACTAAGCACCAGGGCAAAGTGCTCAACAAAACTGACTAGGAAAGTTCAAGAGAACTATGAATCTTACAAGGAAGAACTGTTGCCTAATACTAACCATATATGGTCTAAGACTATTAACTCCGTGTCAGCTCTCATGCCCTATGTCTGAAATATACTAATCTCTTAGAGCAGTATACCACTGAAGAATCACAGAAAGAATTAAAAGAATTTGGTGAGCCTAAATGACATAGAGACAGCTTAGCTGAGCAAGCAAAGGCAGAAGCCGAAGTGAGAATCATACAACTCCATGAATGCACCTACCAAACCCTACAAAATTTTCCAAATCTCTACAATCAAGATCTTCCACACTCAGCCAACAACCTATTAAAGTCAGAGCTGATGCAGAAGCTACTAAAGTTCAGGCACCCTTCACTCAAAGAAAAGCTAAAATGGAAGTAGAGGCTGTACGTAAGAAAATATAGGTAAAAGTAGATATGGAAGTAGAGGCTGTATGTAAGAAAGAAGAGATAGAAGTTGAGACTGCATGTAAAAAAGAAGAGATAGAAGTTCAAATCAGTTTATATTGGCAACCCTGGCACAGGTCTTTAAGCGGCATGGGACAGACTTGATAGTAGCTTTGGCAGCCCAAAAGCCATTTAGGGTTCCTTAATCAAAAAGTCCAAAGCTTCCCAAAATATCTGGCAAAGACAGTCTTAAGAACTTAGTGACCTTCTCCTCGAACTCCAGCTTGCCAAGGTATTACCAATCCATGGTATTCAGGAAAGATGGGCAACATTGGGAACAAAGTGCAAGGAAGAAAACCATATTTCCATCCCTCTCTTCTCCTACTTACATGAGTTTATTAGGAGAATTGCAGACACCAAGAATGATTCAAGTTTCTTCTATGGTAAAAAACAACCCTCTTGGTCCACCAATTCCAAGGCCCACGCATTACTCAAAGAGACCGCAGAAGTCCAGTGTCAGTAAAAATAACTTATATTTTACCTGCACCTACTACTGTTCCTGAATGAACAGAACAAAGTAATACAATTGAAAATCCAAATTACCAATGTCCTACATAACAAGCCACACCCACTTGTGTAAAGATGTATTGGCTTCTGGAAAAAGACCCTACCAGAATGTAAAGAATTTTTAAGAAAATTTGGTGTCTGCCTCAAATGTTATGTATGCGCAGAGCACTTTGCTAAAGACTGTAAGGCTACTATTAAGTGCATAGGGTTCAACAGTAATGATCACATACAAGTACTTCATCTACTTCAACACAGTTCCATTTCAACTTCCCTTGCAAAGCAATGTGAGGAGAGTACACATTCAACAATATCTCTTACTTCAGTATCCTCTACTTGTACGAAAGTCTGCTGACCCTAAGGCAGTGTTCCCAACATTTTTTGAGTCATGGCATATATTTTACATGACAAAAATCCCACAGTACACCACCAAACAAAATTGTCACAAAAAGAATATATAACAAAATAATATTATCATCTAGTTTCAATCTCCTAACAATATACTTTCTCGATGAGAAAACGTTTTTTGTCATTCTTGAAAAGCCCAGTTTGCATAGATAGGTTGTGGATGGCGCTATCTTCTGGAGAGTTCCCCTCGCAAGGTCACTATTTTTACTGACCCTAAAAACCTCCAGTACCCACGGTCTGCTCCTTGCCTCAACTCTTGGCAGGCCTGTTGGTCTTTGTTCTTTTCTTGTTCCGCCAAATCCTGACCTGATGCTTTTTCTCGTTCCTTTGACCCGCAGGATTCCAAATCCACTGCTGAGCCAGAATTTATCATTCCTCCAGCCCATATCCTGGCCTTGACGATTCAGGAATCTGCTATTCCCCCAGGTAAAATCTCGATGCCTCCTCAACTTTTCACTAGAATATTACAATGGGCACACGATTCCAAACGTTCTTGTCATCTGATGTGAAGGACTATGTCAAGGCCTGTGCTATCTGTGCTCAGACAAAGTCATCTACCTGCGCCCTAGCGGGACTGCTTCTTCCTCTGCCCATTGCAAAAGAGCCTTGGCATCACCGGTCTGTATATTTCATTATGGATCTTCCACCTTCCAATGGCTGTATGATCTTTTGGGTGGTCGTGGATCACTTTTCTAAAATGGCTTAATTTGTACTTTGTGCTTTACCATCAGCAGCTACATTGGTACCAGTCTTTCTTCATGAATTTTTTATGCTTCACGGTATGGTTACGCATATTGTATCTGATTATAGGATTCAGTTTACTTCCCACTTTTGGAAAGGCTTTTGTAAATCCCTGGACATTTCTGCTGAGTCCTCCTCGGTCTATCACCTACAGATGAAAAAAGCAGACGGAAAAAGTTAATTAGGCTTTGGAGTAATGTGTTCGAGTCCTGGTAACTGCCACTATGACGACTGGGTAGCTTTGTTACCATGGGCAGAGTTCACCCATAAGAACCATGTCAGCACCAGAACCAAAAAGTCCCCATTCTTCATTGTCTACAGCTAACATCTTCGTCTCCGGTATCCTATATTTCTCTGTGCCTTGCTGAGAAACTTCAGTCATATCTGAGCTTCAAATTCTGAGCATCTGTTTCACACAGCTTTCCGACACAAGAAGTTTTGCAGATGGGCATCACCATAAAGTACCTCCTTTCCAACCTAAAGATGAAGTCTGGCTCTCCACGAAGAAGATCCGTTGCAAAGATCCTTCTCTGAAATTTTCTCCACATTTCGATTGTTCATTCTGTAATTTGATTTGATAATTACTAACAAAACTGATCTATCCATAACTTATTGAAAACATAAAATAGACTTCCGGTTCCGGCGCCTCATGGAGTAGCAGCTTACAGAGGAAGCCCCCGCTCACCTGGCTATATTTTCACCACCGATTGCCTGCTTCACGTCTGAAACCTCAGGAACGGCACTCCACTATCCTCAATAATCTTCCGGATGGATAAGTTCCTAGAACGAACACCGGCGGATCGTCCCCCCATGCTGAAAAAACAACTTGAGAAGGGCCACGCCATGCTATCCAAGATGGCAGATGCTACACCCACATAGGCACAAAAGGCCTTGATCTCCAACACTGATGACAGGGCACACCCTGTCTCGGAACATACATTGATCGTGGATGCAGTAGCGATACTCCAGAGACCGACACTGCAAGAGGCCACTGATACGACAATCAGTAAGGGGATATTATCCCTTAGACAAGAGACCGTTCCCCTACACTTAGCAATGCTGAGGGTAAACTCACGTCAGTTAAAGACGAACTTGTACAAGCTCAAGGCACTATTACTGCTATGGGCCAGCGGATTGATAGCTTTTTAGATAAAATTGATGAGCTGGAAAATACCAACCACAGGAACAACCTACGCATTGAAGGGGTACCCGAGAAATATTCCACAGGCCAACTTTTGGAGCTCTGCTCTTCTATTATCCCAATACAACTGGGGATACCCAAACCGTGTAAGGTAGAGAGAGCTTATCGCTTAGGTCCACAACGGAAAGACAGCAATAACCCCAGACCTATAATCACTCATTACAGGACTATGCAGACAGATCGGCTATACTAAAATCCTACAGAAATCAGCGTGACCAACCACTAGAGGGTGCAAATCTTCTAATCTTTGTGGATTACTAAACAATTGTGGTTCCATCTAGCATATCCGGCTACTTTACATATTGCCAACTTCCAAGTAGCGAGTTATGTGTTTACTAATCATAGAGATGCAGAGGCATTCTTTGGCAAGTGGCTTTCTTCCTCTGAACCGATGCAGGAGGCATTACCTGCGGAGTCGGTTATTGGACCGGACATCATGCATAAGGCCCCGGAATCACCCAATTCTGTAACATCAAATAAATCTTTGAGAAGACACGAACGTACTGTCAAAACACCTCGCATGCATGCTAAACCACCACGAGATAAAGCAAGGATGAAAAGCAGAGAACAGATGTTCTTGTCTTTTTATTATTATAAGTCTTTTATTCCTTACCTACAGTTTCTTTACAATAAAAGGCGTGAAGTAGCACATATTCCACTGTATTTTACTCATCGGATGTGGATCTGCACACAATTGCACTAGTGTATATGGCACCCATGAGGAAAAAGGGAAGTCCCCTAAATCTGAAGTATTGTTGGATGTACTTTGTTACAATGTCCTACTTTACCATCCTTTTCTGATCCTTACCTTGGACTTTTTGATAAAACGGACCACCACCAACCTGATAATTATTACTGTCATCTCATCATCTACTCGACTAAGTGATACTTTGAAGACCTATCTGACATGGGATTCATTGGACACCTAAACTCGAATTATCCTTTTTTTAATTAGGATAAACTGAACGGTATTTTTCAGTACATCATGAAAGTTGTTGACATTTTACTCTTAGTATTTATATGTTCTTTAACCTCCCTGGAGGTATTCCCGAGTGTGGCTCTGTGTTCATTGTCAGTGCCAAAAGTGGTAACCCCGAGCCACACTCGGGGTGGAATTGCCAGGGAGTTTTAAGGTCCAACCTGGATCCCACGTTCCAGCAGGGTCCTTCAGCGGTTCCCGCGGCGTCCTCCAGTGCAGCATCCTACAGCAATGCCTGAAATCTGCTTCCCCTGGCGATGCCGTCTGGCATCTGCATCCCCGGCGTGTGAACGTTGCGGACGCAAGGCCACGGGAAGAAAATGCCGGCCTGGTATCTGTTTGTGAGCCTTAGGCTGGAGGGCAGGACCGTAGGACTGGTAGGCCGGACCAGGCGTGAAATTTTTAAGAATGAAAGAATTTTTAATATTTTTAAATGTACTGGTTTTACATTACAAAATACTCATTATTCATACCGTCAGAGAGGTTAATAGTATGGTACGTATAATTTCTCGGAATGTCAAGAACTGAGGTCTCCAAATAAGGGGATGTCAGTCCTGAGGCACTTGAAACGCCTCAGGGGTGGACATGGCATTTTTACATGAGGAAGATTTTAATAGGATGCAAAAATTATGGGTGGGCAAGGTACTGGGCTTTCCAGCAATAGGCAGGAAAGCAGGAGTTCCCATCCTCATGCACAGAAATTTGAGGTGTGAAGTGGTATAATCTGCATGTGATCAGGCGGGAAGGACTTTGAAACTCACACTGAGGATTCTGGATATGGAATTGTCACTCTTTAATTTATATGCACCAAATTCCCCTTCAAGTACCTTTTTTCAAGAAGTGACTAATTGGAGCACTCAAGATCCCACTGGCAAAAAAATAGTAGGGGGAGACTTCAACACTGTCATGCAGGCAAATGAGGATACAACGTCTCCTCATGGTTATGGTCAGAGTACTTTGCTGGGGAATGTCTTAGCGTACCTCCCCACACAGAGAGATCCCATCTCATCGGGTACCTTGCTAGCTGAATTTGCACAAACCATGCACCAATTTCCAATTGAAAGGCAGTATACCTTTTTTTCTCACGTACATGCATCTCAGTCAAGGATTGACTACTTATTTTGTACTGATTACCTTTTAAACTTTGTATAGAGAAATCTTGATCATAGCACTTTCTGATCAAGCACCATTAGCATTGACAGCATTGACAGACAACCAGCCTCGTACCGCCCAATCTCACTAATAAATTTAGATGCTAAAGTACTCTCTAAAATACTAGCAGATAGACTGGCCAGGTACCTACCGACATTAATATCCCCGGTACAGGTAGGGTTTGTCAAGGGCAGATTAGCCATGACAAAAATCTGCAGAGTTCTTACAGTGTTAGAATATGCCAAACAACATCCAGTTAGATCTGGCAATGATGGGTATCGGCGCCGAAAAGTTCGATAACGTACATATCCCCTGGTTATTCCAACTCTGGAAAGAGTAGGTATTTGTAAACCATAATACAACCTGTTGGCAACAATGTACTCTGACCCCCATGCAGGAATACCCCAAAGATTTTATCGAGCTTCATACCATTAGGGGGGGGGGGGGGCATGAGACAAGGCTGCCCCCTATCCCCCCTCCCTAACATAGCTATTGAACCTTTTATAAGATATATAGACACTGTAGATTCCCTACAAGGTATTAAGATGCACAATACTGGAACTTAGGGCCACATTTTTTGCAGGTAGCATTTTGTTATTTGCCTCTAATCCTACCCAGGATATTCCTAGAATACAACAAATACTAACATTGGAGAGGTGGCAGGTCTGAAAATTATTTTTCAAAAAGAGAGATCCTCCCTTTGACTAATTTAAGATGCAGGACATGGAAAACCTTCTCACCTTTCACTATTGTCAGGGATCATCCCATTTACCTTGGTATATGTGTAGGCTATTTACCTTTGTTCTAGAAAATACAAAGAGAAATGCAAATATGGGAAACATTGCCATTATATTTTATGGGAAGGTGTCATTTAATTAAAATGGTGTCTTTCCTCAGATTACTGTACCCACTCCAGACTATACTAATACTACTCAAGCATGTAGATATTCAACTTTTATATAAATCATTTACTAAACTTGTGTGGCAAAGTAAAAGGTCAAGGATATCTTTACCGTTTCTCCCAGTAATAGGTTAATTAAGGGGGGTTTCATTTTCAAAAAAACTGGACTTTTTAATATAGCCTTCAATTTTAGACACATGGTTGATTGGATTAGAGGGACTTTATACTACTATAATACGAAGTTGGAACAGGCCTCGGTGTATCTTTGGACCTTGACAGCACTTTTCCATTGTAAAAGTTCTCAATTACCTTTACTATTAAAGCATAATGTACTCATATTTAACACAATACTTACCTGGAGAGAAATTGGACACAAACTTGACGTACCATTTTCCATATCTAAATATTTATTGATCAGAGGTAATCCACTGTTCCCACAAGGAATGGAATATAAAAGTTACCAAAAATAGGCTAGTAAGGGTTTAACTACTGTAGGTGAGTTTTTTTTTTCATTCAAGCCTCCCCAGATCAGTTACCTTGAGGGCTTTGCAACAAAAATTTGCTCTACCACCATAAGCAGTGCACCCACTATACTATTTAGAATTTCTGAAATTGTGCAAATCACAAATATCCGATCCTGTTTAAGTAGCGCACTATGATTGATAGGTTTGACAACTTACGGGCAGTAACACCGCTATCCATTGCATCCCTATATTCGCATTTAGACGTTGTATCTCAAGCCACTCTGGGACTTCAAAGTCCGGGGATGGCAAAGAGATTTTGATATTCTGGATTTTATGGATAAAATAGTACAGGGGTATCTTGCTCCAAATTAGGTCTGGAGGGAAGCTCAATTTAAGATATTACACAGAGGGTATAAAGTGTTCCGACCTGTGGATGAAACCAATTCTTCAAGTCAAACTAGAAGCTCACGACGCCTGGGGTATATTAACACCATTACCCTCAGACATAGTTTATGGGACTGTGCCCTGATAAAAAAGTTATGGGAAGACTGAGTATATTAACAGAGTAACGAAAATAAGGATATCACTTGAACCCTTACTATGTTTGTTTGGGTGTTGGAATGCATACGACAAACCCCTGATGAAAGGGACAAGACACTAGGTATAATTATGCCTAATTAGCTACACACAGAGCTATAATGTTACAGAGGATCAACACCCCACCGCCTGAAGTGTATGTGGTTGTGGCTTCATTGCATATGTTGTTTTATAAGAATTTTCTAGAGGCAGATGATTCGGATGATAATACTGTAACAAGATTCTTTGATCAATGGTTTGCTTACATGTATTGTACACTTGATCGAAGCAAATTCGATCAGATAATGCACCGTCACACTATGTGGCACAATCTTCATGTCCCATGATGTTCTACATATATTTTTTCAATGGTCAAACTGATAGATAAAGGTGGTTATGCTTATAATATGCAACAATAGTCTTCAAGATCAGATATTTTATTACCCCTTCCTCCCTGTTTTTCCCCCAAACCCTTATACCCCATCAAATCCCCTCATGTTTTTCTTGATTTACCCATGTTTTAGTTAAAGAAAATACAAAAAGAGGGTAACAGTTAGACATGTCACAACAGGCTTTTTACTGCAATGGTTGTGATCAGGACTGAGTGACATTTCAACAGTGGTTACCAAAGAAAGGAAAGAGAGTGATGAGGTGACCCAGAGATGAGACTGGGATGCAGGAAGGAGAGAAGCAGCAGAAATGGCTGAAGTCCTGAATTGAAGCTAAGTAACACTAATTGTGCATATTTTTATTGTATGTTTAAAGTAGGACAATAGGTTAGCAGTGTTTGTCTGTATTGTTGATGTCTTCATTGTTTTTTCATCAGTGCTTGCTTGCCTGTTTATCTTTCTGTTTACATTTTTACACTTTTGACCTAATAAAGATATACATATTACACCTTAATACTGTGTGTTACCTGAACTCCCTTGAAATCTGCTGTGGAGCCGAGATTAAAATTTAGCATAATAAAACATTACACCAGTTTCAACTGGAGTGGGCATTGTTGATTACTTTTGCTGATTAAAAATGTTGAATAAAAATGTTGCACAAATTGTTGAGGGGGAGTAAGCATGCTGTATAATTAATTGGAAAGCAGAGAGTCTGTCACCTGTCTGCTTGGGCCACAGATAGTCCATGGATTTCTGTAGCAAGGAAACTTGCCTAAGTATGCTTCTCCTCTAAATAAAACTTTGGGTGATGGATTTGCTGAACTTTCCAAAGACTTTAGCCCTAAAAGTTTCAGGTTCAGTAAGGCAGAGATGCGGACAGCAGCCATGCTTGGTTGGCATTTCCTCCATGCTCTGCATGTGGAATCTAAGTTGAGGAAAGAGGCAGAGTTAAAAAGGGAACTATTGAGATAGCAGCTTGCAGTGACATCCAAGTGTTTGCAGGATACTTTTTGCAAGGCTGTAGAATTAAAAGTAGGGTAACAACCGTAAAATCTGCAGTGGCTTCTAAGTGTGTTCAGACTGCTGTGGACAAATTTGACTGCAGCTCTCAAAACCAAATCTAATAAAGTCCTAACAAAGGACAAGCCTGTATGTAGAGGTAGGACGTGTCCCACTATACTTGTCCTTTCTAGAAAGGAGATAGATGGGATCCCTACACCAGCTTTGCTCTAGAGGTAAAACAAGTGGTTGGGAAAGGCAAATTCAGTTGCATTCGATTTTTTTGTTGTCTGGGGCACACAGATAGAGAGTGCCATATTGTGAAGATTGGCCACAGCAGGTCAGTGCTTCCAGGACAGCTTAGAAAAACAAATGTATTCCTACCACTGGTTTAGCAGGCCTTGGTGTGAAAGTATCACATGGTAAAAGTGGGCACCCTACAAAAATTTCACCTCAGAATTGAGCAGAGAGATAACTATGTGGTGTGTTGGCCTAGTTGGAAGAAACTGTGTATATTGGCCTATTTAGAAAGGACATATAATCTGCTTTGTTTTTTATTTTAAGGTGATAAGTAGAGATGTGCGAATCAAAGCTGACAAAGTGAAATTCGATCCGAATTTCAGAAAATACTTAGATTCGCAACAAATCCGAATTTCCTCGCGATTCATGGTAACGAGTCACAATTTTTTCTAAAATGGTGGCTACACATGTGAGGACATGGGGCAAGGAACTCTGGGAAGGCGGGATGACCCATAATGCCATGCATGCAGCCAATCAGCAGCTAGCCAGCCCTGTGATGTCACACCCCTTTAAATAGCCTCAGCCATCTTGGATTAGGACATTTTACAGTGTTCTGACTGCAGGGAGAGATGTGTGCAGGCGCTAGGGAGAGTGATAGAAAAAACCTAATAGGATAGGTAAAACTCAAAAAACAATTTATAAGTGCAGGAAAAGGATAGGGAGGAATCATTTCACAGCATCTTAGTGCAGGGAGAGATGTAAGAAGGCGCTAGGGACAGTGCTAGAAAAGCGATTTACAAGTGCAGGAAAAGATTATTTGGGGATCCAAATAGCCATTATACAGCTCTGTCATTCCATCAATTTATATATCCAGAAAAATTTATATGCACTTCACTGTTGCAGTTATTTGTGGTCAAAGCGTTTAGTGATGTATTTCAGTACAAAAATACAAATATATTCTCAGTTCACTTCTGCAGTTATATGTGGTGATAGCGTTTAGTAACGTATTTGAGTACAAAAAGAAAAATATATATGCAGTTCACTGTTGCAGTTATTTGTGGTAAAAGCGTTTAGTGGCATATTTCTGTACAAAAATAAAAATATATTCGTCGTTTTTAGGTGTGTTTTAATTTGCTTTTAATTTATTTAGTTCAAGTAAAAGTATGTCAGAGAGAGAAGTGGCAGGCCATGTACAGAGGAGTGGCAGAGACCTAAATGTTTCTGGCGCAGGCAGAGGTCGCAGCAGAGTAAGGGGGTGTGTCAGCAGGTGTCGCAGCGAGAGGCCTGAGCTCCCTGTCGTGTCTTGACCAGCAACCCAGCGATTCTTGATTGGTTAACTTGGTCATCCACTTGATCCCAAGAGACATCAGACACCCCCAGCCAAAAGTCGGTGAGTTCGTCAGACACAACCCTTAGTTGGCATGGCCCGGGAGAGACCCTGTGCCCTCGCCTGTCCTCAACTTGACTCTGTCCATTGATGTTCCCTTAGCCACAGAAGTATTGTATGCTGTAGGCTCAGCTCCACTATACAGCAAGGAAGAGCTAGTAGAGGACAGTCAGCAGCTACTGCCCAGCCAAGATATGGAGGAGACATTCGCTGCTTCCTCCGCTAGGCGTGCAAGTAGTGATGAAAGTAGTGGCATGGGAGGTGGTGTTGCAAGCAGTCAGGCTCCTGACCCAGAGACCGTTGAGGAGGACATCAGTGACGTGCTGACACTACTTGCTGATGATGAAGCCGATCACACTTGGGAGCTGGGTGAAGAAGGGGCTTCATTATCATCAGAAGGGGGTGGCAGTTTGCCCCTGAGGCAGCGGCTGAGCCAGCAAGGTGGTAGCATGGCTGGTAGTCAGCAGGGTGGCAGCAGTTGGAGGTCAGAAGCGAAACATGCCCGGGGTAGACCACATGCTTCGCAGCAGCCTACCTGCCCGGGAAGTAGTGGTGCAGGGGTTCTCGGACGCAGCGGCAGTAGCAGTCAGTGCGGAGTGTTGAGAGGGAAATCACCTACTCGGCGGTGTGGCAGTTTTTTGTTAAGCTGCCGGAGGAGGTTAAAATGGCTATATGTAGAATATGTGGCAGAAGGTGAAGGGTGGCCAGAGTGCCAATGTTGGCACCACAAACCTTCGTCAACATATGCAGCGTCACCATAAAGTGGCCTGGGAGAACCGTGGCTCCGATGTGGTTGTCCAGCCTGCCGTAGCAACCGCTGCATCACCCAGTGGCACGCACCGGCTTTCAGGCAGTCAAGGCTCCACCACCTCAGCCGAAGGGAACAGTATGTCATTTCCATCTTCTGCTGATCCAGATGCTCCTGCTCCTCCTACTCCTCGTCAGTCATTCCGTAGGCAATTGATCACCGAAGCGATTGCCAAGAGACAACAGTATGCGTGCACTCTTCCAACGGCGCAGAAGCTGAATGGGCTCCTTTCCAAGTTGCTGGTGCTGCAGTTCCTCCCTTTCCAAGTGGTGGTCTCTGCACCTTTCAGAGAACTGATGGCTTGTGCCGAGCCAAGGTGGAGAGTCCCAAACCGTCATTTCTTCGCGAAAAAGGCAGTACCAGTCCTGCACAAATATGTAGAACAGAAGGTGGGCCAGTCCTTGAGCCTGTCGGTGTCTGCCAAAGTGACGCTGTTCTGCACCTGGTTTGCCTAGGGGAACGTTGTCACACAGGGGAGAAACTGCTCTGTGTGATTCATCAAGAGATCGAATCATGGCTTTTTCCGTGACAACTCAAAATCGGAACCATGGTGACCGACAACGGGAAGAACATTGTGTCTGCGCTGCGTCAAGAAAGGCTGAGCCATGGCACGCGTCTTCAATCTGGTTGTCAAGCGGTTCTTGAAGTCTTCCACCCATCTGCAAGACATAATAAAAGTGGCCAGGAGACTTTGCATGCACTTCAGCCACTCATACACCGCAAAGCATACCCTCCTTGAGCTGCAGCGGCAGAACGGCATCCCCCAACATAGGCTGATATGCGACGTTTCCACCCGTTGGAATTCCACCCTCCATATATTGGACCGACTATACGAATAGAGAAAGGCCATCAACAAATTCTTGATGATCCAAGCAGATAGGAGTACTCCCATGTGTAACTTTGATGTCAGCCAGTGGCAGCTCATGCGTGACACCTGCCGTTTGCTCAGGCCCTTATAGGAGGCCACGTTTTTTGTCAGTATCCGGGACTACGGGATGAACCACGTCATTCCACTGCTTCATGTCCTGGAACAGATGCTGGTAAATCTGACTAGTCAGAGGACTGGAGACGTGGCGCCTAGATCTCACAGCCACATGAGCTCTGTGGGGGCTGAACTGGAGGAGGAGGACATTGGAGCAAAGGCAATGTATAGCGAAATGGGTGGTTTTTCGACAGGAGAGGAGGAGCAGGAGCAGCCAGAGGAGCAAGAGGGAGATGAGGAAGACGAGGCAGAGGACCCAGACAGACCGTGGCAGTATGCAATGGAGATGGAAGCAGGGAGTCCTTCCGAGCGGCCAACTGGCCAAGTTTGCCCTGGAAAAGCTGTCCTGCCCGGCCAGTAGTGTGGCATCAGAGTGGGTGTTTAGTGCGGCGGGTGCCATAGTTACCCCAAGAAGAACTCGCCTGTCCACCCAAAATGTGGAGAGACTGACCTTTGTCAAGATGAATCAGGCGTGTATCAGCCAGGATTTCCACCCACCAATGCCTGATGCATCTGATTAGATGATCCATGCCGCCTCACCCAAACCTTGACAAAAGAGACCAGTTTCTTCTGGCTACCTGCCTCAGCTACTACTCTGATGCTGCCATCCGCCTGATGCCACACATCGGATGCCAAGTGCTCCTTCTTTCACCCACCTCCGTCAGCGGGTACTGGTATTGCCACCCACCGCCCCACTCTGTCACCGGGACACT
>NC_092862.1:84626305-84637964 GCF_032062135.1 Pyxicephalus adspersus | reverse complement strand
AGTCTACCCCACAGAGAGGTGATGGCGGGGCAGCACCAGCCCAGCACAGTGCAGCCATTTCGCAGACGCCAAGGAAGATTTCCTTGGAACAAAAGACAATAAAGGAGAATTTGCAGCAACAAGTTTTGATTCCCACCGGCCAGGTGCGCTTAGCCCACCTGAAAGCCCAGCAAAGTAAAAACAGTGCTGAAAGTACTAAAAAGCCAACAAATGCGGCTTTGGGGGCTCCATCAGTTCAGAAATCTTCCCAGATTTCTGCAAATACAACCAGCAGTACAAAGCTCCAGTCTGAGATGGGGTCAGCGGCCCACAAATCACCGCAGATTCGTCCATCACCTGTGAGTGGGAAGGGGGCAGCGCATGACATGGCTTCCAGTCTATCTGAGGACCCAGCAACGTTTAAACACCCAGCAGAGGTGACTGAGCAGAAAGTAACAGCCTGCCAGCCTGGGATGAGCGTAGCACAGAACATTCCAGCCCTTGTAAAAGAAATGGAAAGCCTGAGGAAAGCAAAGAGAACAATCCAGAGCCAGAAAGAGGGAATTTATAAATTAAAGGCTGCAAATCCCTCCAAGGAGGCTCTGTATGACAGCAAGCTGAAATCACTGGCTATGGAACTTGCTTCGGTGGTTGGGAAGATCGACTCCAGTCCAGGAACAACTGGGACCCATAGGAGAGACTTATAAGAATAAAGATCATTTCCAAGGGACTGAGGAACCCACCAGTATGCCATTGGTAAGGAAATCTGTGTTGCAGCAGCCAATATTTTCTTACCAGCGAAAAGACCGTCTGAGGATAGCAATGTAACCAGGGAGTTTCAGCAGCAGAAGAGAGACTCTGCACTATCACCACAGCCAGCAGGGGGCAGCAGTGAGAACTTTCATTTTGCAACAGGAACATCTGCAGAGGTATTAAGGGGCAATTCTGCTCAGCTGGGAGCAATGGACAGCAGTGCAGCCCAGATAATGGACTCACTTGAGAATGTAGAGATCCATGGTGGGGGGAGTCAGGAGTCTCCCATTACTGATAATGCTGGGGGAGGTAATGCTGGGGGTAATTTGTTTGATGGGAAGGTGCAAGGCATTTCGCAAGGATCTGAATGTACTAGCTCAGATAATCATGGCAATGAGAAGATGGTGCCGGATATGACAAATGATTTCCCCCCTCAAGTAAATCAGCCACAAACATCTAATGGGTCCAGTAGTGGTTCTGGGCTGGTACCTCTTCAGAACGCTTGGAGCCGCAGGGCCCCTTCAGTGTTTGCCAGCACTGTCTACCTGGGGCAAGCGTTTAAGAGGAGAAATGTGGTGAGATTTAGGAATAAAGGTCCCAGGGATGAATTACCCAATAGGCGTTATGTGGTGTGGGAATTGTTGTGTCACCAGATGGGCTTTGTACCAGCTGATATTCTGGCCATCATTAACCTCCCAGATAATCAGGGTTATGATGTCAGCATTAAGCTAATGTCAAACTTGGATAAATTCTGGGCTCAGTTCAGCAGGTTCAGGAATACAGAAGGCTGGGACAAGTTTACCTTTATCCCAATCTCAAAGCCAGATACAGTGAATGTCAATATCTTATTCTGGAAGGAGTCGGTTCCCCCCCATGACATTGTAATCTAGCTCAGACGCCATTGCGATTTGGTCTCTGACCTGACCAAGAATAAAGATGCCGATGGGATCTGGACAGGGGGTTGGAGAGTTTCAGTGAAGCTGAGACAATCTAATAATGTCACCCATCACCTGCCAAATTCTTTTTTTATTGGTCGGGAGAGAGGTGTTTGTTTCTATCCCGGTCAGCCAAGGCTGTGCTATAAATGTGGCAAATCCGGTCACCTGGCCAACATTTGTACAGTAAAGAAGTGCAATCTGTGCGGTGAAATTGGCCATACAGGGTCAGATTGTGTGAATGTGCGGTGTAACTTGTGTGGTGAACATGGCCATTTCCATAGAGAATTTTCGGAGGCTTATCACAACCTATGTAATGACCCTGCAGATGAGGAGCTGATGACTGCCACAGAGGTCTTAGAGGAAGAAGCTTTAATGTCATAAGAGATAATCCTGACCAGAGAAGATCCTCAACCAGAGGTGCAGGAAACCAGAACACACTTGGCAGGTGAACAACCTGGAGAACATTTATCCCAGGATTCACTGCCATCTGCCATTAGTTCTGCCTCTGTTGTGCCATCTCCTTCTGTGCAGGGTGAAGTCACACAATCTAAACGGAAAAATAAAAAAAATAAATCTACCCGCAAGCTGAGGGGGAATGGATGTTGGTAGAGAAACCGACAAAGAAAGTAAAAGGTGCCAAAGAAGTAGGGGGGGTCATTGCCTCTAACAGGTATGATGTGTTGGCGGGATCCAACACTGATCCCTATGAGTTAGAGCTAGAACAGGAACTAAAAAGAATAGAAAGAGAATGTGAGTCCTGGTCAGATTATGATCCACCTATCAAGAAAAGATCCTTTCCAGGGCCAGAAATGGAGGAATCAGTCATGGAAACCAGCAATGGGGATTCAGACTCAGATTTGCCATGTTTAGAGTAATTGTTCTGTTCCTCTGCACTATGACGGCAGAGTTCTCTTTAAGTATTGTTTCCAGTAATGTGAACAATATAAAAATTAAAAGAAGTAGGCATGCAGTATATGAACACATGAGATACCTGGATGCAGATTTTTGCTGTGTTTTTGCTGCAGGAGACTCGCCTGTCCTCCGTGAAGTCATTACGTGATGCGGAGGCCGAGTGGCAGACCGGACCCTCATTTTGGTCCCTGGCTGCTGAGACTTATGCAGGGGTTGCCATTCTTTTTAATACAGGGGATGTAATAATCCATAGATTGTCAGAAATATCAATGGGTAGATGTCTGATGTTAGAGGTAACTATACGTGGGAGAAGACTCCGGTTCATTAATATTTATGGAGCACAAGTCATATCAGAAAGAGTCAGTCTATTCAATGATGTAAAACCCTATCTGTTCTCTTCCATTCCAGTCATCATGGCTGGGGTTTTCATGTGGCCCTAAGTCCAAGTGACAGGTCCTCAGGATGAACAGGGCGTCGAGATGCCAGGGTTCTCAGCCAAATCATCTCCCAGACCGGGTTATATGATGTGTTCACCTATGGGGGAAGGACGCCAGGTTTCACTTATTTCTCGGGTGAATGGAGTAGAATTGACCTAGCCCTGGTGAGTTGTACAGAAACTGTCACAGATAGGAATGAGTAATTAGTGCCTTTTTCTGATCATGTTGCCCTTTTTTTTTGTTTGGGGGTTGGTAAGCGCCCGGACATGGGTGGGGGACTCTGGAGACTGAACTTCAGCCTTTTAGAGGAGCAGCTTGTACAGGAAGAAGTAGAAAGTCTACTGCAAAGACAGATGGATAGGCAGGACATCTATGAATGTAATCCAGGAGGGAAGATGTCAAGGAGGACATCACTTCTCGATTAAAGAAATTATCAGCCAATAGGGGAAAAAGTAAATATAGGCACTACCTGGGATTACGGAAAGAGTTGGAGTCCCTTTACTCAGATGGGGTGGTGGCAGGGGAAAAGATAACCCAGCTAAAATCTGAAATCAAGCAATATCAGTACAGCATATACGACTCCTTAAAGTTTGAAAGAGATTACGGGACCCTGGGAACACCAGATTCCTTTGAGAATTGCAGAGATAGAGTGGAGAAGAAACTGATAACTGGTCTCATGGATTCCCATGGGGTTTTACAGGACTCCCGTGCAGGAATCCTAGAAGTTGTAAAAACATACTATGCTGTCTTATTCCAGAAAAAGGATTTAGATAATGAAAGGATGACCAAGTTTTTGGCAACAATTCCAGGTCCTGACACATATTTTAGACTTTTCCCCCCTCACAGCAGACATAACGGTAGCGGAAGTCAAAGAGGCCATAGACAAGTTGTCCCAGAGGAAGGCACCGGGTCCTGATGGCATAACTGCCAAATTTTATAAGAAATTTAGAGATATTCTGGCTCCTATTCTTTTGGAGGTTTATAAGAGCTGTCTAGGAAAGCGTCTGATGTCCCGGTCCATGAGATTGTCATCCTTAGTCCTACTGTCAAAGGGCAAAGAACCAACTGATATTAGGAACTGGAGGCCTATAGCCCTTTTAAATGTCGATAGGAAAGTTCTAGCTAAAATTTTGTTTTGTAGACTGGTTAGTCTTTCCTCATCACTACTGACAAGCAGTCAGTTTGGTGCGGTGAAAGGATGGAACGTCTCTGGAGCTGTCATCTCATTAAGGGAGATCTTTGAGAGATGTAAAGTATTTGGCTATGGTAAATATGCTGTCAGTCTCGATCAGGCCAAAGCCTTTGACAGAGTGGACCATGACTACCTATGGGCAGCTTTGCTGAAGTATGGCATCCCAGAGCTCTTTGTAGATTGGTTAAAAACTTTATACAGATAAGCTGAGAGCTTCCCCCTCATCAATGGGAAATGTGAAACAAGGTTGCCCCTTGAGCCCACTTTTGTACGTCTTTGGTATCGATCCTTTTCTGAGATCTTTGCAGGAATGTGGATTCCAGGGGGTGATAATTTCCAATAGCCCTCCTCTGACTATGGTAGCATATGCTGATGATGTGACTGCTGTGATATTCACTCCTCGTGAGGCCGCCATGTTATCTTCAGCTATAAGAAATTACTACCAAGCTTCAGGGTCACTGATCAACCTGGAGAAAAGCAAAGCTCTCTGGACCTTGGAAGGTGATCCTGGCTTTCATCTGGCACAGTTAACGATAGCCTCAACCCAAATCAAGATCTTAGGGGTTAGATTTGGTAGAGAAGACAATGCTAGATTAAACTGGGAGGAAAAATTAGAAGCTGGGAATGTAAAAGTTCAACGTTGGAAACATTTCAAGCTGACCTATAGAGAAAGGGTGGCGATGTTAAAGACTTACCAGGTCCCTGTATTTCTCTATGTGTCTGTGGTCTTCTCATTGCCTGATAGCCTATCTGCTAGGCTGTTTAGTTTGTTTTTCCAGCTTTTTTGGGGAAATAGGTTAAACCCAATAAAAAGAGGAGTAACTTACCTGCAGAGAAGAGAAGGGGGTTTGGGCATGCTGAATTGGGGCCTTTTTTTGACTCCTTGTTCCTGAAAGTGAATTTTGGGGGCCTGGATACCAATGTCCATCCCATGTGGGTAAGCAGCGTCAGAGCCTGGATAGAGCCCTTTGCAGAATGCTGGTTAAAGGGAAAAACACTAAAGAGGGGGAGATGGTCTCATTGTCACCTTCCACTATACCTGCGCTCAGGTCTGAAATCCCTGAGGAAATGGGGAATAGAGAAGTCATACCTGGAGAACAGCACAAGAAAACAGCTCTACCATAGTATCTGCAGGTCCTTCTTCTGCTCTCCACTGGCACTCAGAGACTGTGTCACATCGGCTCTGCAGGAAAGTTTGAAATATCTAAATGGCCATAGATTACCTGCGACTTTGATTTTGTTCTAGAAGTGTTTGTGCGCGGAATGTTGTAAATGTTGTATTTTATTCTGTTTGTTTTTACAATAAAAATATCCAGACTCTGTCATTGTGCCACTCTCTAGGCTCCAGATGCTGTCCCCAACTCCACACTCGGTCATTGTGCCACTCTGTAGCCTCCGCCTGATGCTGCCGCTGCTGCCACATCGGTCACCCTCTCCACTCTGTCGGGGGGGCTCTATTTGTATAAGCAGTTAATAGAACAGGTTCTGTAGACATCTATGTAGAATCAGCTGACGAGGGTGTAAAAGGAGTGCGCTTCTTCTTGACGCTAACATGGACCTGTAAGGCTGAGTTCATACTTGAGTCAGTTTGGCCCTGTGACTGCCCAAATAAGTGAAGTGTGCAGTGATTCTAATTGTGACGCCTGTCATCTGCATGTCATACTGACTCATAGTATTTTTTCACTTCCACAGCAGACTCCCTATGCTATGTGTTACTGCAAGGCACAGTGTTCTACACCACTATCAAGGCTATCTGCAGCCTGGAAATTGCTGTTTTTTGCGACATTCGCCGCAATTAAATTTAGATTGAAGCAAATCTTTTCGGAAAATTCGGCGAACTAGCCGAAGCAAATTTTCGAGAACTTCCCTCATCTCTAGTGATAAGCATCAAGAGGTGGAGTAAGCAGACCAGATGAGAAGTTCAGATGAGATGCCAAGAAATGGAAGATAAGGGAGCCGCAGATGAGTTCTTGGGGATGACTGAGATAGAGTGGACTTCCATCAAAGTGTTTCCCATATGGATTGGAGGACAATGGACTTTCATTTGGAATTTTTTCTTCTATTTTTTTTAATTGAACTGCCAGAACACAGACCTAATTTGCTAAATAGGAGCATTGTAGGTAGTCCAGGGACAAAAGTCTGATCGACCATATGGGGGTCTAAGGACATTTTTTCCTCCTATGTAGCTTTTAAGGGGTTTATTGTGCCCTTTTCTGGACATAGACTTTTAAAAATAGTTTTTATTGTGTTTGTCTTTTTGGTATCCTAGTTGCTGATTTCCCCATATTATGCTATAAAATCAAAAACAGAATGCCCAAACAAGTAAGTCGTAGTTGTAGTGCAGCTGAAAAGCCTTCAGTAGTAGCTCATTACAATCAGGACACAAGGCAAGTTTTGAGCATGGAAGCTCTACTCACTAGTAGTTACTGTCTACAATATGAAAGACAATCATATCTGGGCTGAATTTAGAAACTTAGAACTTAGAAAATAGCTCATTTTCCCATGTTGGCTCCCAAAATTCAGTGGCAGGCATTCCTAAAGGAAACTTTAGCATGTCATGCTTGGAGAGATGGAGCCCCTAGGGGGCGCTACGACTTGCACAATGATGGTGTGAAAACTAAGGCGCAGAGTCTAAGCAACAGCCTGGTTTTTGCCAAAGCCTCCTGAGGTGAGGATGTTGCGCTGCAGGCTGTTGCCAAGTTGAAGCCCTTAGGCACAACAGGGTGGGCAAGACAATGAGCAGTATCAAATCAGCAAGCAGAAGATAGTCAAGGAAGGCTGGGGTCAAGGCAGGCAGGGGACAAGCAAAGTCAGGAACAAAGCCAGGGGTTATGTACCAGGAATCATGAGAATAGACAGGGGTCACTAAAGACACAGGGGAATGCAGGAGCGACGGGGCACTGAGGGTCACCACAGACACAGGGGAACACTGAAACAGCACAAGGAAACAGATGGGGAAACAATAGACTGGGCAAAAAGGGGTTAACACAGGACCTGTAAAGGAAAAGCACTCAATCAACCAACAGTTATTTAGAAAATGCTCAGCAAAGCTAGGAGCTTGGCACTAGTGGAGACGTGTTGCACAAACGCATTGTGTTGTGTATGTGCCAGGTAAAAAGCCAAAGCGATTTAGGGGCTATATCTGGAGGGACCAATGAGAGGGGTGATGCTGGTGAAACTTGAAAGCACAGGTGCACCCGGGCTCAGAACTTACTGCATGAGAAGAGAGCCACCTGTGCTTTAGCGAGGAAGAGGTAAGTGTGACATTGCAGATTTACCAAAAAAAAGTCTTAGAAATGAAAATACATTTTATTTCACTGCCATTAGAATCTTTTACATTTCCATGTAGTATATCATGCACAGCTGCAAAACAATGGACCTACCTATATCTTAGCCCAGATGGTGTCAACTGAATTATCATAAGTGCCATTTTGCCTATAAAAATAAAAAAAATAGCTTACCCCTTTATTTAGATGCTTTCCTACTGTTTGATAACACAAAGCTCAAAACAAAAAGTTGCCAAAAACAAAAGAGTTGTTATTAATGAAAAATAATTGAAAGCATTTTTGTTGAGTTAAATCTTACACTTGCTTTTTACAAATTTTTGGGTGGTGAATCCAGAAATAACCCCATTTTTTTGCTATCACATCCAGGTTTTACGATACAGGGTATCCTCCATTTTTGTCAAAAAACATACAAATTTTACTTACAATGAAAAAATAATGAAATACTAATTTGAATGTACTGTTTATTCAAATTTATTGTTACTCTATTACATTTTTTTTTTTACAGTAAAAGATTTGAAAATTAATCGGGTAAGTGGTTAAAGTAAACATTTATGCCTATAGCTTTTCCTGGAGTGTTCAGTGTTAGGACAATCTCGCCGAATGCTCCAACAATAGTAAGCCATCATATGTACATCCCATCTACCATGATACCGTCCTTCAATGACCAAATCTTGGTGGAATCTTTCACCTTGCTCATCACTGATTGCACCACGTTTATTGGAAGTTAGAAAGATGGCTATGCAGAAAATGCACCTTGATGCTCATATTGCAGCCAAGCATTTTGTAGCTCTCCAAGAGTTTCTGGACAAAATCTGTGTAATTATTTGCTTGTTTGTTTCCAAGAAAGTCCTTGACAATGGCTTTGATTTATAACCAAGCATTCTTTTCAACTTCTGACATTGTCAAATGTTCAAATGGCTAGGAAATGCCGAAATGAGGTACTTGAAACAGTCTCCTTCAGTTGGCAAAGCTTTAACGAACTGCTTCATCAGACCCAGTTTCATGTGCAGAGGCGGGAATATAATATTCTTTCTATCAACAAGTGGCTCATGTAGAATGTTTGGATCACCTGGTTTTAGGGCAGATCTTGGAGGCCAATTCCTTTCCACCCAATGCCTCTCACGAGCTCTGCTGTCCCACATGCACAGATAACAGGGATAACAGGGAGGGTGTATTCGCCTACCATGAAGGAAGCATACCATTTTAAGGTCAACACAGTTGACTCAATTGTGTTGGTGATATTGCAACTCAATGACTCTCTTCATGTCTGCATATTCTTCACAAAGAGAAACTGAATGGCCAATTGGGACTGACCCAAACATACTGCCATTGTGAAGGAGGACACACTTTAAGCTCTGTTTTGAGCTATTGATGAATAGTCGCCATTCAGTTGAGTTATAGATTGGAATTCCCAATTCTTCCATTAAACCAGGTATGTTATGGCAATACACAAAGCCACTGTCAGTGGTTCCTTGTGTAATGAAAACTAGCACTGGGATTTCATCTGAATGAGCCACTGGGCATATAGCAGATGGTAGACTATGATACTCTATGTTACATTTATTTTTCGTGTTATATCCTGAAGTTTACATTATACAAAAGTAAGAGTCACTGAAATGATCTCCTGGCTCTCGCCAAACCATGGGTTGACCAAAAGGCATTTTATCACGTATTCCCTTTGTCCACATCCTTAAACCCTCAACAAACTGTTTGAACACCTTATGAGGGGCCCAACCAAATAGGCTTGCTTTACAAATGTGCTGATGTTTGCCCTTTGACTGGGAATGGTGAAATTACCACAGACATAACAAAATGAATCAGGGTTGTTTAGGCACTTACGACGAGAAACAGCAGAGCGAGACATGATCTAAAAGAAAGGAAATGCGTGTGTAAGTAGAAAAATAAATTTTGCCTATTCACTACGTAGAGCAGCGCACAACCCCTGACTGCACTGTCTTGCGTGTAAATGAATAGCCTATACAAATCCATGCTACAGTAATCGCATTAATTTAAGTGGTGGAGTAAAAACCTGACGTGATAGAAGAAATTTCACTGCACTTTCAGAATCAGCATACCTATTTTAGTGTAAAAAAGCTTAAAAATTGAAGTCAACAAAAAATTTATTCAAAATTGTTCCCCAGTGTATTAATTTAACAATAGCTTAAGCACACTATGCTTTACCTCATATTGCCCCTGATTCATCAAGCAGAATCGGATTATCGGTCGCGCATTCGTATTCGCGATCCGAAATCGTACGCAATCGCGCTATTCAGCAACTGAAAAAGATTGCGGCCGGAGCCACGCATCTCCGGCAGCTTTACACTGGCGAGCTTGTATTAAAGATCCTCCTTAATCGCGCAGCTGAAATCTAATCGCCTTAATTGGCAGATTCGCGCTCCCTATTGTGAAGGCTGGAATCCGGCTGGCAGTGAGGCGAGTGTACACGCACACTCGAGTCCGGACCGCGATAATCCGCGATCGATGGCCACGCATACTTTCGCGCTTCCAGCGAGCGCGGATTTTATTGATGAATCAGGGGCATTATCTTTAGGTGCTTTCAAATGCTTTGAGAGAATGCTACTATGCTGTTCACCTCCTTTCTATAAATATATTTGCAAATGTATTTGCTTCAACTTCTTCACTGAGACTGCAGTTTACTGAACAATTGTTCTTGTGTTGATTGTTGTACTAACAATAATACAAAGCTAATAGAAAAGTGCATGTTTATCAATGTGCAGTAAATATTTCCATAATGACTCAATGTTGTTTCTTTCTCACCAAAAATTTGCAAATGTTACAGGAATTTAAATTAAGCATACCTTGCTATCTATTTCACTGCTTCCTAGTGCAGCCTGGATAACATACAGCAAGGCATCAGTCAGTCCATCACACTCTCTCATTCTTCTGCGTGCCTCTTCTCCAGCAGAACTCACATTCCTGGGGAAAAAAATATTCCATTTGTATCACCTACATCTTCTAAGGCCAATTTAAATTTGAAATCAAGTAAAAGTGGGAGTGAGTAAAAATATACAGGTTTCAGAAATAAAAAAATAAAAACATATATGTCTTTTCTCACATTGTTAGGGTGAGAAACTGTGTACCTTGTTAGATATTGTATGAGAAAAATGTACTAATTTGGTTCAGATAAATACTGGGTGAGATTAATTGCTTAAAAGGAAAAGCCTGCCATGTAGTCATACCAAGCAAGGGACATCTGGGTATGTTGAAGTAAACCACAGAAATACTTGATGGCACACCTGCCTGTGAATAAATTGGCTGAATGAATGATCTATTTGTTAGTCAGAGAACTGAAAAATGATGGAGAGACATGATTGACCATATACAAATAGCTTTCAGAAGTATTTGATTCAGGAGAATATCCAGATGATAAACATGTACTTTAATGTTAAACAACAGGGGTAATATTCACTTTGATTTTTGTGAAATTATATAGGAACAAATGGGATTACAAGTAATAAAGTGAAACGTGCAAATCTGCAGTAGAACCATTGAACTTGGGGGTTGTGTTGGGTTAAACAAAATGTAAAAAAATGGATTCATTGAGCCTAGTTTATTTAAGCTTTCCAAGGCTGGAGAGGATACACTTTCATCAGTGAAGCTGGGTGATCCAGCAAACCTGGAATGGATATTGTCCAGGATTGAAAACCTTTGCTAGCAAATGACTTTAAAGAAAACCATTCCAGGTTTGCTGAATCACCCAGCTTCATTATTAAAAGTGTATCCTCCTGAGCCATAGTGAAATTTAACAATTCAAGCCCATTGTGTAAGAGAAGTGATCTGTACCCAGTGGTTTGACATGCCTGAAGAAATACAAAATTTTGGACCGTTGCACTCACAGTTTGTTTATATTTCTTAAAACTAAACTATAGTTCACCTTTAAAATCCATAAAGACAATATCTTTCTGTGGGTTTGGTTGCATTTTAAATTTTAGAACATCAATGATCACATTTGTAGTCTAGTCTAGCACTAACAAAATATGATATATATTTTATTTAGGTGTTACCAAAAATTCTGTGTGAAAATTAACAATATTTTTGTTATAAACTTTAACCACCTGGGCGTTACACTGAGGTCTAGATTTCTGTACCAAAAGCGTTACACTGTTTTTCATGAAATTTTTTTTTTAAATTGTAGACCTG
>NC_092862.1:84574706-84625582 GCF_032062135.1 Pyxicephalus adspersus | reverse complement strand
TACCAATTACATACTTTGTATTTATTTTGTATTATTTTGTATTGGATACAGGAGTTTGTATTCAATCCAATACAAAATGTTTGAATGAGTTTCAATTTGAATTTCCCGCACACGCGCCGACGTCATCGCGCACGCACGCAGGAAGAAGCCGGCCAGCTTTTTTTTCCTCCGCCGGCAGGCTTCTTGTTTCAGAGAGCACCCGGCGCTGGAACGAGAACGACGCTGGATGATCAGCGGGACCAGGTAAGAAGCCTGCCGGCATCTTGTGTTCTGACGGCCGGCGGAACACAAGATGCCGGGCGGCTTCTTACCGGTCCCACTGGTAAAGGAGAAGGCACCCGACGCTGGAGAGGGAGATCGACGCTGGAACATGAACACAACGCTGGATGAGCACAGCGGGACCAGGTAAGTGAGGATTTTAATATAGGGAGAAAAGTTCGGGGTTAACGAAAATTGCAAATTTTTTTAGCCCGTACCAAGGTCGGGCTTAACGGTTGGGAGGTTAATCAATAAAAAGGAAAATTTGTAAATATATTAAAACTCAACACAATACCAAGGCATGTGCAACATACTGTACATAAAAAGGCTTTTATGATTTCCAGTCATTACCTCCATTTTTATATTTAATGACAAAGTAGGCATATTAGTTGCAAATATACTTCTTTTTCTCCACCTCCTTCCCTTTATCAATTGAAATATTTGGAAAAGTTGTTATAAAAGGTGGCCATTAGGCTAATATAGCAAATACCTAATTGTCACGTTAACATGTTTTATCTTAGCAAATTTGAACAAATTTAGTTTGATCCAAGTTTGTCAAATTAAAGTGAAAATCCAACAACTATTCAGGTTTAACTGAATTTGTACTAAAATATATGGCTGCCGGCTTCAGTTCACTACAACAACTCTAAACATTGTATTGTGTGGTATTGTGGGAGGGTTGTGGTTTTTACTAGTGTTGGTCGAATATCTCACTATTCGATTCGCCACCTATTCGCTCGAATAGATCTATAATATTCGGGTGATCGAACGTCGAATTCGAACACCACAAAACACTGTAAAAGTCAAGAAAAAAATCAGGAAGGCTTTTTATGCTGCTAGAAAGGCCATTTTATGGGGTGGTCAAGGGAACATGCCAGATTTTATACAGGCCTCTGAGTAGAGGCAGAGAGGGTCCCGAGGGGTTTCCTCTGGTCCAAAAATTAGCCATCAGGTTTCACCACTAGGTTACAAGCCATACACAGGCTTCAGAGTACAGGCGAAGGGCCCTAAGGGGGGTCTTTCAGTCAAAAAAAATAGCCACTTACACAGCTCTGTTACAAGTTATATAGGCTTCACAGGAGTGGGGACCGCATTGTTAACTGGAATCTGTAGCTGGGTGTAGTGCATCATCAATGCAACCTAGAAGTCTGTAATACAATTTTTGTGAATGGAGTACTGACAGGCAGCAGCAGCAGCAGCAGGCGGAGGAGGCGGTGGGCCCCGAGATGGAGCGTGGACTGTATTGTTAACTGGCATCTAGAGCTGGGTGTAGTGCATCATCAATGCAACCTAGAAGTCTGTAATACAATTTTTGTGAATGGAGTACTGACAGGCAGCAGCAGCAGCAGCAGGCGGAGGAGGCGGTGGGCCCCGAGATGGAGCGTGGACTGTATTGTTAACTGGCATCTAGAGCTGGGTGTAGTGCATCATATAATGTCACTCAGAAGTGTAAAATTTTAGTGAATGGAGTACTGACAAGAAGCAACAGCAACAGCAGGAGGAGGAGGCCTGTTGAGCTTGACTCTAGTCCGCAACTGTGAAGAGAAATGACAGGTGTAGGATAAGTGGGAGTATGAAGAGGTTAAGACTGTAGAGGCTCCAACTATTGATAAATGTGAAGAGGCTGAGGCTTCCCCTCACATGGACAGTGTAGGGGGTCATAGGTATTGGAGACATTGCTGTGTAGGGGACTGCCTCTGCCTATCTGCTAGCTGAAACTGGCATCTAGAGCTGGGTAATGGGCAGGCGGCAGCAGTAAGAGCAGGAGGAGGAGGCGGTGGGCCCTAAGACAGAACGTGGAAAGCATTGGTAACTGTCATCCAGAGCTGGGCACTGGGCAGGCAGCAGTAACAGCAGAAGGAGTAGGCGGTGGGCCCTGAGAGGGAGTGTGGAGGCCATTGTTAACTGGCATCTAGAGCTGGGTACTCGTCAGGCGGCAGCAGTAAAAGCAGGAGGAGGAGGCGGTGGGCTCTGAGACGGAGTGTGGATGGCATGAACAAGATTCCCAGTGTCCCTACCACCTATCTAGCAAAACCACAGCCATGGGAATGGGCTTGGCGGAATCAGCGGGGAAAGAAGACCCTGTTGAGCATGACTCTAGTCTGCAACTGTGAATTGACATGACAGGTGTAGGATAAGTGGGAGTATGAAGAGGTTAAGACTGTAGAGGCTCCAACTATTGGTAAATGTGAAGAAGCAGAGGCTTCCCCTCACATCAACAGTGTAGGGGCCATAGCTATTGGAGACAATAGCTGTAACTTTGTAAAATGCGGCATGGACAGCATTGGTAACTGGCATCTAAAGCTGGGTAGTGGGCAGACGACAGCAATAACAGCAGGAGGAGGAGGTGGTGGGCCCTGAGACGGATTGTGGACAGCATTGGTAACTGTTATCTAGAGCTGGGTACAGGGCACGCGGCAGCAGTAACAGCAGGAGGAGGAGGCAGTGGGCCCTGAGACGGAGCATGGACTGCATTGGTAACTGTCATCTAGAGCTGGGTACTGGGCAGGTAGCAGCAGTAACAGCAGGAGGAGAAGGCGGTGGGCCCTGAGACGGAGAGTTAACAGCATTGGGAACCGTCATCTAGAGATGGGTACTGGGCAGGCGGCAGCAGTAACAGCAGGAATAGGAGGCGGTGGGCTCTGAGACGGAGTGTGGATGGCATGAATGAGATTCCCAGTGTCCCTACCTACTATCTAGCAAAACCACAGCCATGGGAATGGGCTTGGCGGAATCAGCGGGGAAAGAAGACCCTGTTGAGCTTGACTGTAGTCTGCAACTGTGAAGAGACATGACAGGTGAAGGGTAAGTGGGAGTATGAAGAGGTTAAGACTGTAGAGGCTCCAACTATTGGTATATGTGAAGAGGCAGAGGCTTCCCCTCACATGGACAGTGTAGGGGCTGTAGCTATTGGAGAAATTGCTGTGTAGGGGACTGCCTTTTCCTATCTGCTAGCTGTAACTTTGTAAAATGCGGCATGGACAGCAATGGTAACTGGCATCTAGAGCTGGGTAACGGGCAAGTAGCAGCAGCAACAGCAGGAGGGCGAGGCGGCAGTGGGCCCTGAGACGGACTGTGGATGGCATTGTTAACTGTCATCTAGAGCTGGGTACTGGGCAGGCAGCAGTAACAGCAGGAGAAGGAGGTAGTGGGCCCCCGAGACAGAGTGTGAACAGTATTGGTAACTGTCATCTAAAGCTGGGTACTGGGCAGGCTGCAGCAGTAACAGCAGGAGGAGGAGGCAGTGGGCCCTGAGATGGAGCATGGACAGCATTGGTAACTGTCATCTAGAGCTGGGTACTGGGCAGGTAGCAGCAGTAACACCAGGAGAAGGCGGTGGGCCCTGAGATGGAGCATTTACAGCATTGGTAACTGTCATCTAGAGATGGGTACTGGGCAGGCAGCAGCAGCAACAGCAGGAGGAGGAGGCAGTGGGCCCTGAGACAGAGCGTGGACAGCATTGGTAACTGGTATCTAGAGATGGGTACTGGGCAGGCGGCAGCAGCAACAGCAGGAGGAGGGGGCAGTGGGCCCTGAGACGGAGCGTGGACAGCATTGATAACTGGCTTTCAGAGCTTGTTACTGGGCAGGCGGCAGCTGTAACAGAAGGAGGAGTAGGCAGTGGGCCCTGAGACAGAGCATGGACAGCATTGTTAACTGTCATCTAGAGCTGGGTACTGGGCAGGTAGCAGTAGTAACAGCAGTAGGAGAAGGTGGTGGGCCCTGAGACGGAGCGTAGACAGCATTGGTAACCGTCATCTAGAGATGGGTACAGGGCAAGCAGCAGCAGCAACAGCAGGAGGAGGAGGCAGTGGGCCTTGAGATGGAGCGTGGACAGCATTGGTAACTTGTATCTTGAGCTGGGTACTGGGCAGGCGGCAGCAGTAACAGCAGGAGGAGCAGGTAGTGGGCCCTGAGACAGAGCTGGACAGCATTGGTAACTGTCATCTAGAGCTGGGTACTGGGCAGGCGGCAGCAGCAACAGCAGGAGGAGGAGGCAGTGGGCCCTGGGACAGAGCGTAGACAGCATTGGTAACTGTCATCTAGACCTGGGTACAGGGCAGGCGGCAGCAGTAACAGCATGAGGAGGAGGCAGTGGGGCCTGAGACAGAGCATGGACAGCATTGGTAACTGTCATCTAGTGCTGGGTACTGGGCAGGTAGCAGCAGTAACAGCAGGAGGAGAAGGTGGTGGGCCCTGAGACGGAGCACTGACAGCACTGGTAACTGTCATCTAGAGATGGGTACTGGGCAGGCAGCAGCAGCAACAGCAGGAGGAGGAGGCAGTGGGCCCTGAGATGGAGCATGGACAGCATTGGTAACTGGTATCTAGAGCTGGGTACTGGGCAGGCGGCAGCAGCAACAGCAGAAGAAGGTGGTAATGGGCCCTGAGATGGAGCGTGGACAGCATTGGTAGCTGGCATCTAGAGCTGGGTACTGGGCAGGCGGCAGCAGCAACAGCATGAGAAGTAGGCAGTGGGCCCTGAGACGAAGTGTGGATGGCATTGTTAACTGCCATTTACAGCTGATTACTGGGCAGGCAGCAGTAACAGCAGGAGGAGTAGGCGGTGGGCCCTGAGAGGGACTGTGGCGGGCATTATTAACCGGCATCTAGAGCTGGGTAATCGTCAGGCAGCAGCAGTAACAGCAGGAGGAGGCGGTGGGAGGTGTAGGATAAGTGGGAGTATGAAGAGGTAAAGACTGTGGAGGCTCCAACTATTGGTATATGTGAAGAGGCTGAGACTTCCCCTCAAATGAACAGTGTAGGGGCCGTAGCTTTTGGAGACATTGCTGTGTAGGGAACTGCCTTTACCTATCTGCTAGCTGTAACTTTGTAAAATGCGGCATAGGCAGCATTGGTAACTGGCATCTAGAGCTCGGTACTTGGAAGGCGGCAGCAGCAACAGCAGGAGGAGGAGGCAGTGGGCCTTGAGATGGAGCGTGGACAGCATTGGTAACTTGTATCTAGAGCTGGGTACTGGGCGAGCAGCAGCAGTAACAGCAGGAGGAGCAGGTAGTGGGCCCTGAGACGGAGCGTGGACAGCATTGGTAACTGTCATCTAGAGCTGGGTATTGGGCAGGCGGAAGGAGCAACAGCAGGAGGAGGAGGCAGTGGGCCCTGGGACGGAGCGTGGACAGCATTAGTAACTGTCATCTAGTGCTGGGAACTGGGCAAGCGGCAGCAGCAACAGCAGAAGGAGGAGGCCGTGGGCCCTGAGACAGAGCATGGACAGCATTGGTAACTGTCATCTAGAGCTGGGTACTGGGCAGGTAGCAGCAGTAACAGCAGGAGGAGAAGGCGGTGGGCCCTGAGACGGAGCATTGACAGCATTGGTAGCTGTCATCTAGAGCTGGGTAATGGGCAGGCGGCAGCAGCAACAGCTGGAGGAGGAGGCAGTGGGCCCTGAGACGGAGCGTGGACAGCATTGGTAACTGGTATCTAGAGCTGGGTAATGGGCAAGCGGCAGCAGCAACAGCAGGAGGAGGAGGCGGCAGTGGGCCCTGAGACGGAGCGTGGACAGCATTGGTAACTGGCATCTAGAGCTGGGTACTGGGCAGACGGCAGTAGTAACAGCAAATCGAGTAGGCAGTGGGCTATGACTTTCTTAAGTTAGCCAAATGTCTCGTCATCTAATTAGTTACACGCATGAATGGATGAATGAGATTCCCACTGTCTCTACTTACTATCTAGCGAAACCACAGCCAAGGGAATAGGCTTGGCGGAATCAGCGGGTAAAGAAGACCCTGTTGAGCTTGACTCTAGTCTGCAACTGTGAAGAGACATGACAGACTGTGGAGGCTCCAACTATTGATGAATGTGAAGAGGCTGAGGCTTCCCCTCACATGGACAGTGTAAGGGCTATAGCTATTGGAGACATTGCTGTGTAGGGGACTGCCTTTTCCTATCTGCTAGCTGTAATTTTTTTAAAATGTGGCATGGATAGCAGAGCTGTGTAGGCGGCTATTTTTTGTACGGAGGACTATTTCTGTATATCTTTTAAAAAAATACAGATAATGAAATCTGATACCACTTGCTATCTATCAAAAAAGCAGAAAAATGACTGTATTTCTCTCAATAAAATACAGATATTTAATTCTGATACCACTTGCTAGCCATCAAAGAAGCCAGAAAACTTTCCGTATTTCTCTCCAAAAAATACAGATAATTAATTCTGATACCTCTTGCTATCTATCAAAAAAGGCAGAAAAAAATCTGCATTTCTCTCCAAAAAATACAGATATTTAATTGTGATTCAGAATGAAAAATCTGTATTTTTTAGAGGGAAATACAGAAATTTTTCTGCCATTTTGATACATAGCAAGTGGTATCAGAATTAAATATCTGTATTTTTGGAAGTGAAATACAGAAATATTATACAGAAATATTTCTGCTTTTTTTCTAAATAGGAAGTGGCTATTTTTTCTAACTTTTTTTCTAAATAGCAAGCCAGTTACAAAGCTCCATTGCAAGATATAGGCCTCAGAGACAGAGTAGAGGTAGAGGGCCACTAATAGAAAGAGGAGAAGGAGATGCAGAAGGCTGTGAACGTGCTCCTCCCGTCAAGGTGTCAGCAGGCCGGGTAGCAGTTGCCGTCTAATCAGTGAACTCTGCAGAGGGGGTGTTGAAGTCATTGCCTATCCAAGCCTTATTCATTTTAATAAAAGTGAGTCGGTCGACTTTTTCTGCAGGGAGGCCGCAGGCAAGGATCTTAATGGCATGTTCTGCCAGCTCCGGCCACTGCTCAAGCTTGGATGCCCAGTAGTGCAGCGGGTCCTGGCTTTGCAGGTTGCAGATGTCCCATGTAGAGCTCAGGTGTTCCTGTACCATGACTGAGTATCGCTGCTGACTGTCATTGGCAACTGCTGCATGACTGGTGGCTTTGCTCCGCTCAAAAAACGTCTGGATAGTTTGGCTTAGACGACCTCTCCTGCTGCTGCCACCCATGCCGCTTAAGGTAGTTTGGCTGCCATCGCTGGTGGAACTGCCATAGGGATCCTTGCTGCTGCTGCTGGTTATGGAAAGGCTGAGTAAGTCCCTTACAAGCACTTCTTGGTAGTGCTGCATTTTAGGTCCCCTGTATTGGGGCAAGCAGAGTTTTTGTGTCTCAGGCTTGTAAAATGGATCAAGTAATGTAGCAATCTAAAAGTCGCCAGTCTATGTTTTTATGTGTTGTATGCGCGGATCTTTGGCTATGCATTCCTGCATAAAGGCTGTCATGTGGCTCAAAGTTCCCACAGCTGAGGGAATTCTGGACCCACACCCCTGTGGGTCGAACAGCAGCACAGGGTCATCCTCCTCCTCCTCTGCCTGGTCTTGCCATTCATGGCCTTGTGTTTGGGTGCATGGATTCCATGTACACTCCATGTCCTCCTCTGCCCATCCTCCCCTTCTCCCATTCTTGCAATCTCCTCCTCATCCTCATCCTCTTCCACCACCTCCTCTTCCTGGATTTGCGGTACACTATGCCTAGTAGGCATGCATGTCCGAGATGATGTTTAAAACGTCATCTCTTCCTGCAGCATCCGCTCTGTGTGGTGTCTGAGCTCCACCATCATCTATTCCAGCAGGCATATGATGGGGATGGTGTCACTGACACAGGCCTGATCGTCTCTTCCAAAGGTGACAATTCAGTGCACAAGTCCTTATGTTGCAGCCACTCTGCAGAGCTGAAGTACACTGACGTTTTAAACATCTGCAGGGCTGAAGGTAATGTAGGTAAGCGTCTCAAATGAACAGACTCTGCCACATAATCCCCCACCGCTTTCTTTCCGCTTGTGTACGACCGGTGGAAATGCGCTGACAACTTTCTGATTCAAAGAAAGAGGTGGAAGTGGAGGTCGAGGAGGATATTGCATGGTGATGGGCGGAGCTAGGTATGCAGGCCTTCCTGCAGCTGCATCTTCCCCTGCTGCCACCAAAGTTACCCAGTGAACTGTGTAGGAAATATATCTTCCCACTCTGTGCTTGCTCGACCAACTGTCAGTTGTCAGGTGCACCTTGCCAGAAACTGTGCTGCAGGGCAACGGACACATTGCTCTGCACGTGTTTTGTGCAAAATACTGCCGCTTGGGCATAACGTACTGTGGGTTCTCACAGAGGAATGCGTAACAGAACGCATTGGACTCCACAAGCCGGTAAGGGAAGAGCTCAAATACAATCAGCTGTGCAATTGCCGCATTGATTAGCTTTGTTTTGGGGTCATTTGGGCCACATTTACTCTTGCTCTCCAGCATCTGGGGGGTGGAAGGTTGGATGCTGCTAATGCTAACCACAGAAATATTGGATGATGGGGTAGAAGGTGTGGGGGATGGCAATGATGCCTGGTCTTGACTGCTAGCAATGCGACTAACACTAGCCGATCTCTGCTGCAGCTTATTCTCACCGCTGGGGGAGCCTGAAAACTGTAATGCTCAGCTACATGCCCCACTCAAATTGCTGGTAGCAGCACGGGGACCTTTGGTGGCAGAAGGAGGAATGACAGTGGAGGAAGATCTAGCAGCTTGCTTCTAGGGCGGAGGCTGACGCACAAAGCTCTGTGCTTTGCCCAGGTGTTCCTGCAAGGTTAGCGGGTGGTGGGTTTTTTAAAGTCTGCTCATGCAACTTGTTCCAGGTTTGTATGGGTTTTTGACTTGTTTCAAGTGCTGAGCACACAGTTTGCAAATGACCATAGTGTTGTTATCACTATGGACAGTAAAAATGCCCACACGGGTGAACTGGGCCAAAAGGTGCTCTGGAGCTGGTGCTCGTGGTGGCGGTCCGCGGTTGTTGAGGCACAGCTGTGGTGACAGCTGCCGACGATGGATGACTATGACTTGCCTCACTGGTACTTGAAGACTGCAGAGTGTTGGCAACTTTTACCTTCTTCCTCCTTCTCCCCCTTTGAGGGCGCTCTGCAATCTCCTCCTCATCTTCTTCCTCTTTCTCCTCTTCCTGCCTATGATGATCACCTTGTTTGCCCTATGTCGGATCAAGGACATCATCATCATCATCATTAGAAGAGACAGTTTCCCTGTATGTCCTGAAAGGAAGCAGCAGCCTTTTGGAGGCAGTTTGAAGTGGCTCGTCTGGCTCAGAGTGTTGGGGTGAAAAGTATGAGGAGGGAAAGCCTTTGAACTGACTCTCTTTGTCAGATGACTGAAACAACTGTGCGTTTTCAAGGAATACGTCCTGCTCCTTCTCTCCACCCCCTTGGTGGGACCCCTCCATGTACTGCTGTTCACGAGACTTTCCAGCCGAGAAGGAAGAAGTAGGAGGAAGAAGTGTATCAGGAACTTTAGTTTGGGAACCCTGTGAGGCCTGTGTCTGGGCCTGGGAGGAAGAGGGGGTGCAATCACTTGATCCAGGCTGGGTCAATACTACTGTACTACCTGTTGTTCAAGGTGCGGTAACAATGGACACACACCACCACCAGCAGCTCTAAAATGTCTAATGTCCAGCTGGCTTCTTGTTCTCAGGTTTGCAGTTAAAAACAAACCCATACTGCTTTGCTTGGCCCCCCTGGCAAAGCTGCAAATGTTTGTGTGGCTTCACACCCTGCAAAATACTTTGGAGCTTATATGCTTCACAAAGTGTAAATTTTTAGAGTAAACAGATTTCTATTTTTTTGGGGGGCGGTAGGATTTACCCAAAAAATGCAAGTGCGCTTTGTGTGTTGTATGTGGCACTTTCTTTCAGCGGTGACACTTGTAATATGCAGCATAGTATACAAATGTGACGTCCATCACTGCGTCTGTCTGACTGTCTCTCAGTACAAGTTTGATAGTGTGCATGCGGTCAGGGTACCCTGGCTCTGGCTGCCCGTATGTAACACACTGACTGAATCACTATCTATCTATCTGACTAACTGTGAAACACTCTACCTATCTGAGTACAGTAGATTACAGGACTGAAACAATACAGTACAATCCAACTATCTATTTGACTAATAGTGAGTGTGACTCGAATTTGAACTCGCGAACACGTGATTTTCGTTTCGGGTCTACCCAATTCGAACAGCCATATTCGAGTCGTACATAAGGATGACCCGAATTCGAACACCAACACTAGTTTTTACTTAACATGCGGTTTTCACTTCAATTCAAATTACATTTTAGGCAGAAAAACATGTTTTAAAGCCAGTAGGGGTTAGTCCGCATCAAAATTTGGTTTATTAGCATCTTGCTTCCAATATTCTTGATTCCAATTTGTCTCTACCTATTTCAATGTAAAAACTTTCTTACACAACTTTTAACTCATACAATCGACCAGGAAGACCCTAATGTAAGACACTGGGTAATTTGTAACTGCAGCCTTTGCAGAATTTAAAAAACATGCTTTTCTATCTAACTAATGTTGACTATCAATGTGATAGCTGCACAAACTAAAGGTACTCTCTTAGTGATGGGTGATACTAACCTGGTCCTTGATGGCAAATTAGATAAGTCACATATTTCAACTCAGGGACATCTAAGCTCGATCCTTCTGAACTCCCAAAAGTTGAAAGAGCTTTTATCAGATCAACATTTATTTGATGTTTGGAGAGAACTCCACCCTACTACAAAGCATTTTACTTATTATTCTCCCTCCCACAATAGTTTCACAAGGATCGATCATATTTTTGTTCCACAACAACTGCTACCCTGTGAGTCCACCTCCAAAATTATGGCGACTCCTTGATCTGACCACTCCCGGATTTTAGCAGCCTGTGAGTCTTTGATTCCTAGGTCCTCCGAATTTCATTGGAGGCTATGTTGTCCTATCCTGAGACGATGCAGTTATTTTGCAACTAACGCAGACTTGGTGAGTCACCCATAACTCTCTGGGATGCCCAAAAGGCCACAATCAGAGGTTACCTGATTCAGGTAGTGTCCTGTAGGAAAAAATTGAGAAATGAAAGATTATCAGAACTTACCTCTTTCCTAAACAGCTGGAATCTAGGTGGAAAGCCACACTGGAAAAAAAAAGTCTACAACCTAGTTCAGCGAACACAAACAGAACTTAAATTATTGCTGAAAAGTCAGGTTGATAGGTAAATAAGATGGTCCATGCAAAAACTCTATGCGAGAGCTAATAAACCAGGCTCTATGTTGGCACGATTGCTTACCACTAAATCTAACTCTGTTTCCACAAGGCTAAAGCAGGCCAATGGTTCCATTACAGCTAATCCTTCCACCATAGTAGAAAGGTTCCGGGAAATTCTATATAGCTCTCCGGGCGCTTTTCATAAGTCCCAGGCTGATGTAATGTTTACTAACCCGCGTCTCCCCACGATAAGTAGGAGAGCAACTAGCATCACATATTACTATAGCAGAGATTCTCACAGCTATTAAATCACTGAAAACTAATAAACCTCAGGACCGGATGGCTATTCATCACTTTATTATAGGAAGTTCGGGGATAAAACTAGCACCCCACCTAGCAAATTTCTTTATTCATTTGAAAAGTGACCTGCAACATCATCATTCATCACTACTGGCCCATGTTTTAATAATACCCAAGCCAGGAAAGCACGATTTAGATCCACATTTCACTACTCAATGTAGATATTAAAATACTGACAAAAATACTGGCGACAAGGTTAAATAAATTCCTAAATTCCTGCCCTTATTCATAAAGATCAGGTAGGATTTGTACCAGCTAGGCAGACCCGATAGTACGAAGAAAATTATTGACCTATTACATTTAGCTCACTCTGAGCGTATCCCAAGTATGCTATTTGCTTTAGATGTCCATAGGGCATTTGATTCCCTTTCCTGGGATTACTTAACTATATCCTTTCTAAATGGGGCTTTCAACCACAATTTATGGCCTGGATGTCTGCTTTGTACTCCTCCCCATCTGCTAGGATTTGCTACATGTCGTAACAGTCTTCCTTTTTTCCGGTGCAACGACGTACGAGTCAAGGATGTCCTTTATCACCATTACTTTTTGTTCTAGCCCTTGAACCTCTAGCCCACTTAATTGGACCCAACGTTAATATTTAATGGAATTCAGATAGGTGGGGAGGAGTACAAGCTGAACCTTTTTGCAGATGACATCTTGCTGGCCATAACCCACTTCCACGCTTGCCTATATACAGAATATGTTTAAATTTAAATGGTTGACACAGCATCTTGACTATCTGGGTATTAAACTCACTGGTACATATGCCCAGCTATATGATGCAAATTTTAAGCCACTCTGCTAAACTTAAGGAAATGCTTTTTAAATGGACACATTTGTCACTTTCATGGATTGGAAGGTCTAATTGAGTTAAGATGACATTTCTAACAAAACTGTTATATCTGTTTAGAACGCTTCCAGTACTGGTTCCTGATAAAGTGTTACAAGGTCTACAAAAGTAAGTCATGTCATTTGTATGGAATGGCAAAAGACCACGAATATCCTGGAAAACGTTATAAGCTAATAAGCAATCAGGAGGTTTGGGGGTTCCTAACCTATTAAAGTATTACCAGGCTAGCCACATTGCTCCCATTTCTTCTCTATATGCTGGATCATTAGCACTCATATGGGTTCAAATTGGGCAGTTCCTTTGTCGCCCGACGGATATACCGGCATTTCCATGGATCCCTGGGAAACTCAGACCGTCAAATATGCATTTGCGACTTATGTTTTGTTGCTGGGACAGAATTAGATATTCAAGCAGATTGATGTCTCCATCCCTTCCTCTACTCCCAATTCAAAATAATCTATTATTTTCTCCGGACTGGGAATCACCGTCTGCATTTAATTGGTGGGCGGAACATAACTATTCCACGGTGTATTCACTGCTGGACAGATCAGGAATTCTTAGCTGGGATACTATTCGTGAAAACCATGACGCCCCAGGTAGGGAATTTTTTAGGTATTTACAGTTGCGTCATTGAAATCTACCGCTCACCCGATATAAAGATTGCCCAACGCACCTATCAGTACTGGAACATGTCTGTTTAAGAACTCCATCATCTTTCAAATTGATTTCAATATTGTATAGTGAGCTTAATAAAATGGCAAATACTCATTTGCACAAATATGTACTTAATTGGGAACATGATCTGAAAGATAAACCTTCAAATGAGGAATGCATCCGGGCTTGGTCTAAAACAGCAACATGCTCGAGGAAAGTTACTACTCTCGAGTCGTCATGATTGGTTGGTTAATGGTACCTTCTAAGCTGAAACACCTTCCGGGCCATGGCTTGGGTCTTTGTTTTTGGGGTTGTCAGGAGGAAGGGATGGTTATGCAGATCTGGTGGACCTGCCCTTTTGTAGGCAGATTCTGGGGCAGAGTTTTTAAGATATTAAATAGTATATTTCAAACATATATTCCCAGGGATCCTTGGATGGCCTTGCTACATTTTAAACCAGCCCAGCTCACCAATAAACAATTTCAACTGTGTATGTATGTGAGGTATGAGGTAAAACTTAGAATGGATAATATGTTGAATAATGAGAAATTAATGAGTTCCCTCACAGATTCATATCAGAGATTCTCAGTTGTGTGGGATCCCTGGATCCAGTTTTCTGTGCCCTCCATAATGTCTCTGAATGGCTGGTAACACTGTACAATTGGTGGAGGGGGTAGTATGTCCTGGGTTCTCGGTCCTTTTCTTATTTAGTTAAGAGGCCAGAGGTGCCACAACTGTATTGTACTGTTATTTTATTTTGACTACTGTATTCTAGACAAACTTGGTTTTGGTTTATATTGTTTCTGTTAAGTGCGTGAATGGCATTGCACTTTTTTCTTTAGTCTTTGTTCCTATTTACCGTATTTTCTGTAATGCATAAGCTGTGTTGATTATCAATATTGGATGTCTGTATGGTTTCATTCCAGCTTTGTACTTTTTCTATGTAAAATTAAAATGTAAAAAAAATTATTGAAAATAAAAAAAACACTTGCTTCTTACATTATGTTTTCACTTGGGATATGTTCTCACAGGTGTCCCCAAAACCCCCTTTGGGCTTGGGACTTACCCCAATGTCAACAGCAATACTTAATGTAAAAATGTACTACAAGTGAAACAGCAAAACTCTACATAGTATTTTTAAGTGTAACTGCAATCTTCATAGACAGATATAAATGGAAACCGCTTATTTCTTGTTTGGTTTATTCTTACTTTGTATCAACCAGCCCCTTAATCTTAATAAAATTGTACAATAGGGAAAATAAAGAGAAGGAAAAGAGGGTTTTTTTAGGCAAACATATATTTCAGTGACAAATTCTAAACAGATTAAAAAAAGTGGCAACCATAATTCAGTAGAATACAATGACATTAAGTCTTATAGTATATACCCCTACAGCGTTTGTCGGTGTTACGGGTTTCCTCCCCTGGCAGGTGACACAGGGTTACCTGAGGGGCAGAATCTAAGTGACCCCCGGGCCTTCACCAGCGCACCCCGCAAGGAGCAATGGGCGGGTGACCCTAGTAGCCCCCGGGCTGCTTTGGTGCAAGAAGGTCACCAGGTCGCGGCCCCCAGACCCTCCTCACCAGGGGGTGTCACGAATCAGAAGACTGCAGCTTGGAAATGGTGATGAGGCCTGAAAACAGTGAGTCAAGTTGTGGTAGCTGAATTGGCCAAAGGCAAGGCAATAGGCCAAGGTCAAACACAGAAAATCCAAACAGAGGACTAGCTGGCAGAGAGGCAGGAAGTGCACTGACAATCCAGAAACCTAAGTCTGGAACTGAAGTTTAAAAAGGCCCAACAACCAATGGCAGGGCAGGACTGAACAATCTGTATATTGGCTACAGCACCTACTCCAGAATCTCCTTCAGCTGTGCACAGCCTCAGTTTCAATGCAGGGGATGCAGAGAATGTTGGAAAATTCACAACTACGGGGATGCAAGTGACGCTGCAGCATGCTGAGCAAATGATCTGCGGGTGGAGTGGTAACATTGCCCCCCCTCCGAGGGCAGCCTCTGGATGCCCCTAGGACTGTTTCTTTCAGGATGTGCCCAATGGAACATTGATACCAACCTTTTGGTATGGACATCCCTGGATGGAACCCAAGAGTTCTCCTCTGGCCCAAAGCCTTTCACTTGACAAGGTACTGTATTTGGCCAGCTCCTCTTCTGGAGTCCATAACAACCTCAACCTCAAATTCTTCATCCCCTTCAACTAGGATAGAAGGAGGAGGAGCAGGGGTCCTACAACCAAATGCATTCTGCGAGACCCGCTTCAAGCAGGAAACATGGAAGACAAGGTGTACCTTCAGAGTTTTTGGTAGTGGGAGCTTAACTGCTATAGGGTTAATGATGTCCTGAATTGGGAAGGGTCCCACAAACTTAGGGTGCAACTTCTTAGATGGATAACAATTTACAACAACCAGGGATTTTTCATGGGCTAAATCGGTAGCCAAATCAATGATTTGGGGTGATTGGTGGAGCAGCTTAAGAAGACTAGCAACTGAGGTTGATGGCTGCTGGATTTGCCTGACAGCCTGACCTTGAAGAAGCCTAGGAAAGGGAAAACATGTCGGGATTCGAAACAATTTATGGCACCCTGAAACGGGATTATGGACTAACCATAATTATAGAGATTTTGGTAAACCATTTTTCAGTTAAAAATTACTGCTTTCTTTACCATGTCCTTTCTTTAAAAATTTTAGGACCAGGAATGTTAGCTTTTAGTATATTTAGGCTTTGCAAACAATCTTAGTATTGTAACAGCAAAAACTGTAGTGTCCTATTTTAACAGAAGTCACAGGGGAAGTTGGGGCATTTGCTGAACCTTTGCCAACTGCCATCACAGCATTTAGTAGGGGGCTAGACCTAACAACCTCTCAGCTACTCAAAAGGTGTCAGTGAGCTGCCAAGAAAGTATGGGGTAGCATTGTAGATGAAACCTACCTGAACAGGACCCCAATGATTTGTAACTCATTATGGACTGTGTACTCTGATAAAATGAAAAGTAATTTAAACATTTCTAAATTTAAAAGGTGTTTTGTGTTGCAAGTTAATGCATCATTAAAATTGTTTTTGTATTATCAGTACAAAGAACAATGAAAGTGTATAAAAACAGTGCAAATAAACTATTGACAACAGTCCAGAGATAAACCTTGGGATCTCAGTTTTGTGCAATTCCAAGAACAAAGAGAAAGAGGAAAAGGTGAGAGAAAAGGAAGGAGCGAAGGGGGGGGGGGGGGGGGGGGTGACAAGAATACCTGAGCAGTCCTACCATGTTACATACAATCAACTTATAAAAAGAAGCAAGTTTACTAAATCTAAACTAAAGGTGAGTGCATTGGATAAGTCTGGGAGTGTTGTAAAAACATACTAAATTCAAAAGTGGTAAACTCTATCCAATGAACCAGGTCAAAACAAAATTTGTCAGCTTTACTCGTACCAGTAGTGATCGTATCCTTCATGCGATAAATATCAGCCACCCTCTTTAACCAGTGGTCCAGAGTGGTTGGAATGCATGCTTTTACTGCATTCAGGAGGTGTCTCAGTAGAGAGCATTTGCTCACTCTTGGCTTGCTCACTTTTGGCTGGTGAAACAACAGGAGTTTTAAAACAAAAGGAGTTAAATCCTTATAGTAACTTCAACTTGTAAGTAAACGTTTATAACTCCTTGTAAACAAAAATTGTAACTGGGAAAATGAGTGGTAGCAAGGTGGAAAGTTTGGTTCAGTGCACAGTCTGTCACATGTATGCACAAATGGAGCAACAGCTCCTAGGTGAATACTGCTGTGACAAATGTGAGCAAGTCGCCTTTCTGGTATCTCGCATTGGGGAGCTGGAGAAGTGCATTGCAACACTGAAATCACTGGATCACCCTGAGAGGGGTCTCCTGCTCACTGAGCAGGCAGTTATTGGCTTAGATGTGGAGGGTGGAGAGGTTAATCAGGATGAGCATGTAGGAGTTGGGTTAATGTAACTAGAGGGAGTGGTAGGGGCCCCCAGAAAAGGAAGCCCAGCCCTGTGTTTGAGCACCCCAACATGTTTGCAAAGTTATGTGAAGATGTGCAGGTGGCAGAACCAGTGGTGGCAACTCTAGATGTTACTGCTACCCCTAACAGCCGGGAGAGCAGAACACCTAGTAGTGGTCGGGAGGGAAACACAGGAAGGAAAAGACAATTGGTTGTCATAGGGGATTCTATGATCAGGAGGACGGATAGAACAGTTCCGGATCCCTTTAACCAAATGGTGTGCTGTCCCCTTGGTGCCAGGGTTCGGCATGTGGTGGACCGAGTAGACAAACTACTGGGAAGGGCTGGACAGGACCCAGCTGTCTTGGTCCATGTTGGAACCAATGACAATATAGATAGAAGATGGAGGATCCTAAAAAATCAGTTTAGGGAACTAGGTTTCAAGCTGAAGAAAAGGACATCCAAGGCTATATTCTCTGGAATATTGCCTGTGCCTGCACCAGACACTAGTGGAGGGTGGATTGTCGATAGTTGGGGGGAGGAATATGGATAATTGTAAGGAGCTTCCCATGTTATAAACAAACATTGGATTGTGCAAACAATGATGGTAAAAGCAGCAATGGTTTAAAGAGCCTGTTCACCAATGCTAGAAGTCTAGCAAACAAGATAAGAGAGTTGGAAGCCTTAATGAGTGAGGAGAATTATGACTTAGTTGGTATTGCAGAATCCTGGCTTTGTTCTTCGCATGACTGGGCTGTCAATAATCCTTGGTATACTCTCTTTCGTAAAGACAAAGTCAAATGAAAGGGTGGTGGGGTGGAATGTGGGGTTGAATAATACACAATTAATAGAGGAGTCTGCTATAGCCCCCCCCCCCCCCCCCGGGCTAAGGAATAAATAGAAAATCAACTATTAGATAGAAAAAGCAGCAACATTGGAAGTGTTTTAATCATGGGAGATTTCAACTACCCTGACCTTGACTGGAGTAATAGCACTACAGGAATAGCAAAAGGGAGGAAACTTGTGAATTTATTACAAGATAATTTTATGGTACAGTTTATGGAAGCCCCAACTTGAAATTATATTCTGCTGGACCTAGTTCTTTCTAACAATGCAGAGCTTATAACAAATGTGCTAATAAAAAAGAATCTGGGTAGCAGTGACCATAATATGATTTCATTTAATGTAAGCTGTAAACAGGAAGCAAAAACAGAAAAGATAAAGACATTTAATTTTAAGAGAGCAAATTTTCTATTAGTAGGGGCAGCTCTCTGTGACTTTGACTGGGAGACAATATTGTCCTCAAAGAACAGAGAACAGAAATGGGAATGTTTGAAATCTGTTCTACAAAAGCAAACTGAAAAGTCAATCTGTAAATGGATAGAGAACTGGCTTAAAGATCGGATCCATTAGTTATTAGTGGTGTACCCCAGGGTTCAGTGTTGGGACCTTTACTGTTTAACATCTTTATAAATGATATAGAGTTTGGGATTAAAAGTACCATTTCTGTGTTTGCAGATGACACCAAACTATGTAATGGAATTAAGTCCATACAGGATGTCTATAATCTACAAGCAGACCTGGATGTACTGTTTGATTAGGCAGCCAAGTGGCAAATGACATTTAATATAGATAAATGTAAAATTATGCACTTGGGAGCTAACAACATGCATGCTTCATACTGTCTAGGGGGGATATATTTGGGGGAGTCAGACATGGAAAAGGATCTGGGGGTGCTGGTAGATCATAGACTTAATAGCAGCATGCAATGGGACAATCCAAAATACCATGCAAGAGGGTGCCCGGTGCTGTTTTTCATCTCCAACAAGTAATGTCAGTGTGAGGATAAATTCTGGCCAGTTTAGAGGGCATCCTATACAAACAAGTGGCCAATTAGTAATTGGTCTCATGATATCTTTTGCTGATGGAAGTCTTATGACTAAAATGGAACAAAATTTCCTTCTGAGCATCAGTAAACTGCATGTTCATTTCAGGCTTCCATTTAGCTACGAAATTAGGAGAATCAAGAGTATGTATGGCCAGGAGCGCTTGATAAGAGTACGACAAAGTACCTGTCAATGAATTCTTGGTGGCGCTGAGAGACTCCAAAGGCAGCAGGGAGTGACTAAAATTATCTGGCTGTGGTAGAGACCTTAGCACATAAGAAAATTGTATGCTACGCCATGTAGTCAAAGGGGGCAGCTCCCTGTCTGATTGCAATGTAGAGAATCCAAGCCCCATCCCAGGGAAAGTGTATAGCTCTGTAAATACCTTGCTTATGTCAGAGACAGAAAATTGGGTCCGAAAGCCCGGAAGGGAACTCCGGATTTCCCAAAATGAGTGATAAGAGAGGATGGGTAAGTAACCACGTTCTGAAAGGTGAAAAATTTGGAAACCACTTTTAGGGTTGTGCCAATCAGGGGGTGCCGGAGCATTGGAGTTTTGATGGCATCCGCAGCCCAGACCAATGAGTCGATTGGAGTTGGTGAGTAAGCATCTTCCTAGTGAATCCCGAACTTGGAGCCCTCATTAGTACACCAGTCTAGTAGTCTAGCCAGACGTACCGCCTGTTGGTACAACAAGGGATCCCGAAATGCCATCCTGCTCCTTGCTTTAGGGAGTTTTAAAGTCTTTACCCCAATCCATGGGAAACCCACGTGCCAGATGAATTTTATAAATTCTGACCGGAATCAGTTGAAATTTGGGTAGGTATGTGCACTGGTAGTGCTTGAAGGAGGGAGTTAAAGTAAAGTGGATTTAGGGATGGTAATGTTCAAAGCCTCTGACAAATCTTCAGATTGATTTTATAGTTGCATAATTCTGCGACTTTGCGGAGCTCCGCCAGAAGATTAGGGAGTGTTGTAAATGGCGAAGTAACATAAAAAAAGTAGGTCCTCTGCGTAAGTCGCTACCTTTTGTTCAATTTGACCAATTTGCACCCTCTTTATGTCCACGTTAGATCGTACAAGCCGCAAAAAGGGCTCTAAAGATAAAATGAACAGCACCGGGGAGAGGGGACAACCTTGTCTAGTCTCATTTGCAACAGTAAAAGATTGTAAGAGTTCACCATTAATTCTCACCTTAGCACTAGGTTAAGACTATAAAGCCTTGGTCTATTGAAGGAATTTTGCTGGAAGTCCCAAATATTCTAGTATATAAACATATATGTAGTATGAAGAAAAGTTCAGTCCACCCCATCAAATGCTTTCTCCGCATTTGTGGAGAGAAGCATGAGCTGGGATTTCTGGGTGTGTGCATGCTTATTGATGTTCAAGGTGGGTGTAGTATTGACCCTTGCTTCCCGTAAGGGGAGGAAGCCAGTCTGGTCAGGATGTATGATGGTATTTAGTACGGGAGTCAACCTATGAGCCAGTATACCTGCAAACAGCTCTAAGTCACAGTTCAGCAGAGAGATAGGGCGATAACTGGCACACGATTGGGGATCCTTGTCAGGTTTAAATAGGACGGTTGATATGTGCAGACAGCGTGTCTCGAGGAAGCTCATGGCCCTGAGAGATGTCATTAAAGGCTATCACCAATTGAGGACCAATTATGTGGAGAAATTTCTTGTAATAAGCTTAAGTAAGACCATCAGGGCCTGAAGCCTTACCCGAAGCCATATGTCTTACGGCTGTCTGTAGCTCAAAACGCGTAATCGGTTTATCCAACAACTCAATGGATTTATCCGGCAAAGGAAAGGCAGAGGCTCTGCAGTAATCACAAATTTTATTTACCCTATCTGAAGAAGCTCAATTATCAGAATTTGATTGCAAATTGTATAATTGGCGATAGAAATCATTAAAAGACTTTGCAATTTCATCAGTGGTATGGACAACAGTACCAGAAGATGACACTGGAGATGTACATAAAACATAGCTCATGCTTGAGCCCTGCCACAGTGATTGGCAAGCTCATAGTAAAAGCGTCCACATTTTAGCAATTGTGTTTTTGCCTTTTCCCTGTGAAGGGTATTGATTTGTTCACGTATTTTAAGCAATATGGCTTCCAGATCTGCTGTGTGGTGTCGCTTATGCATTGTCTCCAATTGATTTTCCCACAGCAGTTTCAAGTTGCTTGATTTTGAGCTCCCTGAGTCTACTTCTCTGTTGAATGAAGAAGCCTCCAACAAAACATGTATGGGCTTCCCGAACATTAGGCGGGTTATCAGTTGCAGCCTCATTATTAGAGAAGGAAAAAAAGCAACAACTAATTAAGTCTCCAGGAATCCGGCTTGGGAACATTGAATGCAGTTGAGACAACTAGTGTGACTGGAGCATGATCTGAGAAAGAGATAGATCCTATGTTGGAATCAAGCACCTGGGGGACAGCATTATGTGATACTAAAAAGAAATCTAGCCTGGAGTACATTTTGTGCACTGAAAAATAAAAAGTGTAGTCTCTGGCCCCTGGATGGTGTATACGCCAGATATCGACTATTTGGTTTTCATGTAGTAGGGTTTTTAATCTCTTGTGATAAGGGAAGGGCAAATGTGAGCGCCTCTTGGAAGCGTTGTTGGATTAAGCGTCAGGTACCAATCACCACCTAATAGAACCAATTTCTAATCAGTACAGTTAACACATGATCTAGAAAGGACAATTGGTTGGAGTTAGGTAGGTACACATTCACAAAAGTGAACAGGTGGTCGCCAATTTTGCCTTGCACAATGGGGAACTGTCCCTCAGGGTTGGTTCGCAACAGAGAGACCACGGCAGGGATCTATCAATGAGAATGCTGACCCCTCTGGACTTAGAATCAGGTGATGTACTATGGTAACTGAATTGAAATTTCCTATTTTGCACATCAGGAACCTTATTGTGTGGGAAATGCATTTATTGTAAGAAATCAACCTGACAATGAGATTTCCTGAAGACATTCAGCAAAACTGCCCTCTTGGTAGGAGAGTTCAGACCTTCGACATTAAAGGATGTGATAGCAATGGACATTTCTTACTTATATATTGGTAGGACAGTCCCAAATACCATATCATGTGGCAAGTGAAGGGGTCGGGGGGGTAGGTCAGGAGTGCAGGATCTCCGCGGGGTTCGGTAAGGAGGGTGAAAAGGAAAAAAGAGCTCCAAAGCTCTAAAACTAAGGAGTTTTAAGAAAACTCCACAACTTTAACCTCTAAATGAGGCAGAGCAACTTATGTGGGGGGCAGTTCAAGCAATGGCTAGCGGAGCCGCTGGCATATTCATGGGGAATGCAACATTAATGTGGATGAGGGCCCTCTTCTCAGAAGACCACCAATTCACACTAAATAACTTCCAGCAGTGGTATAACATAGTATGATTATATTATCATCTAAAACAGATAAATTCAAACACCTCTTTGCATGGCAATAACCAGTTACTATAACATACAATAACCTTATGTACTAGTAGAAGGGATCTAAGATCACCCCCTAGAAGCACTATAAGCATGTCCAACAGGTAAAAACCGACTTAACAATAGATTCAATGTTTATCCAAGGACAAGGTGAATCCATGGTGTGAGAGAGGGAGTACTGTCACAGATCCCTCCAGGTCATTTGTGCCTCCTTCTTGCTCACCCTCCTTGCAGTCCCATGCTGCCAGCACCATCTCTTCCTCTGTATCCAACACTCTGCATACTTCCTGTTCCAAGTCAGGTGATACTCTGTCAGCTGCTCCCTTGCCTCAGAGGAGCAGAGTATTCCGCAGAAGCACTCCCTCTGCTGGCAAAGATCTGAATAACACTTGAGATTATCCCAGCAACAGCACTCCCTCTGCTGGTCGGATTGATGTCTGCGACTCACTTGATCCATGCCCATCACCTGACATTCCCTTTTTAAGGCAGTGACCTGGAAACAGGAAGTTGCCTGAACAAGGAGTTCCTTTGGCTCTGCTTTCAAGTTCCTGCTGTTTGTTTCTTTTCTGTTCCAGATTCTTCGTGTATTGACCCCGGATTGTTTCCTGACTACTCTTGTTCCCTGCCTGCCCTGACCTATTGCCTGTTTCCTGACCAACCTTGTTCGCTGTCTGCCCTGAGCTTTTGGATCATCTGACTACTCTCTTGGATTTCCCTTTTGCATTACGTTTTGGTTCCGGCTTGTTAGCAGTCACCTGCCTTGGTGGGCATGGGGTCCACAACCTGGCAGTAGTTTGCTGCACAACATCCTCACCTCTAGAGGTTCTGGAGAAGACGAAGCTACTGCTTATAACCTGTGCCCCGTGCACGTCTCCACCCAGGGGGTTGGTGACACAGTGGGTCCACCACTTGGCCTTGTGGAGCTGTGACAGTTTGGTCAGGCCATGGACCCTGCTGACATTTTACTACCTGACTCCATGCAGGACCTGCGTGAGCAGGTCCAGAAACAAGAGTCGCTCCAAATTATAGTTGTGGACTTTCTCCGGAGATGCGATGAACGCATGAGCTTCAGTTAGCCATTAGCCACCCTCCTGCCTCTGCAACTTCAACTCCAGCCCCTGTATCTGGGATTCCACTACCCACTACAGTTCCAGCCACCTTGCCGCCATACTCTACACTTCGGCTTCCTGGCCCCCCTCGCTACTCCGGGGACCCCAAACTGGGAAACTTCAGTACCTTTTTACAGACCTTCCGCAAGGTCTTTGATGAACCTGGCCAGGTTTTTCAGCAGCTTCGGAAATCTTGGGCCTACGTCAATCCTCCCTTTCCGTAGGCCAATATGCTGTCAGATTCCGAACCTTGGCCACCGAACTAGAATGGGACAATGATGCTCTGGTGGCGGTTTTCTGGCAGGGGCTCGCAGGCCATATTAAAGATGAGCTTGGCAGCCGTGATCTTCCTCCTACCCTTGATGACCTTGTGTCCCTTTGTGTCCGGATTGACACTTGCTTCCAGCAGCGGGCTCAGGAAACCCAGAAAGTTCGGCGCCCCAATAAATTGGCTCCATCTTTCCAAAACCCCCTGTTTTATTCTGTGGAACCCATGCAAGTGGACCATGTCTGACTTTCCCCTGAAGAGCGGGCACGCCGCAGACACCAGAATCTCAGCTTGCACTGTGCAGGAGAGGGGCACTACAAAAACAATTGTCCTTTGAAGGCCCCAAATGCCCGTGCCTAAGGAAATGAGGAGACGGCTCCGTAGGCAAACCTACTACCTCTCTTCCCTCTAAAATAGCCTTTCCTGTCCAGATCTCTACTGATAAGCACCAATTCTGGACCCTAGCCTTTTTGGACTCTGGCACTGCTGATAACTTCATTATTCAACGATTAGTTTCTGATTACATTATTCCTGTGGGGCCCCTATCTAAGCCATTGGTGGTCTCTGTGGTGAATGGAACGGCCTTAACCGACTACATCCAACATACCATGCTGCCACTCACCATGAAACTTGGGGCCCTGCACACAGAGGCAATTTCCTTTTTGGTGGTGCCCAAGATTATTCATCCTGTCTTGTTGGGCTTTCCTTGGCTATGCAAACATGCCCTCATCATCGAATGGGGATCTGGAGACATACTCTCGTGGAGCAGCACATTCTTTCAGAAATGCCTTTCTCAAATCTTCCGTCCGGCAGGTTTGCTCCATTGCCACATGCCCTGTCTCTGGGCTACACAAACAATACTGGGAATTTCAGGATGTTTTCTGCAAAATGCAGGCTGAGACTATACCACCTCATCGCCCCTACGATTGTGCTATTGATCTTCTTCCTGGTGCCTCTCCTCCCCATGGCAGAGTCTACTCTCTCTCTATTCCTGAGACCAAAGTCATGTCTGAATACATCCAAGAAGATTTGGCAAGGGGCTTCATTCATAAACCTTCCTCCCCAGCAGGGGCTGGATTCTTCATCGTATAGAAAAAGGATGAATCCTTACGCCCTTGCATTTACTATAGAGGTCTCAACAACATCACTGTTAAAAATAATTATAATTAAAATATATATAGAATAAATATCCCTTGCCTCTGATCTCTGAATTATTTGACACTTGCTCAGACACCCACAAAATTCACATTCACCTATAGATCAAATTTTTCTTTCACAAACTTTATCACCTGACACAGGTGATTGATTCACGTATTTTAACAGTGGCCCGGACAGACCACAATCCTGTCCTTTTGGTGTGCAATTCATTTTTTCCTGTACCCTCTTCAAAAAATTGATGTCTTAACAACTCCTTGTTGTCGTATTCTCAGATCATGGTGGACTTAATTACACAAACAACTGAATTTTTTTGAATAAATGCTGGTAGTGTTTCCTCTCCTATGATTCTTTGGGATACCTATAAGACTGGTATACGGGGAATTCTTATTAGACACCCATCCAAACGTAAACGTGAACGTATTTAATCCATAGCTAAATTGGAGGCAGAATTGGAGGTGCTCTCTCACAGTTTTAAGAGACATCCTACAGAACACAAAAGGAAATTATATCTCCAAACTATACCAGATTTAAATTTGTGTTTAGCAGATAATGCTGAGCGTAATTTAAGGTGGACGCAACAAAAGTTCTATGCGAATGCAAATAAAATTGGTAGTACATTGGCTAATACATTAAGGCAGATAACATAATAAAAGTCTGCGTTCACATGAGGAGCCTGATTCATCAAGCCAAATCGGAAGCACGACGTGCGCGAGTATTCGCGATCTGGAATCGGAGCCCTAAAATCAATTCACTAACCAAATCCGAAGCACTAGCGTACTCGCGCGGAAGTCATCAACTGAAGCGATCTCTCCATTGGAAATGCGCAGCCCCGGCAATTTCAAACTGGCAAGCTTGCATTACACTCACTGTTCCCCTAAAAAAACATTCTTTCTAAAGGCACACATATTACCCTTAGCCCTAAAAAAATGTTTGGGCTGTTCAAAAGTTTAAAACATCTATATGAGCTAAGAAATAAGCATATTTTAAAATGACCTATTTCTTTCCTGTTAGGCAAGCTTTAACCGAGTTCAGCTCTTCTACATATGCGCCTGTCTAAAGGGTTATGATGCCTGAACGGAGGAGCCACCTGGGGGTAAATATTGCTGCAGGCTAAACCTTGGCTTTGCCATCAGACTAGATTTTCCCATAAAAGTCACAAGCACACACACGTTCTTGTTTGCTTTCATAGATATTTATGTATATATATATATATATATATATATATATATATATAGTTACATAGTTACAAAGTAGGTTAGGTTGACATAAGTCATAAGACATAAGTCCATCACGTTCAACCACTAGGGGAATAAACATAACCCAGATATAAAACCCTATAAGACATAGTTGGTCCAGAGGAAGGCAAAAAACTCTGGTACAATTTGCTTCAACAGGGGGAAAAAATTCCTTCCTGATTCCATAAGGCAATCGGATGTTCCCTGGCTCAACAGTCACTGGTATTTCTACTTTAAAGCCTTAATACTCAGTTATATTCTTTGCTTCTAGAAAAACATCTAGCTTTTTCTTAAAGCAATTTATAGTAGTTGCTGAAACTACTTCCTGAGGGAGCTGATTCCACATTTTCACAAACCTTAAAATGAAGAATCCTTTCCTAATCTGGAGCTTAAACTTCTTTTCCTTCAGACGCAAAGAGTGTCCTCTTGTTCTTTGAATGATCTCAAAGTGAATAATGGGGAAGAGAGTTCTCTATGTGGACCGTTTATATATTTATACAGGGTGATCATATCCCCCCTTAAATGTCTCTTCTCAAGGGAGAACGGATTCAGTTCAGCTAATCTCTCTTCATAGCTGAGCTCCTCCATTCCTTTTATTAATTTAGTTGCCCTTCTCTGCACTCTCCCCAATTCAACAATGTCCTTTTTGTGAACTGGTGCCCAAAACTGGACTGCATATTCCAGATCTGACCAATGCTTTGTACAGGGGCAGGATAATGTCTCCATCTCTGCAGTCTATTCCTCTTTTAATACAAGAAAGTACCTACTAGCTTTAGATATTGCAGCTTGGCATTGCATGCTGTTATTAAGTCTATGATCTACAAGAACCCCCAGATCCTTTTCCATTTCTGACTCCTACAGACAGTATGAAGCATGCATGTTGTTAGCTCCCAAATGCATAATTTTACATTTATCTATATTAAATGTAATTTGCCACTTGGCTGCCCAATCAAACAGTACATCCAGGTCTGCTTGTAGATTATAGACATCCTGTATGGACTTAATTCCATTACATAGTTAGGTGTCATCTGCAAACACACAAATGGTACTATTAATCCCAAACTCTATATCATTTATAAAGATGTTAAACAGTAAAGGTCTCAACACTGAACCCTGGGGTACACCACTAATAACCTTAGACCATTCAGAGTATGAGTCATTAATTACAACTCTCTGGATGCAATCTTTAAGCCAGTTTTCTATCCATTTACAGATTGACTTTTCTAAACCTATCAACCCTAACTTGCATCTTAACCGTCTGTGGGGTACGGAGTCAAATGCTTTAGCAAAGTCCAAGTACACTAAATCAACTGCTATTATCTGTTTACTTACTTCCTCACAAAAAGAGCGTACATTTGTTTGACAACTTCTGTCTTTCTTGAAGCCATGCTATCACTTATAATATTATTTTCTAGCAGAAACTCCTCTATGTGGTTCTTTATCAAAATCTCTAAGACCTTTCCAACTATGGATGTTTAACTAACGGGTCTGTAGTTACCTGGTAATGACTTTTCTCCCTTTTTGAAGATAGGAACCACATTGGCCTTACGCCAATCCATCGGTACCTTGCCAGTGACTAAAGAGTCTCTAAAAATTAGAAATAATGGCTTTGAAATAACTGAGCTCAGCTCTTTGAGGACACGTAGATGTAATCCATCAGGTCCTAGCGCTTTGTCAACCTTAGTTTTTCCCAGCTGTTTCTCAATCATACCAATTCTGATCCATTGTGACTCATTTAAGGCAGTGACATTGCTATTGTGAATTTGGACTTGAACTCTGCCATTTTCCTTCCTGTAAACAGAAAGTAAGGGTTTGCCTTACTTTCCTTTGCAATCTGTCTTTCATTTTGAAGTTTTGCACACTTTATCTCCTTTTTACATCTTTTGTTATATTCTTTATAGGTTTCAAATGATAAAGGTGATCCTTCATTTTTATATTTTTGGAATGCCCTGTTTTTGTTCCTTATGGCTTTTTTAACATCAGATGTAAGCCACATAGATTTTAATTTTAGCCTCTTAAACTTATTACCCATTGGAATATAATTTTCAGTTTGCTTTTGTAGAACAGACTTGAAACATTCCCATTTCTGTTCTGTGTTCTTTGAGGACAATATTGTCTCCCAGTCCATGTCACAGAGAGCCACCCTTAATAATGGAAAATGTGCTCTCTTAAAATTAAATGTTTTTATCTTTCCTGTTTTTGCTTCCTGTTTACAGCTTACAATAAATGAAATCATATTATGGTGACCGTTACCCAGATTCTTTTTTATTTGCACGTGTTATAAGCTCTGCATTGTTAGAAAGAACTAGGTACAGCAGAGTAATATTTGTAGTTGAGGCTTCTATGAACTGTACAATAAAATTATCTTGTATTAACCCCCCCCTAGCGGTAATCCTAAGTGTGACTCGGGGTGGATTCCACTTGCAAAAAACAGTAATCCCAAATCACACTCGGGGTAACTTTAAAAGCCCCCCTTACCTTTGCCCCGCGCTCCAGCGGCAATCTAATGGTTCCGCTGTGATGCCGGGGCGCTGGTCCGTCAGGGGGCATGGGGGGCGGGAAATTTAAAAGCAGATTACCAAATAATCTCCTTTTAAATACCACCTGGGTCCCAGCCATGCCGCTGCTTGCATCAGCAGTGAGATGCGAAGCACAATGCAGGACTTCTGCATTGTGCTTCACATCTAACTGCAGATACGAGTAACAATAGCAAATTCCGGGGGTGCTGCCAGCTGGCATCACCCCCGGAATTTGCTATTGCTGCTCGTATCTCCTGGAAGATGCGATGCACAATGCAGAAGGTCTTCCTGGAGATGCAGAGCAGCGTCGCGGTGAGGCGGGGCGGGACATCCCCACTCGCGTCACCCTGGAGGATATGACATCTTCCGGGTGATGCCAGTGGTGATGTATTCGGGGGGTGTGGACGGGCGGGAAATTTAAAAGAAGATTACAATGTAATCTGCTTTCAAATGGTTTTTACAGTAAGAAAACAATATACAACATGAAATAAAAATAAAAGTACATTTTTAATTTTATATTTTATTTTAAATTACATTGTTGTCTATTATTTCATTATTTTTTAAAATTATTATTTATAATTATGTATTATATTATAATTTATGAATATAATATAATAAATAAATATAATTATCATACCCGAGAGTTAATCCTAAGAATTACAGGCCCACAATATAAACAAACATTTCTATGCAAAAAAATCAGGATCACTTTTTGCATCAAAAAACTGACAGAATTAGAACATTAGGGGGGTTAAATTCACAAATTTCCTCCCTTTTGCTGTTCCTGTATTGCCATTACTCCAGGCAATGTCAGGGTAGTTGAAATCTCCCATGATTAAAACACTTCAACTTTTTGCTGCTTTTTCTATCTGTGCCAGTATTTGATTTTCTATTTCTTCCTTAGCACTGGGCGGCCAATAGCAGACTCCAATAATTAATTGTGTGTTATTAAACACTACATTAAACTCCACCCATAGTGCCTCAACCTCATAGCTTGTTCCATCCGCAATTTCTTCTTTCACATTCACTTTTAGATCACTTCTCACATACAGACAGACACCACCACCCTTTTGTTTGACTCTGTTTTTACGAAAGAGCATATACCCAGTATATGTGTGTATATATATATATATATATATATATATATATATATAAATAATTGTAATTACTATAGTTATTATAATCAATATATATATAATTATTGTAGTATATAGTTTTTTATGTGTCTTAATATATATATATATATATATATATATATATATATGTATATATATTTATATTAATATTTATATATTTATTTATATTTTGTGGGAGTTAGCTTGACAAATGGTAGGCAGCTAGCAGGACTGGATGCAGCATCAGAGTTTTAATGAAAAAAAAACAACAAAATTATCCCAACAGGATGGCTTAAAGTCAGCTATTAAACATAAGCTCTTATCTTCAGCTATCCCGTGTTCTATAACAGTCCATTTTCCAATAGGCAGAAAAAAAGTCCCCTTGTGCAGAGTCTTGTCTCTCAATCTCTCCCTCTAAGGAACACTGTGGAGAGTAATGTTCTCAAGTCCTCTCCATTAGATTCTTTTCCTCTCCCCCTCCCTGGCAGCCATTCCCTTTTTACTCCCTCTAGGAGCTGCACCTGGACTTTCTCAGTAGTGTGGAAATGCTGGGATGAACTGCTGGAACAGCCACACTGCAATCCCTGGATTTATAGCACTGAGATCAGCAACCTGCATGGCACAAATCTGCCCTCTAGTACCTTTCCTGCTGGTTGCCTACATATCCCCCCCCCCCTCTGCCCAAGGCCAGGGGACTGGGCACTCGACCCTGACAGACAGTGAACCCTTGATAAGGCATCAGCATGGATATGATGCTTCCCTGCCCTGTGCTCTACCACAAAATTAAAGCCCTGTAGCGCCAGGAACCACCTTGTCACCCTTGCATTGTTCCTTTCATTTTGGCACATCCACTTTAAAGGGACATGGTCCGACACCAACCTGAACTTCCTACCTGCCAAATAGTACCGTAGAACCTTGAGGGCCCACTTTATAGTCAAACACTCCCTCTTCACGATTGAGTAGTTTCTCCCACAGGAGGTGAGTTTTCTGCTCAAATATGTAATGGGGTGTTCTTCCCCATTTCTGCCTCCTGAGACCACTGGACCATTACTGACTTTCTCCCTTTTGTAAGGTCTGTTAATGGTGCTGCAATGGTGTTGGGTTAGCACAATTTATTTAATATCAATTATGTCTCACCAACAATAATGCTTTATCAGTATATACTGGTATATGTATACCAGACATGAGGTCATCCTAAAGAAATGCAGCATATCCTGTAAGGTTTAAGGATGATTATGGGTCAGTACTGGTCAAACCCGGCCATTGTCTTAGTTCCTTCCTGAGTAGTTAAAAACACAGAGCCATACCTAATGAGGAGTCTTGACCAGAGCTTGCTAGATGCAACATGTTTCTTTGATCATCTGCCAAGTTATTGATTTCCAGCAGAATCTTTGGGTGAATTCAGTTTTCTTCCGCAGCTAAGTATCTTTTGTTACCGCTTATTAATTGTTATTACAGTATTGCATTGTTTTGTTTATCTATCTTATTATTAAATAGTATAATCATTCAAGTCTTTGTGTTATCTCTCTTTGTACACTTCAAATTGAACCCATCAATATTTGCATAAACTGTCACAAATTATATCCGTGACATAACAAATGGAGGCAAAGTTTGGGAAAAACGTGCGGTAATAGCCAACAATCCCCAAAAATGCCTTCACTTGTTTTTTTGTCAAAGGCTGGGGCCAATTCTGAATTGCCTCCACTTTGTTTTTCTGTGGTCTTATTGTGCCCTTACCTACAATATACCCCAGATAGCGAGCCTCCTCCAACCCAATAGCGCACTTCTCAGGGTTAGCAGTAAAACCAGCTTTCCTGAGAGAATCAAGTACGGCCTGTACCTTACCTAGATGTGTTTTCCAGTCTGTGCTAAAGACCACAATATCATCTAAGTATGCTGCTGCGTACCTTTTATGGGGCCTCAAAACCCTGTCTATCGCTCTCTGGAAAGAGGCGGGAACCCCTTGTAACCCAAAGGGCATCCTGGTATATTGAAAGTGCCCGTCTGGGGTGGAGAAGGCAGTCTTTTCTTTTGCCTCCTCTGAGGGGAAACTACCAGTATCCTTTGGTGAGGTCCAGGGTGGTAATATACCTAGCTGGCCCAAACCTTTCAATTAGCTCCTCTAACCGAGGCATAGGATAGGAATCGCACTTAGAGACTTCATTTAGTCGGAAGAAGTCATTGCAGAACCGCCAGGTCCCATTTGGCTTAGGCACCAATACAATGGGGCTGGACCAGCCGCTTTTGGGTTATTCAAAAACCTGCAGAGCTAACATACGCTTTACCTCTTCAGAGACCGCTTGTCTCTGAGCCTCAGAGATTCTGTATGGTTTAATGTTTATCGTTACCTTGGGGTCAGTGACTATGTCATGCTGAATGACATCTGTAATGCCTGGCAGGCCCGTAAAAATATCCCTGTTCCGTTGTAGAAACTCCTTGCTTTCTTGTTATTTGGGTTTGGACAGGTTGTCACCTTTTGCAACCTTTTCAATATCTGCATGGGAGTCCATTTGGGTTTTGTGGTCGCTACCAGGGACTCTCTATCCCTGCAAGGTTTGATTAAATTTACGCAATAGAGTTGGATGGGCTTTCTTTTCCCAAGCTGATGGATTTTATAATTTATTTCTCCAACCCTTTCTACCACTTCAAAAGGACCTTGCCATTTGGCCAGAAATTTGCTTTCTACCATGGGAACCAGCACTAGTACCCGATTACCAGGGTTGAACTGCCTCAGCCGGGCTGCTCTATTGTATACCCTGCTCTGGGACTCCTTGGCCTTTTGCATGTGTTGTCTCACGATGGGCATAATACTGCTGATGCGATCCTGCATTTGAGCCACGTGCTCTATCACACTTCTGTAAGGGGTGGCCTCACTCTACCATGTCTCCTTGGCAATATCCAGCAAACCCCTGGGATGTCTCCCTAATAATAACTCAAATAGGGACAATTCAGTGGAGGACTGAGGGACCTCTCGGATGAAGAACATGAGATATGGCAACAGACAATCCCAGTCCCTCCCATCTTTTTCTACCACCATTCTCAACATCCTTTTTAAGGTTTTATTGAACCTCTCTACTAGCCCATCTGTTTGGGGATGATATACAGAGGTTCTTAGCTGCTTAATTTTTAGTAATTTACAGAGATCTTTCCTAACTTTGGACATGAAAGGTGTACCCTGGTCAGTCAGTATTTCTTATGGTAGACCAGTTCTGGAAAATATATAAATAAACTCCTGAGCAATGCATTTGGAAGAGGTATTGTGCAGCCGAATAGCTTCAGGATACCTGGTGGCATAGTCTAGCACTACTAAAATATACTGGTGGCCTCGAGCAGACTTGACTAACGGCCCCACCAAATCCATAGCTATTCGGTCAAATGGAATCTCTATTATTGCAAGGTGAACCAAGGGGGTCTGAAAGTGATTCACAGGAGCAGTTACTTGGCAGGTTGGACAGGACCTACAAAACTTTTCAGCCTCTTGGTAATAACCCAGCCAATAGAACCTTTGCAGGATTCTTTCCTTTGTTTTGTCAGTCCCCAAATGACCCCCAAGTAAATGAGTGTGAGCTATATCAAGGACCCTCCTTCTATGAGGTACGGGTACCAACAGTTGTTTAACAACTTCATCACGCACCTTAGTAACACGATACAGTAAATTGTTGTTTACAGCAAAGTGAGGAAACCTTTGATCAGCATTAGACTCCTGAGGTACGTCATTCAGTACAGTTACATTTTCCCATGCATGTTTCAGGGTAGGGTCTCATAACTGAGCAGTCCCGAATTTCTCCCGTGACACTTCCAAGTCCGGAACATTCTGCTCAGGGTTAGACGCCTCACCCTCATCCCCAGCCAATACTGCTAGGGGAAAATTGTCCGATAAATCCGTGGTCACCTCGACAGCATCTGTTTGGGCATCCTCACCTAAGGGAACTCGGCTGAAAGAAGGTGAACATGCAACAGGCCTATCCATACAGTGGGGTTGAGACCAGAGTTCCCAGAATAACGGAAAATCACGTCCCACGATCAATGGATCTATTAAGTCTGGTACCACACCTACTTCATGTGTCACTGTCCCGCAGCCCATGTCTACAGTCACTTTGGCAAGCGGATAATGCTTAGTGTCCCCATGAATACAAACCACCCCTACTCGCCTTTCCAGGATGACCAGGTCATGAGGTACGGGAGCACGTAAAAGAGTGACCAGGCTACCAGAGTCCAACAGGACCACAACACTAACCCTGTTTACCTGGATTTGATGCTCCTGGGGACCTGGCTTCTGAAGGGGTGCAGCGCTGCAGACAGGCCGGGCGAACATAGAGAGGCGGAGGGTGGCTCCACACTCCATTGGCTTCTCCCACTGGGGACAGTGTGCTGCAATATGCCCCAGTTGCTGGGACACTTCCAGCAACGCACCTCAGCTCTGCCTCCGAGTGGGGCTTCCAACTGGGGGGGTACCTTTCTTGGACCGTTAAACCTCTTTCCCCTGGGTCACCCAGGGTTGGTCTGCTGGCTCGGTTCCCCTGGTCAGATGCAGAAAGGGCTTTGGAGTTGGATCTCTAAAAACAAACACCAGGGGGTTCCACGAACTGCTGTGGTGTACTTTCGGGCCTCAGACAGGTCTCTGTAGTCGTAAACTACTTAACAAGTGACACCAACTGATCCAGAGTTTTGGGGTCTCCTTGAGCAACCCATTGGTCAATAACCGAAGGAAGTCCGCTCACATAGTGGTTGAGGATGATTCGGTCGACAATGTCTGTGGGACTCAGGGTCTTGGGCTGTAGCCACTTGCGCACAAGGTGTAGCAAATCAAACATTTGGGAGTGAAGCGGCTTATTTTTCTCAAACCGCCAGTCATGGACTCTGCGAGCCTGTACAGATAAGGTGACACCCAGCCTAGCCATGATTTCTGCCTTAAGGATAATATAGTCTTTGGCCTGCTCTGCGGTTAAATCAAAATATGCCTTTTGCGTCTCCCCAGTCAAATAAGGCGCCAGAACCTCAGTCCATTCAGCAGCGGGGAGTTTCTCCCTTTCCACAATCCTTTCAAACACCACAAGATAAGCCTCTATGTGGTCATCTGGGGTCATTTTTTGCAAGGCACAGTGCACTGCCTTTTTTACATTCAGAGTCCCAGATAACTCCTTCATATTCCTTGACTGATCTGACACCCTCTGTCTCAGGACTGTGACCTGTTCCAACAACAGACGGTTGGTTTCCTGCTGGGCAGCACTGACCTGCACCAAATGCGTTATTAGCTGCCCAGCGAGACTCCTCCATGGCAGGAGTCCCCGCATCCTTCACCATATGTGGGAGTTAGCTTGACAAATGGTAGGCAACTAGCAGGTCTGGATGCAGCATCAGCGTCTAACTTGCTTTTTCCCTTTGTCTTTTTTTCTTGGAGGGGCTGTTGTTTTGTGTGTTATCCTAATTAATGTATGTTGCTGCATTTGATACTTTGCTTCCCTTTAGCACAATAGCTGTTTTTTTTTTAAACTTTGAATTTTTCAATGTCAATTTTACAATTTTGAAGTCAATGTTAATGCTATGTTATTGTGTTTGTTGCCATATTGTTTGATTGCAAAATCCTGCCTTTATTACCACTTTGAAATGTTTGTCCTGCATAATTATTTTCTAATCCAGTTTTCCACCCTTGATAGGTCAAAATTGCATATTGGTTGGGCCATTTTTTAACTTATTTGGTTTTATTTGGAAGTGTCGGTTTACATGCGCTTTGTTCGTTCTTTTTAATTTTTTTTGTCATGTAAATTTAGTGGTGCGTGTGTTTTTTTAATGTTTTTTTATATTTTAATGTGACCTTTTAGCAAATGTTTCTTTTGAAAAAAGTTGTTTCTAAAATGTTTGTTTTTTTGGGGGTTTTTTGTTATGTGATTTCCTTTCCAATCTCCCAGGACATACAGTTTTTATTTTTTTGTGTATATTGCTTGTTTTTCTTCAAGTGCACTTATGCATGTATGTATGGACATGAGTCTATATATGAGGGCTTTTTGGACCATATTGCTTCACATGCTTCAAATTGAAAAGATTGCCTATTTGTTCCTATAATTTCTGATGTCATGGGCTTGGCTCCAAGGAACATTCATGGAAGATATTGCTCCTGGTTAAAGGAGGAATCCACCTTATGTGCTTCCACTACCAAGATGAGGTGAGTAAGTCAATATATATAGTGGGCAAAGGTCTAAAATGCCATTCAAACTTGCAGAAATATCCTGAAGGGATCGAAAATGTTTGGTACAAAGTGGATTTGGCCCTGGAAGTTTGATATACTAGTACTATTTGTTTTGTGTAAACACCTAAATAATGCTTACTCTCCAGAATTTAATGAGCATTATGTTAAGCAACAACAGAACATCTGCTAATTTCCAAGAGTGCCTGACCCTGCTTGTAAACTTGGCAATCAATGTGGTTTGATGTTGTGCTTGGCAACCTGGACCTCCTTCCATTACCATCAGGTGTGTTAGAATGAGTATGCAACTCAGCTGGACAGCTAATAGCTAATTGCTATTTGGACAGCAAGTGGAAGTGTGCTTGTATACGATAGTGATAAGATCAGGCAGCACTGCACAATGAGAACAAACCTATACCACCACTACAAATGAACAGCGGAGTTGTGTGGCAGCAAATCTACATGAGTGTAAATGTCAGACTATTGAAAAAAAGGAAAAGAAATAAAAACCATGACAATTTATTGAGAAAAGGACTATGTACATAATAAATTCAAATACCAATATGTGACAATGGGACAAAGGCAAGGAGGGGGGTCAAGTAGCAGTTTGGAGTGGAAACCATGCTGACATTTGTACTCAATACATGTGGGAAAAACGACAAAACATTGCTGAAGAATTGCTAAACAACAGAAACTGGCATTACAAACCAGGCACAAAAACATTGCAGCAACAGATGAAACTAACAATAATGAGGATTACAAAAAATCACATCAATGCCTATCATCCAAGCAAACTTACTTGATTTACCCCCCCCACACACACACACACACACACAATCCAGTCCAGTTAAAATAGTACTAATGAAAATGAATATGTATTTCTATAGATTTAAATGTACTTTGGCATAGACACACTCAAGGGAAATCACTAAATGTTTCCTAATACATGTATTATAACATATTTGCCTATAATCCTTTACTAAAAAATGATTTCTCTAAAGCCAAACAAGAATGAAATTTTAATCAGGTCACAAATGTTTGTTCAGTCATACTATTGTGTGATGCCATATTAGAAAGTGCTACTTAGTATATATCCAGCTTGATAGAAATTAGTTTACAATGTTGGAACCAAATTAAAAGTATCAAAGCAAGTGTAACAAATGTAACGATAAATGAAGCAAATTTGTAAGTGAGTAGAATGAAACATAAAAAAGTAGCACTTACACAAGACTGACATGTAAAGTTGACTGGAGATGCGCAGAACAGGGCGCAGGTGTGCTCTAATCAATTGCTATCACCTCACCATTGAATTTAATATCTGTTCCTGAATCGCACAGCTGAAAATGAATTGCCTTAATTGGGGTATTCGAGATCTTTGCTCATTTTTGCAGGAAACCGGCAGGCGAGTTCACTAGAACAGCTTGCTCACCGACGGGTACGTACGCACATTTTATTGATAAGGCCCTAAGAAATAAGAGTCATGTTAATACTTCTAACCCTTTTATTATTATAAATAAATTTAGTCATCAATTAGCAAAATTGTATAGTGCCCCTCCTGAGATTCCATCACCAAGAATTCAAACATTTTTATCCACAATACATCTCCCGACACTAAACAGTGATCAGCAGGTTGCTTGGGTGCTGACGTTACTGTTTTGGAAGTATTAGATGCATCCCCACTCGCATCACCCGGGAGGATGTGACATCTTCCGGGTGATGTGAGTGGTGAAGTATTGGGGGGTGTGGCTGGGCGAAAAATTTAAAAGCAGATTACAATGTAATCTGCTCCTAAATGGTTTTTATAGTACAAAAACACCACACAACATGAAATAAAAATAAAAGTACATTTTACATTTTATATTTTAAGATTACATTGTTGTCTATTATTTCATTATTTTTTAAAATTATTATTTATAATTATGTATTATATTATAATTTATGATTATAATATAATAAATAAATATAATTATCATACCCGGGAGTTAATCCTATGAATTACAGGCCCACAATATAAACAAAAATTTCTATGCAAAAAAATTAGGATCACTTTTTGCATCAAAAAACTGACAGAATTAGAATGCTAGGGGGGTTAATATGAACAAGGCCTTCGACTCGATATCCTGGCAATATTTAAAATTGACTCTGCATAAATGGAATCAAGGGGAAGCATTTATTTCTTGGATAGATGCTACTTATTCTAACTCTACAGCCTAGGTGCGTTATTGTGGTTATACATCTGAATCTTTTAGCATTTCCCGAGGCACTAGACAGGAGCGTCCTTTATCCCTGTTACTTTTGTACTGGCATTGAAACCACTTGCAGCGCTCATTAGACAGAGTAAGGAAGTTCCAGGATTCAATACTTTGCAATATACTCATAAATCTCACTTTTTTGAGTTATGTATGCGGGTTCTCCCAATATCTCTCCCTTTTTTGTACATGTCAGATTATTCAGAGAAAAGTGTTGTGGTTCATATGGAAATCTGGCCCCCGTAGTATTTGCAAGCATGTGCTTTTTCACCCTAAATTGAATGGTGGTCTTGGCATACCACACTTTTATTTCTAATATAAAGCATCTCAATTAGCTCCTCTTTTTTCTATTCATATTATAGATTGAGGTTAAAAACCGTATGCAAGGAACAATGATTAATGAAAAGATTAGGGCCAATATTAATGACTCTCATGATCAGTTCTTGGCTGTATGGCAACCTTGGTTCAACTATTACTTACCGTCCTTGAGGACTCTTTTTACTTTATATATATAGGTGAAGGTTTTAATTCTATATTGTAACAGGACCCCCTTTGTTTTTTTGTTTTTTGTTTTGTTTTTTTCTTTTCTTTCCATTTTTTTTTGTTTTGTTTTTTTCATTTCTCTTTTTGTGGATATTTTACATAACATGGTTGTATATTCTATTCTTATTGTATTGAATATTGTTATGTCTTAAAGGAGTATTTATTTTGGAGAATTCAGTTGATGTACAAATAATGCTGTCTAGTAATATTTGTTTGATTTCTCCTTTTTGCATTTGAAGTTTTCTCATTTTATGCTTATTGTTTGTATTTTGGTTATGTGTCTTTAATAAAATTCTTTTGTACCAAGAAAAAAAAAGGTGGAAATGTGTTTAGAGCCTATTTGTGAAACTATTTGGAAAACATTAACATGAGAGACATGTTCTTTACACGGATGGTTTTAAAGGAAAGTAGAATTCAAAGCCATTGACCAGAAACTTGATAAAACTCAAGCAGGTTATACCAAGAGACTGGAGATGACAAAGACAGCACAAAGGAATGTAAGGGTGATGAAATTAAAACAGTTAGAGTGGGTCGGATAAATCAGGGACAATAAATGGTAATAAAGATCCACCAACCTTTAGCAACCTAAAGAGGTGACACTGGAGACCAATAGATGGGACAGCTTTGTTGCTGGAGAGTGTTTAAAGTGTATCTTTAGTCAAAACATTTGTTTTAGTTTTGTATAAAACAGGAAGGGTTTAAAACCCATGTTTTTACTATATATGATCCACAAGAGGCAAACAAATTCATCCGAAAAAGTTGACCCCAAAACAAACAAAAAAAAAGTGTCCCCAAAGTGTCCCCATAGCAAGATGTTTCCTTAACTACTTTTTTAATGACAACTCAAAATCTTGGGTTTCCCCTAATTTTCCCTCTTAGAGACAATAGTGACCAGGTTAGCAAAAGGGATGAACATTTCCAGCAGAGACGCAGAGAGAAATAAAAACTGGACAAAGGTTTTAAACCCTCTTACACTTTAATTAATCTCCCTAGAGGTAACCCAGAGTGTGACTCGGGATAGAAAAAAGTTGCTAAAAGTGGTAACCCCGAGTCACACTCGGGGTATGTAAACCCATGGGAAAGGTAATAGTAAATAAAGCCTTTCCTGATCCGCCGGAGTCCCGCGCCGTCCAGCGCCACAATCTCCGTCTTCTTTCTTCTTCCTTCTTCCTGCTTCTGCATCCGATGAGTCACCCGAGGAGTTGAATGCAGTACATTGGATTTATATGTGTAAAAGCAGTACATTGTTTTCAAGAACATTTATTTTATAGTATATATAATAGTGTGTATAATGGTAGGACTGTATGAACTGCTAGGGAGGTTAAAACTAAAACGGTTTGTTTTTACCTATTTCAAGCAGTAAATGTGATAGAAGAAGTGAGATGACTATTGAAGCACGGATACTCCTTTCAATAACCTTCTCATCTCCTCTGAGAAAATATTGTTTGTACTGTGCAAAAATGTTACTTGAAAAAAGTAAAATATTACCATGCACTGAGGACTGAACACTGAGGGACTGCAGTGTTCTGTCTCTAACATGTAAATAACCTCTTCACCTAGTCTCTAACAAAGAGACAGAAAAGTAAAAGGAAATGAAAATATCTCAATGTCCAGTACATGTAAAAGAATACTTCATAAATATTCAATATATCATAGCAAGTAGTTGTATCACTACTGTCAATGGTTCTCATCCCCATTGCCCCATACACTAATTGCCCTCATGCCTCCCACATTTTTTTTCCACACATGCTGACCACTCGGCTACATACATAGTATCATTTAATAAATCCCTAGATTCCCTATCTGGAATTACTATACTTTTGATAACATGAATATCTACACATGTGGAATTGTTTGAGGGAATGTCAGATTCCCAGTTTTTTAAATAGACCCCTATTGATATTGTTTTTCAAACTCCCTCTTTTTCAGTCATAACAATCAATTATAATGTCAGTAATAATTTGTGCCTGTTTTTAATCTATAGTTTTTTGATTTTTTGTTTTGTTTTTTAATTTTATAGCAGATCAAATAGTACAATTCCAAACATAAAATATATACATATTTGAAAATATCTTACATTTTTATATTGTTTTAAAACTTACCTTAGGCACCCAGTGGCATTGCGCAGCACCTGTGACGAATGCAACTGTATTTTGCGATCATCCTGTAAGATAGTGTTTTCCCACCCCGAATGAGGGATAATCACTGCATTGGTCAACACTGCGAGGGCATCTTGAATAATCGGCATTTTAAGGGCATCACATGATGACAAATTCCACAAGACACCTAAATGCAATAAAACAGCCCATAATATTGCAAAGTAATACAGTTTAACGGTAATGGTCATTGTGATTTTAATGCTTACGTGTGCAAGTTTATGCAGAACAAAAACTTCCTCCAATATGTATAGTTATTTTAGATATTATAATATTTACATAAATGTATAATTAATATCCTATTTACATGATTTTGCATATTATACGGATTTCAAATTGCTAAAAAACATCCAGTTTGGTTAATTGGCTTTCCCTCAAAAATTGTCCTTAGACAAATTTAAAAAAAATATATTTGCTTAGGTTGATCAAAGTAAAGCCTAAGGCTTTAACAGTGCAGCAAATCAAGTTCATTTAGCAACAATTTAGCAGCAGACTACCCTAAAACAAAGCAAAAAGCTTCTGAAAAAACACAATGCAACAGCACCGGAGGTAAACACCTGTACAAAATAGAATTTCAACTGCTCCAATTTATTTTATTAACCAGGGCTTTGACCCAGTTGATGACTGGTTGACAGTAGTAAACTAAAGCAGTTCAGCTGTCAAAAATGTCCATCTAAACCTAGCCTAGGTATGGCTAAAGCCAAACAAACTATTACATGGCTATAATCAGTCTACTTAAGAACTGTTAAGTGATCCTAAGCAAATCTAGGAGCTCAGAGTGCCTATTACAGCCGAAGTATAATTTCCAAATCGTTTGGTAATTTCAATGGTACACTGACCACAAAAAAGGGCATCACTTAACCGAATGGAGGCTTACTTAGCAGTAATGTGGCAAGAAGGTACACTGAGTAACAAGTGGGCACACTAATCATGAACAATGATCACAGAAACAGAGTACAGCGAACAACAAATAGTGCACCCTGTTCAGAAAGTGGGTACATTAAAGACAACAGTGCCCCAATTAGCAGCAAAGGGTAAACTAATAATGTTATTGGGAGGGTGGATATCCTATTAGACACCTGCATTGCATGGTAAATGCCTCCCCCAGATCCTACAAAAAGCTCTGATTTAATCCAGCAGACATATTTGCTACTAGTAGTCAGGTCACTACTGATGACCAAGCTAGAGCAGAGCAAACCCTGGGACACTTTGTGGGAGACAAAGCACTGCAATTTTTTTCTATTGCTCTGTGGAGTTGAATCTGTGCTGGGTTAAGTGGTTACTAGGTTAGGCTAGATTAAACTGTTCGTCAGGACCCTGCTGTACTTCAATTTGCGTGTGCTTCTTTTTTATGATGTGTTGTAAAATCCTATTTCTAGCACTGTTCTGAACCCTCTAAAAATTTAAATATACATAGTGTGAGCTTATTTTTGCAGTAAGCAAGTCTGTACAGAAGTAAAAATGGATGCATGCCTACAGGCTGCAGAATATGTGCTAGAGGTGCTGGCCTGCCCTGGTGAAAGTCATATCAGAAAGATAGTTAAGTTCATGGAGGGAAAACGTGGTGGCTGAAAGAAGCATCAATTCATGGTGTCAACTGCCTAACATTTAACAAAATAAACAAGGCTTGACTTCCACACCCCTCTGGTGGATTACACTGATTAGCTGCACCACACGAATGGAGCATACTATTAATACTAGGATTACTAAATTAAGAGCATGCACCCCCCTACCTCATGGTGGCGATACTGGTTTTATTGTTGTCTCTAGTGCTTCTGTAACCAGTCCATGTACTGTATACATAAGGGCCGATGCTCTAATTTGTATTTACTATATAAGCTATTTGTGTGGCTTTGCAGTGCCATGCCATGCAAATCTTGTATAAATAAAGGTATTTTTCTGACCTACTATTATGTGTGGTAGAGTGTTCCAAAAACGTAAGGGAAAGTGTTAAAAAGGCTCCAGGAAAAGAGAGTGTTATTAAGTTTCTAGGAAGAAACCAGGTTCTTTGGGGCCCTTGAGCAGGCCAAGAGAGTGAAAGGGTCAGTTCCTTGGCCCAACACAACCCTGACTGGGATATATGCACCTGCACTCAGGTGCATGGTGAGTAGGAAGTAATCAGCCAGGGGGATCCAGGCTCAGAGTGAGCAGTAAAAGGCTGGAGAGCCAGAGGGATCCAGGCTGAGAGAGAGCCAGAGGGATCCAGGCTGAGGGGGAGCCAGAGGGATCCGGGCTAAGAGAGTGCTAGAGGGTTCCAGGCTGAGCAGGAAGTGGCCTGTAAGTGAGCTTGTAGGGAATCAAGCTGGATGAGGTTGCTGTTGATGCTGTCTTGTGGATGTGGACCTCTGTTTGCTGGTCTGTTGAAACCCCAGGCTGGGACACTGGACCTTTACAAGAGACCTAGTTTAGACTTACCCTTACCCTGGTGCCCATGCTGATGGACTGAGGACATTTCACACCACTAGGCTGAAGTAAGCCTCTTATTTTTTATATTGTTTTTGTTTTGTGGCTGAAACAAAGCAGTTTTGTTTAGTTTTTCCCAAATAAAGTGGTGTTTTTGATGAAAGCCGTGCTGCTGCAGTCTGAGTTGATCCCCAAACTTCACTAATGATAGAGCACAATATTATTAGGTAAAGTGTTTGTAAAACCGTACCGCATCCTAGAGGTCCAGAGTATATGTTATTGGTACCCAAGGCCAACAGAACAGTATTTTGCAATGTTTTTCCAAAAACTGAATCAGATGTTTAAATGGAATGGGTATATCATGCTACAGGTTGATTAGTTAATTTAAAGGTTAGGCCCTGTCCACTAGGGAGGAGCGAGTGAAATTTTAAAATTCGATCTCGCGCCGTTTTGGGTCGTTCTTGCTTACCGAACATGTAAGCGAGAACGGCCTGTGTAAATTCGGCTGTCGAGATCAAATTTTTTGGGACCTGCAAGCGCAACCAAAGGAGCGGAGCTGACAGCTCCGCTCCCCTGATTGCTCTTGCAGCCCTGTAGTATGGGTTCTTGGATAGAGATTCTATCCAAGAACACAGAGTCCCGCCGCTGTGCTCATCATGAATGAAAGCAGCCATGGGAATCATCCTGTGATGATTCTCACGGCTGCATTCATTGATGAGCACAGTCACGGGACTCAAATTGACAGTGTAGAAAACCAAGCAATCACCCTTACCTAATGGGACTGTACACAGATTAAGACACCAATGTCGATGTTTCTATGTTGGAAAAACTAGCATTTCAAAAAAGAATATATGAACATAATTATTCTATCAACAACAGAAAAATGATTACACTGATAAGCTTCCATGTGGGAACACAACATAGTTTTGATAACAAGAAAATCAACTTCATAGCGTTTGACAGAATCTTTTCAAACCACAGAGAAGGGGATGCAGATAAGAAATCTACTCCAAATGGATTTTTACTTTAAATGCCAATGTATACTCTGGCCTTAATGATGTTTTTAGTTTCAAACATTTCCTGTAATTATCACCTGTCTATACTTAAACATTATGATTTCAAATTCTATCACTTTGTCAATGTACAAGATAACAAGAGCAACTATTAATTTCACATAGTTATACTATCATACTTACTCTTATGGGTCATATACATGCATGTAACACATGAATATCACTTATGTATTAATGTAGTAATTCATGACTACATTGCTCGTATCGAGACATTATGTTGGTTATGCACCCTAGTTTTTGTATTGGGCTTGTACTGTAATCTCTGTACTGAACCTGATATGTAATAATTCAGTTATGATATCTATACTAAACAATACTGTACTGTAAGTGAAGAATATTAATATGTAAAATAATTTCATCATATCTAGCATGTTTTTTACTGCACACTCGCTTAGTTAAGATTTATATATATACTGATGTACTCACATTGATATACTATATTTGGTTACTGAGCATAGTGTAATTTATCACTTTGTTATGTTATTATGTTATAAATTAGTGTAAGTTTCTACCTCCCCTGAAGAAGCCATACAGCGAAATGCACCGGGAATAAGACAACTGCGTATTTGAGTACAACCTGATATTATTTATTATATATTTATATTATTATTTATGTTAATAAAATGTGTTAATATTACTGCTGGTATTTAAGTGTATTACTCCGTTTGTTTAACACACAAGTAAAGTTCATCATTGTTTGCCACCAAAGCCCCTTTCTGTATATCTGCTTTTTATTCTTATGAACAAATTTTGGGTTTGGCAAAAAGCAAAAAGATCTTGTATATAAATCTGGAGTGGAGAATCAGAGTTACACCATCTCTTACATGTTGATCCAGAACACACACACATATTTTTTTTTGCTTTTATTGATTCACTTTTTTAGTCTATCATTTTATGCTTTAAGATACTTTTTAGCATCAGCAATTGGGATTTACTTTTGTTATTTTTATTTCCATGTGTGCTTTTGAGCAGGATGCTATTTTCACACACCTACCATCCCAAATATATATTTTTTATATGGGAAGGCGATCCTCTTGACATCCTTCCCTTCACTCAATAATAATTCCTGGGGCCTCACTTTTACTAGTCATGCCTATTCTTAGTTTATAAAATATTTAGATGTCTTTTAATGTTTTTAATGAGGAATCTATATGGAAAAATCACCTCTAAAACATTTTCCTGTATCTAAATGCAATGGAGAACAGTTACCTGCACTTACTAACAATCTATTAGTTTGCAATAGTAATAGTAGTGTAATATTACCTGTAAAGTAAATATTGGAAGTAAGTTTAGGAGAGGAAACTGTTTATTAGATTTAGAGCTCGCCATGCAACCTTTATGAACAACATTTCTCACCAAGAATTAAAGAAAAGGTCACCTGTCACAAAACAAATCCCTCTAAAACAGTGTTTCTGGACCTTTTTAGCACAGGGACAGGTAAAATAACCTTCAAGTCTTCAGGGAACTTGTGCTAGAATTACTATATCCACAACCCACAGTGCAATACAGGGAAGGTTGCAACTTTACAAATAGCCAAAAAGATTATTATCTGATACAATGACCTTAGAGTCACAAGGAACTCAAGGAACCTCTAGCAACCTCGAGAGGAACTGTAGTTGAAAATCACCGCTCTAAAATATACCTACAGATAACACAAGATATAATTGACAACACAACCGTTGTACGCACTTTTTATACATCTTATCTGTTCAAAGCTGCATCATCTTACCTATCTTTTTGCCATTCTGGCCTCACGTCTCCCACTGCATCAGTCTTGTCTGAAACATTATCTTTGCTCAGTTTTATTATTCTTTCTCACTACACGTGTTTTTTTTAGCTTTCTCTAGTTGTGTTTTCCCTGATAATTCCTGATTCTCGCCTCCTCTATTCCCGATTTGGTCTTGTTATGCCAGCTGTAAATCATGTCACTGTACTTCTGTTTGTTTGTTTTTTCTTTCTAAACCAGTAAAGTACAGGCTATTTCCTCCTTTGATTGCTATGTCACTTTACTCTGCAAAGAAATCTACCATTTTCAAAATTAATTTTCATCTCTTCTCATATGTCTACTCATATTGTCCCTCCCTTTCTTTCCCTGTACGACAACTTTCCTTTCCACAAACATGTTGCACCTCTGATAATGTAGAGCTGCACTAATTGGATTACAACAGTCACAACTGTACAATTACTTTAAACTAGGTTTCCCTGCCCCTATCATTCATTCTCTGCTTCTCCTCTCTAGGAGAAGAGGTTCTCTCCTCCCTAATCATTCTGGTGCTTGTTCTTATCATTAAAATAGTCTATCAGTGCTGCATACACGTTCTACAGTGGTGAACATAAGCGGTTCACCCTTATTTTAAATAACATTTGTGTAAACAAACATTACAGTAAAAAAAAAAAAAACACAGAAAGATAACAGAAAAAAAAGGTTTATTCATGTCAAATATTGTATACTTCTAGACATATTTTTTAGTAAAAAATACTCAACCAGAGATGTAGCAACACGTGTTTACAATGGTAACAGGCAAGTCAGTGGTTTAGCATTTTAAAACACCCATCTAACGCCTAAAACTAAAGTCTTGCCTCAATAATGCCTTTGTTGAACTGTGAGACCATTATTTTAAAAAGCTACTGCCTTTTTTTGTATTGCAATACCTATATATTGGCAAAAAATATTTAGGTAACTACTTGTATAAGTGCATCCTAAATCATAATGATGATGTTTGTGATCTCTCTATAACAAATGTCTTTCTGACTATTTCACTGTAGCTATGTATCTCCCTTAAAAGCTCACCATACAGGTTTATTCACCACAATTTTCCTAAATGTAATACTCCTGGGGCTGCAAATTATTTCATATTTTCTAAAGACAGGAAGTTTGTTACATTTGTGCACACCTATTTACTAATATACCATACTCACCTGAATGGGTGGTGTTAGGTATCACTGGAAACAATGGCCATAATACTCTTGGCTATTGGCAGGAAAACAATTCTTTACTGTTGGTTATCACCTACCCCACCAACTACCGACTTGTTTCCAATCAAATAACAAATTTCATTCCATATGGAATAGGTTAAAACCTCTCTACAAAAGGAGCAGAGGACACAATTGTTTTTTGAGACCTCCATATCCTTGCAATCGGTTAACACCACCTTCTGCCCATTTTACTTTTTTTAATCAACAGAGGAATTTACAAACAGTTAGTTACAAAACAAAGAGTAAAATACCAGAAGTTAACCATCATATAACAAACAAATAGTCAGTGTCCGGATACAGTCATAAACTCAACATTGCTTAGCAATTATCGTGAAATTTCAAATAATTAAACAAAATCCTGCAACAAAGGTACATAGCAATACAGACATGGTTCTTGATAACATTTGCTATAGAACAACAGGCGGGTCGTTGTCCAATAGCCTGGTAACATACCAGGAGGTTTGTTCAAACATGGATATAATACGTTGCCTAGTTGCCAAAGGAATATATATATATGATTCCCATAACTCAAAAAAAAAATATTGTGTCTTTCTGTCTTTGAGTCCTTGTTAATTGTGGCATCTACCCAGTCCATTTGAAAAACATGTCTAAGTTTTGCTAAAAATAGATTCAAAGTAGGAGGGTCAGTACTTATCCACTTATGCAGAATCGCCTTCTTGGCTACCATTGATATGATCATGAGGAGTCCCCTGGCTACCCAGACCTGCTTGGATAAAACTCTAAAAAAAGCCCATGTTGGTGATAGTGGGAGAAATGTTACCAGGTAGTTCAGTGTAAACCGCACCACCAACCTCCAGAATCTTTCAGTTAAAGGACATTCCCAGAAACAGGGTCTACTATGGCATTGAAATCGCCTGCCAATCTCAAATTCAAGTAGTTTTCTTCAAGAAATTTTTGTGTGAGATGTGCATAAAATTAGGTTGAGTTACCAGCAGGGGTATAAATGGAACACAGTGAATACCTCTGACCTGCCAATTCCACCACTACCACCACATATCTACTCTCCTCATCCACCATCATAGAAATAATCTTATAGGGAAGGTTTTTGTTCAGGAGAATAGCCACTCCTTTTGTCTTGCATAGGTGGTAGCTATCATTTCCCCTATCCAAGAGTCACGTAAAACTACAGTGTCGCCTGTTTTCCAATGGGTTTCCTGCAAAAACACAATGTCTGTTTTTTTACATTTTAAATGTACTATGGAACACGGCCACATTCCAAAATATTAGGTGTAATTTAGTCTGGGGCTTTACCACTACATAGGAAGAAGTATGGGGTGGGGATGTTATGGTGGTAGCCAAAAAAGGAAACAACCCGCAGACCAATCCATTTAAAAAAAAGAGTATTCTTTATCCCAGCCAGTAGGGGTCACTCCAATACAACAGCAAATCAGTAATCATTCTGCTCATGTACAACAAAATTACTAAATCTGTGTCCCCTACTATAACAAGCACCTGAAAAGCGCTAACCGTATATGAGAAACATTCACTTATACTCCAATTCTTCTGTTTTAAATTTTTAAACTCCAACCCCTGCCTTTCTATTCCAGGCAGTAGGGTGAATTCCATAACAGATTTTCCAAAAAATTTCATTTGTCTCAGTGTTAAAGTGCACTGAAAGGTAGTATTGCAAATAAAGCACATTTAAACAAAAAATAAAATAAATCAGAGTCATTCTATTTGGGGCTTTCAACATGCCAAAATAACTATTAATAGTCATGACTTTGGGGGAAAAAAGAAGAACTAAAAGGGACTACAAAATATAAACATCCTGTGTCCATAGTATATCTTACGTATCTTGGGAATCGTGGGAGTCCTGGGTAATGAAGTCCATCGCAAGTTCTGGATCATCAAACAACTTTTTTTCTCCTTACCACATAAACCTAAGTACTCCTTTTTCTGCGAGGAGGTGGCAAACCGGAACAAACTGTTTGGGTCTCTGAGCTACTGATGGTGAAAAGTCCTGGAACAATAAACATTTGTCCCCACCTACTTTCAAATTTTGTTGCTTCTGATATGCGGACAGCAGTGATTCTTTGTCCATTAGGTGAAAGAATTTGGCAATCACTGGCCTAGGCCTCTGACTTTGTGTAAGGCGCTCCGGACCTACCTGATTATCCCGATCCAGAGCCCGCAAGGTAAGAGGTGTGAGGTTGAGTGCCAGTGGCATATCAACTGTGATGTATTTATTCAGATCCTGTTTTTTCCAAGAATCCGGAATGCCGATGATGCGTAGGTTGGATCGCCTATTTTTATTCTCCAGGTCTTGTACATTTTCTTCTAGCGAGGAAATCAGCGTTGTTTGAGTAATAAGTTTGCATTGCGTTTCCAGAGCTTGATCTTCAAGATTGCTAACCCTCTGTTCCAGTTCAGCTATTTGTGCAGTGTTGAAAGAACTAGTTGACAGTGCTGTTTCGAATGTATTCTGAAGGGTGGAGAACTTTTTATTAAAGTATGGTCTAAGAAACTTTATCATCTCTGCTGCTGTGGCGTTTGGTACTGATGAAGACACTGAAGCCTCTAAATCAGAGGTGGATAAGTCCTGCGAGTGTTGAGAGGTTACGCTAGATTTCTGAGAACCCTTTGACTTTGTTTTAGCTTGTTGCTTGCAAAGTATTGCAGCTGAATGTTTCCCCATGTATTTATCCATTATGAAAATGCTGCTATAGGGTCCAACAGGACACAGATGCAGATTTCAATAGCTTGCAGGTACAGCACTATAGTAACTAACTTAGCCTGGTACAGGACACAGATGCAGATTTAAATAGCTTGCAGGTTCAGCACTATAGGAACCAATGCTGCCTAGTACAGGACATGGTTGCATATTTCAAAAACTTTTAGGTTCAGCACTTTAAATGAGAAGTGAAGAGTGATAAAGCCTTCATAAAAAGTGTGCAGAGAATCTCAGATGGCAGTCAGGATCCTTCACTGCCGTAGTGCTGTCAGGTAAGGGGAGAGTTTCCTGCACTCACCCCTCCAGCTGTTTTACAGGGTTCCAAGGTCAACTGTAATGTGCTCATCTGGGTTTTCGGTCCCTGTATGATTCTGTGGCTGTGGTCTGATAGCTGCACGCCACAGCCTGGTAGACAAAATGGCGTCTGCCTCGTGGCCTGCAGCGTGTGTAGGGGTCCACTGCTCCGGGTATGTGGCGAGCTGCAGTCTCCTCTCACTCGACTGCCCCCACAACCGCTCGGTCCCCAGGGAGTATAGGAGGCTCCTCCGTGCCTCGGAAGAGTCATTAATATAGAAAAAAAAAGCCGGTGAGTAATTTCCCTGGGGAGCCGATGTGTAGCGCGTCCACCTTGGTTGGCTTCTCCCCTGGAAGTCCCTTCATTTATCTTTAACCACCTAGCCGTTATGCCCGTACGAAGGTCACGCAAAAAAAAATGGCTAGGATGGTTAACCCCGTAATTTTGTCACAGCCTTACCTCCATGGTCCCGCTGTGCACATCCAGCGGG
>NC_092862.1:84567949-84573601 GCF_032062135.1 Pyxicephalus adspersus | reverse complement strand
ACTTCCACTGGAGGACTTTTAAATATTTTATATTTTGAAATTACCCGTCAAAAGTAAGTCTTGCACAGTTGTTTTTTTTTTTATACTCCTTTCATGTAAACTGACCTATCATGCACTTCATATTTAAAAAAAAAAAAAAAAAAAGAAAGACTAAGATTGCTGCACTGTACTTGCCACACTACAGAGGTCTGATCCTGTAAAATTGGTTTTACACGTGTATCAATGTCTACTGTCAAAGAGCCATACAAAGCACGATTATCATTTTTCTTCATTTTCTGGCTTCTGTCTACGTCATCCAATCTCACTCTGTGCCTCTGTGAAGCCTCCTACGATGTTTGATGTGGGTATCCCAGGAGGCTCTGCTTGGCAATAAAGACAGAAGGGGGGGGGGGCTTCACCTTTTTTTTTAACCTCCTCAGTGCTAAAAGCGTTTACTCTGAACTAGGCTTGGGGTAGCTAAAAATAGAATCAAGCGTTACAGTGCACCCTGATTGTCATACAACATTGTATGACAATCAGATTACAACTGAAAAAAAACACTTACCTTGTCCCCACAGCTCCTCCAGAGATGTCTTCTCTCTTCTATCTTTACCCGGCGTGTGCAGAGATGATTTCTGGGGCTTCCCTGTAACGTTGGGGCAGGCAGCAGGCGGGGTGGGAAATTCAAATAATTTTGTAATGGATTCAATACAAATCAGCTGTATTGAGTCCAATACAAAGATCCAAATATAAAAGATCCAATCCAAAAATATATATAATTACATTATATTATATATATATATATATATATATATATATATATATTATACAAGGTACTGTACAGTTACAATAAATTATACACATTTTTAAAGTTTATAATAACATTTATTAAATATTGGACATATTTCGGTAAGTTATGCCTAAGAATTATAGCCTACAATGTAAAATAAATTTCCATGCAAAAAAAGTAATGCTTTTTGCATGGAAATACGGAGAGAATTAGAATGCTCTGCATTCGTGTACGCATCCCTCGGCGATTCCTGATGATGTCAGTGTGTACGCCCGTCGACGGGGGGCGTGGCGGGAAATTCAAATATATTGTATTGGATTCAATACAAACTTCTGCATCCAATCCAAAACTAAATATTACAAAATATATTTATGTGGTTTTGTCTTTAGGTATGTGCTGCCCAGTTTTAAAATTTACCATACTAGGGAGTTGTTTCAGAAAAATATAGTACTATACAGTATATAGAATTATTGTATTTTGAGTTTTTGAATAATTTTTATTTATTTATGCATTCTTGTTTAAGCTGATTTTTGTGTTTTTTAATTTTTATTATTAAATTTAGTAATATTTTTACATGATTGTGTGTTTCAAACTTTATTATATTCAGGATATCTACTGGACCCTTGTTTGGACATATTTCGGTAAGTTACAGGTCTACAATATAAAAAAAAATTCATTTAAAACTGTGTACAGCTTTTGTTACAGAAATCCAGACATCAGTGAAACGTTTAGGAGGTTAAATAAGGTTTAAAAAATTTTTTAAAAAATTAATGAATGTTTACCTGACATAAAAGGGTTGTCTATCCTTTTATGTAAATTCATTTTTTTGATGATAGGTCTGCTTTAAAGAGCATGACCGGGTATAGCATGTGATAAAACAAAGCACTTTTTTGGCTACTAGGTTATTTCAGGGGTAGGCAGGAGCACACTAGGCTGGACTCTCTCTCGAGTCCCGTCCTAATGGCTCCGCACCCCACCAGGAACGCTTCCTGAAGGGAAATCCCTCTCCTGCATACGGAGGAGAGGTAATGTTCCCTATTTAACCAGGTGGCGGAAGTGTTTACGCCCGGCCGGGGTAAATAGCGAAGGGAGCCACAACACAGAAGCTCAAGAGCCACATGTGGCTTCCGAGCTCCGGCGGCCCCAGCTCCGGTAGTTTGTTCTGGCGCGGGTTGCAGGCCGGCATTAGGCCGGATCGGCCAGTGAGCGTTAGGCCAGAACAAAAAAAAAAACACTGGGCCGTATCTGGCCTGAAGGCCAGAGTTTGCCGACTGCTGTGATAAAGCAGAGCATTTAGCTATCCAATACTTAAATCTATATTTTTTTCTACAGTAAGGCTGAGTCTACATGGACGTTTTGTAAAAAGGCATGTAAACGTTTCTACTGCATTTATAAGCGTTTTTATGCACTTATTTTAACGTTTTAAAACTTTTTTTAAATGCTGGAAAAAGCTGAAAAACGTCTATGCCGCGTTTATCCGCGTTTTACCGCGTTTTACCGCGATTCTACAAGCGTTTTAGCACTTGGTAGAAAAGCAAATTGTAACCCTGGGCAGTGATTTCTGCAAGTACAGGAAGTACATACATCCCCGCATACATGTGATAATGTGATCATGCAACAGTACAATGACAAATGTAACAGTATACACAGAATGGAGTGAAAAGAGTGCAAAGTGAAGCACAATTAAAGACAATGACTACACACAAGTGATAATGAATGACATCATTTGCAGGTGTGAAAAGCACCAAAAGCAAACACAATGGCAGACAATCTTCACACGTGCCAGGCATAGGTGTTAATTTTTAACAGCATAGTACATGTAATAATTCATGCATGACACATGGAATAGTGACACAGGACACAGGCCATTGTTAAAACGTTTGTAAAAGCCTCCATTGAAATCAATGGAAACTTTTTTATTGACAATTTCTAGCATGCATAAATGCAGGAAAACGCTCCCATTAAAATCAATGGACGCGTTTTCCCGCGATTTCCAGCGTTTTCCCGCGATTTACCAGCGTTTTAATTTTTTAAACGTTGCAAGCAACGTTTAAAATAAAGCTCAAAAACGTGCCTGAAGGAAACGTCCTGGTGTAGATTAGATTAGCCCATTGGAATGCATGGGGACTTCAAACAAGGGCTTTAAAAGCCTCAGGTTAAAGGCTGGGGAAACAGTCCGTGTAGACTAAGCCTAATTGTGTAGAATTAATCACACAAATGAAAAGAATTTAAGCTATAAAAGTTTTATTACGTGCAGTGCTGGGTATAGTAAGGGCACCTTATAAAGTTATTTGATTCATTATTTATACCTGGGCAGAAAACAATCCTGTAGTTTTTTACATATCTAGTGTTTGTATCTTCTTGTTTTATTTGACATGGGGAGGCTGATTCATCAAGCAAAATTGGACGTTCTATTATGCATTTGTATTCCCGATCCAAAATTGGAGCCCTTCAATTGGTTTATCAACCAAATTCCAGGCGCTGGCGTATTCTCGCGGAACTTATTAACAGAAATGATCTCTCCGCTGGAGACGCGCATCCCCAGCAGTTTGACACTGGGAGCTTGCTTTAAAAGTCACTGTTCCCCTAAAAGATCATTCTTTCTAAAGACACACATCTTTCACTAAGCCTTAAAAAAAAGTTTGGCCTGTTTAAAACATCTAAATGAGCTAAGAAATAAGCATATTTTAAAATTAATTATTATTTTTTGGTTAGACAAGAGTTAACTGAGTTCTGCTGCTCTGTATAGACGTTTATCTAAATGCATACGATGCCTGACCTGAGGATCCGCCTGGTGATAAATACAGGCAACTTTCCGCAGGCTAAACCTCGGCTTTGCTACCGGACTAGATTTTCCCACAGAAGTTACAAGCACACACACGTTCTTGTTTGCTTCTATAGATATATAAGTATGTGTGTGTATATGTGATAAATAGATATATGAGCATAGTCCAAAACTTGCAATTATATATATTTATATATATATATATAAAATTCTTAAAGTATATATGTATATAAATTTGTTTACTGGTGTACAAAGGATCGTATCAATAAAAAGTTATGGAATGTCCAACTGCGTTATCCTAATTAATCTATGTTTCTGCATTGGATACTTTGCTTACCATTTAGCACAATATCTGCTTTTGTTTTGTGAACTTCGAATGTTTCAATCTCCAATTTGCAATTTTGAAGTCAAGGTTAATGCTGCGTATTGTGTTTGTAGCCATATTGTTTGATTGCAATATTCTGCCTTTATTACCACTTTTAAATGTTTGTCGTGCATAAATATTTTCTAATCAAGTTTTCCATCCTTGATAGGTCCAAATTACATATTGGTTTGGTAAGTATTTTTTGAATGCAGTATTTGTTGGGCCATTTTTGAACTATTTTGGTTTTATATTGAAGTGTGGGTTTACATGTGTTTTGTTTTTTTTAAACATTTAATGTAGTCTGTGTGTGTTTTTTTAAATTTTAATGTGACATTTTAGCAAATGTTTTTTGAATAAAGTTGAATAAAGTTGTTTCATTGTTGTCGTTGTTTGTTTTTAGGGGGTTTGTTGTTACCTGATCTCCCAGGACATACAGTTTAAAAAGTCAATTGTGATTGTTTTTAAGCTGTTCTTTAAGGCTAAAAACAGCACAATTGTCTTGTTAAAACTCAGTTGTTTGATGTGCCTAGTTGTGCGCCAAACTTCAGAAGTGTGACGTGCATAGTTATGCGCCAAGGCAGACCCGCTATATGCGTGTTCTATCGGTTGAAAAATGTGCCGAACTTTTGCAGAGAAAGATTATCATTCAGGTAAGTTTTTCTTTTTATGTGTATATTGTTTGTTTTGCTTCATGTGCAGACATGAGTGCACATGAAGCAAAACATGTATGTCTTAATTTTTTATGCGTGTACATCTACACAGAAAAGAGAAATTATAAGAAGAAATAGGCAAAGAGGGCATTTTTGGGCATATTACTTAACATGCTTCAAAATGAAAAGATTGCCTAATTCTTCCTATGATTTCTGATCTCATGGGCTTGGCTCCAAGCAACATTCATGGATGATATTACTTCTGGGTAAAGAAGGAATCCACGTGCCTCCAATAAGCTGTAACCGCAGGCAATACCAGGGCAATAGAGGTTCAATGGCTATATGTATCCCCATTCATCACCTGTAGTGCTCTGTGATATATATATGCATGAGTATATATACACACACACTAAAAAAGAACACCTGTTACATGCACAATAAAGAGGACCTGTCACATAAACAATAAAGAGGACCTGTAACATGCACATTAAAGAGGACCTGTCACATGAATATTAAAGAGGACCTGTAACATGCATAATAAAGAGGACCTGTCACATGAATATTAAAGAGGACCTGTCATATGAACAATAAAGAGGACCTGTCACATCAATAATAAAGAATAATGACAGGTCTTTTTTATTATTGATGTGACAGGTCCTCTTTATTATTGATGTGATAGGTCCTCTTTATTATTGATGTTAGAGGTCCTCTTTTTTATTTATGTGGCAGGTGCTTTTTAATATTGATGTGACAGGTGCTCTTAAATATTAATGTGACAGGTGCTCTTAAATATTCATGTGACAGGTGCACTTTATTATTCATGTGACAGGTGCTCTTTAATATTGACGTGACAGGTGCTTTTAAATATTCATGTGACAGGTCCTCTTTAATATTAATGTGACAGGTGCTCTTTATTGTTGATGTGAAGTACAGGGGAATGTAATACCGTGTTTCCCCGAAAATAAGACACTGTCTTATATTTTTTTTTGGCTCCCAAAAACACACTAGGTCTTATTTTCAGGGGATGTCTGATTTTTCCATGAAGAAGACTACAGTACTCATTTATTGTTGAAAGTCACTCATG
>NC_092862.1:84529482-84567536 GCF_032062135.1 Pyxicephalus adspersus | reverse complement strand
CGCTGCAGCCAGCCATAAAGGACACACACGCAGGATCAGATATCTGGAGCTGTCTCGGTGAGTACTTTTTTAATTTACCGGTATGTATGCTTTTATTTTCTTTTTCTCCTAGGTATTATTTTCGGGGTAGGTCTTATATTAGGGCAGGTTTATAAAATAGTGCTAGGTCTTACTTTCAGGGTAGGTCTTATTTTCGTGGAAACACGGTAGTATTATGTGTCTTTTTATAATGTATATCTTTTTACATGTATTTGGAGGCTGTAGAAGCTCTACACAGTCCTGAAAAATAACCTGAATTTTCCCCTATTGACTTTAATGGTGTTTGAATTTGACGTTCGACCACCCGAATAATTTTGGTCTATTCAAGCGAATAGCTGGCGAATCGAATAGTGAGCTATTCGACCAACACTAGTCATTTCCAAGAGTGCCTGACCCTGCTTGTGAGCTTGGCAATCAATGTGGTTTGATGTGCTTGGCAACCTGGACCTCTTTCCATTACCATCAGGTGTGTTAGAATGAGTATGCAACTCAGCTGCACAACTAATTGACAACCTGTTTGGACAGCAAGTGGAAGTGTGTTTGTATACAATACGGCACAATGAGAACAAACCAATAACACTACTACAAATGAATAGAGGAGTTGTATGACAGCAAATCAACATGAGTGCAAATGTCAGACTATTGAAAAAAAGAAAAAACAAAGAAAAGGAAACATGACAATTTATTCAGAAAAGGACTATGTACATAATAAATTCAAATACCAATATGTGACAATTGGACAAAGGCAAGGAGGGGGGTCAAGTAGCAGTTTGGAGTGGAAACCATGCAGACATTTGTACTCAATACTTGTGGGAAAAAATGACAACACATTGCTGAAGAATTGCTAAACAACAGAAACTGGCATTACAAACCAGGCACAAAAACATTGCAGCAACAGATGAAACTAACAATAATGAGGATTACAAAAAATATCACATCAATGCATACCATCCAAGCAAACTTACTTGATTACCCCCCCCAGTTAAAATAGTAATATTGAAAATGCATACGTATACATGTTATAATACATGTGTTATAAAATGTTTGTCTATAATCCTTTACTAAAATATTTGATTTTTCTAAAGCCAAACTAGAATTAAATTTTAATCAGGTCACAAATGTTTGTTTACATTTTTTTTTACAGTCATACTATTGTGTGATGACATATTAGAAAGTGTTACTTAGTATATATCCAGCTAGTGCAACAAATGTAACTATAAATAAAGCAAGTTTGTGAATGAGTAGAATGTAACATAAAAAAGAAGCACTTTTTCACAGAACTGGGAGCAAGTGTGTGCTAATTAATTGCTATCACCTGAAAATGAATCATCTTAATTGGTGTATTCGAGATCTTTGCTGAGTTTTGCAGGAATCCGGCAGGCGAGTTCACTAGAACTCTGCCCCAACCGTTAATAGAATTTGACGACCGGTGTGTATTTACGCACATCGAGGGTACGTGCATTTTGTTGATAAATCAGGCTTAATAACTCTTCTATTACACAGAATGTCCAGTCAATGTTGGCAGCCCTGCACAGTCATCCTTGATGCTAGAATATTCCATCAGGAATAAACTTACTTAGTGCCAACACTGCTTGGGATCTCAGCAGAATGCAGCAAAGAAATACAGTATATGTCAGCTGCAACAAGAATTAGAGAGTTTAGAAGACTTATAGTGGGATCATCAGGTATTTCTGTATATGTGTATATTGTATTCTAATGAGGTAAAACACAGGGAGATGTGCATGTATTTTGCAGAAATGCATTAAATGAACAATTACACACCTACATTTTTACAGATCGACAGCAAAGTAGCTATTATATTACAGAACACAAAACGCAAGTAAAGAAATTGACTATAATAAATTAGTTTTTCTTCTGACAAACTTGTCATTTGGCTTTAAAAAGCAACATAGAAAATTCATCCCAGTTGTGTCAATGACATTAGAATGATTTATCTCTAAATAATCAGCATTGCTTCTTGCTACAGACTTCTGCAACACCAGTCATAAAAGGACAGGGAGAAGGACCAGAGGTTATATTTCCATTATTACAAGGTAAGATTAGATTTAGAAGTGTACTTCAAATGACACATGGAGGGTTGGGAATGAGTGAAAGGAGTTTGGTGGACAATAAAAGATATGTCCGTGCAAAATCAGTATTTTGCTTCTTAGAGTCACATATTTCTAGAAAATAGAACACAGATAGCTTATAGTGTAAAGCAGTATATTCAAAAAGGTAAGTGGTTCAAGTGATAAAATACAACAGTGTGATTTGTTCATATATCCAAACAATATACAAAATTTCAACAGCAAGTGTGCAGTGCAGGGATAAGTATTTAGGTCTAGTTAAAAAAACTCATTGGTTTCATTGCTGTCACATTGCTGTCAGGCATTTCCTTTTGGAAACTAATATTGGGGTCAAGATTAAAAAAATAAAAAATCATTTTGAACCACAGTAAAGGCAAGTAGGCACCTAAAGTATACAGTCTCTTTACAAATTAAATCCAGGCAGATATAAAAGGCAAACAATAAAGCAGCTGTGTAATCAATAATACATCATAAAAATGTAATATGCAAGTTGTGTAAGTACCTGTGTTTGACTTGGTACAGCTTCTTAAAGTCTATTGTACAGCAGAGATCAGTGAGGGAAGGCAAACGGCAAAAGGAACCAGTTTGGTGTGCTGCAGTGAAAGAAGTATGGTGATAGAAGATAAGAGTGATAGAGATATAAGCTCTTCAGTGTGCTGCTTCTTCTTTCACTGATTAGTTAGAGGGTGGGGTGGTGAATAGATATAAAGAAACCTGAAAATGATCAGGTCCTCTTCCCTACTAGACAGTTCTGTAGTTTGGGAGGTCTAAGATGGTGAATCTAACCCATAGATCCTTGATTAGTAAATCCAGGAACTAGGGGACAAATTATTGTCCAGATGGTATAGAGTGCCAGTATGTTTGCACAGGTTTTACTCTGCAATACCAGACACCGTTTGGAGGTGTACCAGGTAGCAAGGGACAATTGTACATATCTTTTGGTGGTGTTCTATACTGAAACCTCTCTGGGATTAGGTCCAGGAAATTAGGTTTACAGATCGCCATGTTCCAAAAGACCAGGCATTTTTTCTCTTTCAGCACAATAATTGACCAACAAGTTCTTTTTATCACGTTTCTTGTTAGCACATGGCTTTTTGTACTAAAGGTAGTCCCCGAGTTAGGGACATTCGACATGTGGACGACTCCTAGATACGAATGGGGCTTTCCTGCTTGCTCGTGTACAGGATAGAGGCTTGATGGGGGATGGGGGGCGGTTTGCATGACTTGCAGAAGAAATCTTTTGCTAAACACAGCTGAGGTTGTGGGTGATCCTAAGGACTGAGCTCTTCTGTAACATCTTGTAACTCTTTAATGGCCAAGAAAAACTCTGCAGTTGTTTCTTTTTGCATATCAAAGCACAGCTTGCTTCAGAAATTAATGAATGTCTAGGCTCCATAAAGTGTTTGTTTTTTGCTTTGGTTGTGATTAACTCACAGTGAGGATTTTATGCAGTAAGTGACACCATGCTGCCTAATAACATGTTGAGACAAACATCTGTCCTAAATGCATTTATGTCGGAACAGGTACATTTAATGTACCTGTTCCGACTTACATACAAATTCAACTTAGGAACAAACCTACAGTCTCTATCTCATATTTAACCCTGGGACTACCTGTACTTCCTTTTCCTACACTACCTACACAACATTTACAGGGACTGCAAAATGCTCATACAAGGTCATATTCAGGTACTTGCAGTTTGCATTTAAAAAAATACAAGTAATGTAATTAATGAATGATGAACATTATGTATAAATGATCACAGAACTGCATTAATCTGTGTACTTTATATCTGCCTAGAGTTCAACTTCAAGATATTACATCTGAATTCTGACATCAATGACCACATATACGTGCTACAGATTACATACAAGGTGTTTTGCTATGAAGTGTACAATACAGCTTCTATATGTATGGCAGCTAAGTAATGATGTGCCTAAGGGGAAAATATTAAAATTTTATCAACCTTTTTAAGTTTGTTCCACCACAGTTAAAAATTAACATCCACATCTCATGAAGTAATGAAACCGCTTAAGAATGTCTAAATGACCCAAAAAACAAAACAAAAAAAAATAACTGAGTACAAGTGAATGTATTTTCAAAAAAAATGAGACAAGGCAGGTCATATGTTTCAAGAGGGGCAGGTGATATCCTTTCTACAATAAAATAATTTTTCCTGCCTGACTGCAATATTCAAAGTCATTCACCTGTTAACCCATTTTGTTGCAGGTGCCACCATCCTCTTCCTTCTTCTCTTTCTTGTTTTGATCATTGGCCATATTGTCAGGATAACTTAACTCCCAAGCAATTGCATGCGAATTCACTCAGTCCTGGCAGCTCCAAGGGTATGGTGGGATGTGCCATGTTAAGTAGCCAATCTATTATTGACAGTTTAGGAGAGCGACTAAGCAGGTAAGTATATTTTATTTCTGAAGAAATATCACCTGTCCCTTATTGGAATAAAAATGCCTGATCACAAATTTTGGAAGTGGAACTTCAGTTACGCATTAAGGCATGACATTTGGATGGGCCAGTAGGACACCAATACTTTTTTTTTTTTATGTAGCAAACCACAAGCATGACATTTGCTTTGTGATGCACTGCAGTGTTATTTGCTAATATTAATAGTGTTATAGTGTGCAGAGATGCTGTTAAAATAGCTATATTTAAAAACACTGAATTAATTTTTAATATAGAGATAAAAGGCACCATAAATCGCACTGATGGAATATACTGTAAAATTAAAAAGAACTTGAAGGTTGAAGGTATCATGGTGCACATGATCAGATATGCTGGTGTGGCCACACCCAGACATTGAGACTATAATAATAAATTACATTTTTTTTCTCTTCTTTTTTATACTTTAGCACCAAAAAAATGGTGCACAGTGCTTTTTAACCTGACACCTTTTTAACACTTACACAATTCATTGCTTAGTGAGTGATCCACATTCTGAATGCACATTATTGCAGATCTATTCTCTCTGTCAGAGTTCAAAGAAACCCTAAGACTTTTTCATATGTGAACTAGTCCGCATTATTAATGTTCCTGCTGTATACAAAAAATATCATCTGTTAAAATAAAATAGTTTACAATGATCTTTATCTGATATTGTATATCCTCATCTGATATTGTATATGGTACGTCTCCCATTGTAGATGAATTTATTGCACCAACTTTAATCTCCTCATAGATTTATCTGTTCACTATCCCTTAGTTCCAGCTGAGTGCACATTGATATTTATTGCCCTGCTAACCCCTCCCCTCCCCAGGTGCTGACAACTATACAAAGGATACTCCATCCTATCACCTATAAGCTGCTGATCTCTAACTCTACATGCTGACAACTATACAAAGGATACTCCATCCATTCACCTATAAGCTGCTTATCTCTACAAATTGACCTCCAAAACTTTGATGTGCAAGGTTGATTTCATCCCATCGCACCTACCTTGATCCAAAACCTCTATATGTAAGGTTTATACTATCCCATCGTCCCTACCCAAATTTCTAGTACTTACCTTGCAAACCGATATTTTTAAGGAGGATAAGGTTAAACTTCACTTACCCAAACCACCGCAAAGTACCCCTACAAAATTAGGCACACTAACACTTCTTGAAAAGGATCAAACTGATATATCCAACTTTTGCAATATCACCACCAAGGATCCCTCACATACAGCACCCCCTTGTGGGATTTGTTCTTAACTACGGACCGTTAAGCATGCATTAATATATATCCCTGAGGAAGCCAAATGTGGCGAAACGCGTTGGATTATTGCACACCACAGCATGGTCATAAGAACGTTTGTACAGTTATGTTTATTACCTTTAATGAAATGTACCAAGTATAATATATACTTACATCTTGTCTTGTGAAAAACCAACAGGACAGGAAGGAAAAAAACATTATTTGTTTTTTGTGTATTAGATGGTATATGTATAAAATATTCTTTCAATACACTTCACTCCTTGCAAATAAGTATTTGAGCCTCAAACCTCTTTCTTTTCCTCGTCCACTTATTTGTTTAAAAACTTTTTAGAGGTGGCTCACCTTAAAAATTATCATACATAGATTCATATAGGGAGAAGAAGGAAAACACATTCTACTCAATTTCTAAACCACTATAATGTAATGTAAATAACTTTTATTCTTCACGTATTACTGAGTCCAATATTAATATAGGCTTCTATCAGAAAAAAAATATTGTAACACAAATGTTCATACACATACCAGTTTCTTAAAGAAACCCTTCTATACTACTACTGCTAAAAATAGTTTCTATTGTTTCAATAAAGCAAAAACATGTAAAATACTATACACAGCTCTTTAAGGAGCAGTTTTCCTATAAAATGTATTTATCATTTGCTGGATCATACATTGGGTAAAACAGAAAACACAATTCCTCCAACATGTAGAGCAGTGTTTCTCAGCCAGGGTTCCATGGAACCCTAGGACTCCTCTAAAGGTTGCAAGGTGTTCCTTGAGCAGTAGCGTCCTTCCAATTGGCCAGCAATGTAGAAGGGCATTCTCCCTACTGACCACCACACTAATGTACTACGAGTTGTGGATATAGTAAATATAGCAGGGATCACTAAAGACCTGAACGTTATTTAAAGGAGTTCATATATGTTAAAAAGGTCAAGAAACACTGATGTAGAGCATGTAGTGCAGTTTCAGCAAATTTTACATGCTCAGGAAAATATGTAGATAATTCTTACTAACAAATCAGTCTAGGTGACGAATGACTATAAAGGAACATCCAAATATTTTAAGCTGTGAAAAGAGTAACAGGGGAGACAATGGTGATATGGAGGTCAGCAGAAAAAAAATAATAGGGAGATGTGGGAGACTAAGGAATTCAGCATTCCAGAAAGTGTTGGTCTCCCAGCAGACTTTGAGGGATGCATTCTCATGAATTGTGATGTTCAGTGGAGTGGGAAGTGGGAGAAGTGAATGTTAATGCACAAAAAGCAACTAAATGTTTCAAATACTAGTAAAATATTTTAACTAACCCTATGGGCATACTGTATGCCTAAAGTTAAAGTTCTAGAAAAAGTGTGAATGAATAAAAACCTGTTATATTTTTACTACTATCAGGGGATACAGTTGATAGATGTCCCATTATTTTCTATCTTGATAACAATAGTTTTACAATAGTTGTGCTGTATGTTAACATCTATTTCCCCCTTACTAAAAGGGGTTCCAAACTTCAATAAGCTCCCTGTATGCAGAAAACCACAACACAGGGGTCATGTTGTAGTGATAAGGCCTTCTCCCCTTACAATGACCCTTGCTATCGTTGGGGGCAATTGTGGTCTAGTTTTTGTCAATATTGCACAATATTACTATAGTCAGAGTCAGATGCTGTGACTTTTTTTTAAACATTTTTTTTATTTAGGGTTTTACAACAAAAGGGAAAGGGGGGGGGGGGGGTTTAGAAGGAAATTGGATTTAGAGGTAGAGGTGGGGGGGATACATTACAGCAAAGGATTTAAACAATTGAAAATACAACAGTACAAGATACAAAATATAAAATTGTATAAAATAGTGCAACAATTCCAAAAACAAAAACGGAAAACAAAATTAAGTAAGAAAAATTAATATTCCACTTATATAACTGTGATCAGGTTGTTCTTAATACCTGTATCTCGTCATGAGGTATCTGGAAAACAAGTAACAATGAAAGGGAGAGCAAAGTCAGAGAATAACAACCAAAAAATTATCATAGTCCCAGGGACCATTGAATCAAGGTATGTCTGGTTAACTTGGAAATCTTGGAGAAGTGTCAATGTGGCCCTTAAAAGCGTAACTCCCACCCTGTGATAGTACCAAGAGGTCAGAGAGGGGGGTTAAGATGGGGACGGGGGAGGAGTGTGCAAGAAGTAGTGTTGCTATTGGTCAAGATGATGATGGTGATAGGCCCAGGTAGCTAGAGTATTCTGCCAACAGAAGAAATTGAGATCAGAAAAACCACGTATTGAAAAATCTTCTACCGGTTCCTCGTAGCGAGGAAGTCAAGTCTTCCATGTGATGGATCTCGTTGATCCTTCGCAGCCATAACTGAATGGGAGGTGGATCTGCCTTCTTCCAGTAAGCCACGAAACATGAATTTGCAGCCACAACCAAGTGTCTGAGCACCAAGTTCCTGTACATTTTTTCTGAAAAAGGATTGTGTTGTAGAAGAAATAAGGCTGGTTCCTCCGGGATCTGGCAATCTGTCATGTGTTGGGAAACATCCCTAACCGAGGACCAGAAAGATTGGATAGCAGGGCAGTCCCAAAATATATGTAGGAAGGATCCAAGTGCCGATTGGCATCGCCAGCATTGAACTGATACTTCCGGTATGTGTTTATGTGGTTTTTCTGGGGTAAGGTACCACCAGGATGGGATTTTGAAGTTGGATTCCTGAAACCTATTGCTAATGAATGCCTAATGGCTTCATTTCAGGATCGTACGTTTCTGGTCCTCGGTCACTCCAAAAAATAGGAAGGAAAAGATTGTGGGTGGGAGTCTTGTAGAAGGGTATAAAGTGTGGAAAGGGCATGTTGCCCACACACAGCTGCTCAAACAGTGTAAAAGATCTGGCAAACAATTCCAGAGGCACTAAAGATAGTAGGAGAGCTGCGCCAGTAATCTGATTCAAAATCTAGAGACGCCAAAGTCAGCTCAGCTCTCCCAACCCACCTCCGTGAAGTAAGGAAATGAGTTGCTCTGAAAATCCCCTTTTCGTAAAGGTTAGCAAAAATGTGGTCCTCCAGGCCCGGTGGAAAGGCTGGGTTCCCAAGAATGGAAAATAATGGAGATGGAAAGGGCGAAAGGCCCAGTTTGTGGAGGTAGTGAGCACATAGTTCCCAAGTGTACCCTATCGTGGGGTGTGCTTTAAGAGTGGGAGCAGCGGAGACTTGGAGCCATGGTAAGGAATATAAAGGGAAGGGGGAGGAGCATTGTTCTAACATTACCCATTGCTTGGATCTACCATTACGGCACCAATCTACAACTCTAGCTAGGTGAGCTGCTAAATAATAATAAAAAAAGTTAGGGACTCCCAGCCCTCTGGCAAGCTTCGGTCGCACAAGGGGCCTTATTGTGCCAGATAAAGCTAAAGATTTTAGCACAGAGGATTTTGAAAAACGACCTAGTTACATTGATGGAGAGAGTTTGAAATACATATAGGAACCTGGGCAGGATGCTCATTTTAATTATATTGATACGTCCCATCCAGGAGAAGGCCTTCTGGTCCCATTTGTGGAGGTCTGTTTGGAGGGAACTAAGGAGGGGTAGATAAATATTGGAGAATAGATTAGACAGGTTCTGGGTTATTTTTATTCCTAAATATTGAAGTGAATGGGGCTCCTAACTAAAGGCAAACGAGCGCACTAGGTGATCACATTGTGGACCAGGTAGCGAAATGTTGAGGGCAGCTGACTTAGAAAGAATAATCTTAAAGTTGGAGAGGGAGTCGTATTCTTCTAAGGCACATGCCACAATTTTTTGGCACTTAGAACCGACCGTTAGCCTCTATGTTCTGCGGGGACCTAATTGTGCGGAGTAGGGGTTCAAGGGGTGGAATGAAAATCAGCGGCGACAGTGGGCAACCCTGGCATGTCCTATTCTGAAAAGGAGTAGAGTGTACCCCGTTTACCTGTACCGTGGCAGTAGGGCGTGAATATATGGCTCGAATCCATGACATCATGTTGGGTCCCATACCAGTGTGTAAAACTGTTTGGTCCAAAAACTGCCAACCGACGCGGTCGAAGGCCTTCTCCGCGTTGGTGGACAGTAACATGAGTATTTGTAACGGCGAGCATTTGCCAACATTCAGCTGCTTTTGTTGCCAAATTCATAAAGATATTGTGACTTTTAAAGGATTGTAAGGAGCTGAGGAACTTTGCTGAGTCTTGAAGTTAATTTTTTTTGTGCTTTTGTTAGGTTTTGTAGATGATTGAATTATGTTGAAACTAGTTGTTATCTTCTTATCAGTAAACTAATGTCTGCTCCCCCCGTTTTTGTCTTGAAACGCTGCCCTTCCTCTCTTCGGCCATTTATCTGTTCTCCTGACAAGAATATCCTGTTCCAAGAGAACCACAAGGACATTTTTCATGTCTGCTAGTTGTCTGTAGTCATGGGATCATGCACTGATCATGTCTTTGAACTGGTATACATGCTGTGTGCACACAATAAAGTTTTGAGAGTGATCTAACTACATGCTTGAGTTGCCTGTGTTATGTGCTCTCCCAGCGTCGCTGTAAACAGAAGCCATCAGAGAGAGGGACAGCTAATCAGGGATCAGTAGGAGACTGCCTTAACAATTTGGCATCAGAAGTGGGATATCTTCCTATCCTAAAAGAACCAGGATCAGGTAAGTGGACATTTTCTTTTCTACCTCTGCCCTCCCGTGTCCTCGTAGATATCTTACGAACCTAAGCACTGTGTAGACTCCCTCACAGAAGGACTGGGTCCTTAGTTAGCAAAAGATTTGGGAAATTTTTTTTTTGAATTTGTGCACACTGATGGCCTTTGTTTTATTGTATGAGGGGAAAGAATTTTGGTGTCAATAATTTAGAAGTGTAAGAAATATTGTATATAAGATAAGTTTGTGTACTAATCTGGTTACCAAGGTGAGGTTGGGTCAATCCTTACTGCTGTGGTTGCTTCGGGCAAGCAGTAACGTGACCTAAGCTGCGTTTTGGTAAGCGGTCTTGGGAACAGGATGTCAGTGAGCACTGCAGGTACCAACTGAACTAACAATAACTGTGTACAACTTTCTGATATTTATACTGTAATTTATACTGCAACTGTGGGGAATACCCAAGGTAAGGTGAATTTCACAAAGGAGGAACAGCTCGCAGATACACATAAAAAACATGTAAAGAAACGCATTAAAATCAGACAGAAACGAAAACTCACAGCCATGTCACCCAGTGATGAGGATATTCCTTATAATTTTCCAGGGGAAACTCCTGTTGATTTTGTTAACCGTAGAGCAGGAGCTTATGGAGTGTAATGTATCATTTTGACTGCGGAGGTTATTTGGCTAATGATTGTCAGTTACCAAAGAAAGAAAGGAGAAGAGCAGCAGTGAGAATGCAGCAGCTACATTTCAGCGTCCAGCAGCCCCTCCATACCAGAAACAAAAAATTTGCTGGATGCTGAGGGAAATGAATTTCTAGTTATAGCAGAAACACAAAGGAGAACACAGGATACCAGCCCTAAAAATACCATCTCCAGACGAGACCACTGTAAAGCACTATCCCCTCATTACTGAGCAACAATATCAAATTATTTGGGATCAAGTGCATCATGAATTTGTTAGGATACATTGAGATTGAAAATCAATGGCTACAGCATTAGCATGCAAACAGAAAGCAGGAGAAACAGTAAGTGATTATGCTCAAAGGTTTTAGGAAAGTGTGGAAGGAAGGGGCAGGTCTAGGATTAGGAGGAGATTTGAATGTTGTTTTTACACAGTCACTGATTAATCCCTGAACACGCTAAAACTGCCAAAATGATTATCGAAAACTGGAGCATATTACCCCCGCAGGATATAATGGGACGATTGTTAACTAAAGATGCGGCAGGATGTTTTGAAATAACTAAACCGTCAAAGCCCCATGTGCAGGGACTCCATTATTCAGGGAAACCCGGAGCATGTTTTGCCTGTGGACAGGAAGGTCATTGGGCCAGGGACTGCCTTACACACCAACAGCACTCAGTACAACAGCACCACATAATGCAGCAATGCAGCCAAATTCAGCTCACAATTACAACCACCCTGCCCCAAAGTACCCCATACAATGGGGAGGCAAACCACATCAAGCATAGGGATGCCCACAGGAAGACTCCACCACCACTATGTTACAGATCTCTAACCAGGCTGATGAAAACCCAATAATCATATTAAAAGTAAGACAATTCCTGATAGACTTCTTAGTAGACACAGGAGCGACTTGTTTTGTCCTCCGATCCTGGTCCATCTACACCTGGTTGGCCCTCTGTGGGAATAAACGGAGTCATCACCCCTACAAGATGCACACCTCATATCCCCATATGTACGGTACATGGAGAATACATTACACATCACTCATTCAAGGTATTAACTAGTTGTCCAGTCAACCTGTTAGAAGGAGACCTGATGGGATATCTGGGAGTGTCACTGGCTGTTGACCCAAAGGGAGGGATTAATGTCAATACAACCTTGCAACTGCCTTTATTGGATTTTTCAGTTCCTGACAGCACATGGTCCAGCAGACCATATGAAGTGGGTTTCCTGGACTGCACCCCATATACAGCACTCACAAAACCACATACACCAATATACCAAAAGCAGTACCCCCTAGCCAAAGACAAGGAAGATTCCTTATCACCCATGATTTAATCTTTCTGCCAGCAAGGCAAACTTAGTAAAGAAGACTTGCTCTCCTTACAATACTTCATTAAATCCTGTCAAATAGCCAAATGGCTCATACTGTTTTACACAGGATCTCAGAGCCATCAATAAGCTGGTTACGCCCCTAACATCAGTCATGTCAGACCTTAGTACCATCCTTACAGGAGTACCGCCCGAGACCCAATTTTACAGTGTTATTGATTTGGCCAATGCATTTTTCTCCATACCATTATCACCTGAGACTCAGCCCCTTATGGCTTTCAATTTCATGGGACAGCAGTACACGTGGTGTCGCTTGCCCCAGGGTTTTGTTGACTCACTCGCAGTTTTCTCAATTGCGCTCCAGCAGGTCCTTGCCAACTGGCAGCCACTTTTACTACAATGTGTTAATTTATTGTTGTGTAGCCCGTCGCAGGAGGCATGTCAGAAGGATACTGTTTCATTGTTGTGTTTTTTTGGGAAAGGAAGGACAGAGGGTGTCGCAGAAAATTTCAGTTTTGTCTGCAACAGGTCACATTCCTGGGAATGCTTTTAACCCCAGGATCCCGGCTGCTAGCCCCCAGCCATGTACATGCCATTACCAGTCTTCCTTGCCCACAGACAAAGAAACAGCTGCTCAGTTTTCTTGGCATGATCAATTTTTGCAGACACTGGATCCCTGACTTCTCGTATTGGGACTCACAGCTCAGTGCTAGTACCACCCCCAGTGCCCCTAATAACATTCAATGGTCTGATGAAATGACTAAAGCATATTTGATGTTAAAAGAATCCCTGACCTTCGCCCCTGCATTGGGAAGACTGAATTTCAATGTATCATTTGTTTTGTATGCTAGAGAAAATTGTAAAACCAATTGCTGTGCTTGCTCAGATGCATGGGGGGAGATTGAGGCCTGGGGCATATATCTCTAAGACACTGTCTGTTACTGTGCAAGGTATGCCAGCCGGTCTGCGTGTGCTGGCAGTGTGCGCAATAGCTGTAGAAAGCGTCTCTTCTAACTTTGGGGTCACGAGACGATACTTTACACATCCTATGCTATACTACACTTGGTTAAGAATTTAACCACTCAACACATAACAGCACAAAGGTTGTCCGGTTATGAAGTTTCCTAACATCCACTGCAGGATTAACTGTAAATGATGCTTCTGCTAACAGCAGTCCTGTCACTGTGCTCAATGCCCTCTTAGGTCTTAAAGGGCCACATCAGTGATTTACAGCTCCCAGACACAGTCCTTTAAGCCCCCCCCCCCCCCCCCCCCCCCCCCCCCCCCCCCCCCCCCCCCCCCCCCCCCCCCCCCCCCCCCACTCTCTGGTAACTCTTCCCAAGCCGCAGAATTGATAGCACTCACTAGAGCCTGTGAAATTATAGAAGGAAAAGCTATAAACATATTCACTGCTATGCTATGCTTTTGGAGTTGTACATGATTTTCGGGCCATTTGGCAGCAAAGAGGTTTTACCACAGCTGATGGAAAATCCATTCAGCACTCTTTTACAAGCCATTCACCTCCCTAATCAAATAGCCATTGTCAAATGTCAAGCACACACTTCTTTCAATTCCTTCAATGCCAGGTGCAACAGACTAGCCAATTTTCATGCCAAAGCCACTGCTCAGTCTACAACACCCACCACTAGCCCTCCCCATACACTTCTGCTTGCCATCCCAGCTTCCACTGAAACCAACACACTTCTAACACAATTACAGTCTTTCGCCACCTCACAGGACATCAGAATGAATATGTAGCTAAGTTCATTGAGAAGCTAAACAGCAACTACTGAGATATCTCTCTCTTTTCCTCTCCCTACAGATCAACGGACGCACCCATTCAAGCCCGGAGGCGTAGTGTTGGTTAAAGCTCTGCACAAGCACAAATCCTTGGATCTGCTCTTTGGACCTCTGGTCACTGTGCAAGCCATTACTCGAACAGCCGTGCTAACCAGTGAAGGACCCTCCTGAATACACGCTTCAAGAGTGAAGAAGACACCTCCGATCCAGCACCAGGATGATGCGTCTTGATCCAAGGGTACCAGCCCAGATGCTTATCTGCAGTTTCGGAGCCCTGATAGTCATATTCTGCCTTGTTTGGGTTACAACAACTTGCCACTATCACCCTCAAGATTTGCCCTTTGTTTGTCCCCAATCAAGCCATAACCTAAAGAATGACTCTACCCTGTCTATGCACTGGCGAGCATTTGAGTATAGTGACTAGTGTTGGTCGAATAGCTTACTATTCGATTCGGCAGCTATTCGTTCGAATAGAGCAAAATTATTCGGGTGGTCGAATGTCAAAGTCGAACACCATTAAAGTCAATGGGAGGAAAAATTTGGGACTGTGTAGAGCTTCTACAGCCTCCAAACAGATGTAAAAAGATAAATTATAAAAATATACATTGTAAAAGGATACATAAAAAGATACATTGTAAAAGGATACATAAAAAGATACATAGCACTATTACATACCCCTGTACCCTGTTTCCCCGATTATAAGGCACTCTCTTATATTTTTTGAAATGCCAAAATATGCCCTGGGTCTTATTTTCAGGGGATGTCTTATTTTTCAATGAAGAAGACTACAGTACACATTTATTGTTGAAAGTCACTCATGATCACTCATGTTCCATTGATTGTCCCCTTCTGATCACTAATGTTCCATTGATTGTCCCCTTCTGATCACTCATGTGCCGTTCATATTCCCCTTCTGATCACTCTATGCCATTGATTGTCCCCTTCTGATCACTCTATGCCATTGATTATCCCCTTCTGATCACTCTATGCAATGATTGTCCCCTTCTGATCACTATGAAATGATTGTCCCCTTCTGATCACTATGAAATGATTGTCCCCTTCTGATCACTCTATTCCATTGACTCCATTGTCCCCTTCTGATCACTTACCCGTAATTAAGTGCAGGGATCTCCGTTAGGGCAGGGATCAGCAGCTTGCTTCCTTGTTCAGAATCGCGGGGGCACGTGTGCAGGCTTTTTACTTTCAGTTTGGCTCAGGAATAGACACGCCCTGCAGCCAGCATCAAAGACACACACGCTGCAGCCAGCATAAAGGACACACACGCAGGATCACATATCTGGAGCTGTCTTATAAACGGGTGAGTGTCTTGTTTTAATTATTTTTTTAAAAATCGGGGGGTGGCTTACTTAATGGGGATGTCCTAAAATCGGGGAAACACATGAATATTAAAGAGCACCTGTCACATCAATATTAGGCTAAAGCTAGGTAAACACTTCCAATAATTATTGTTAGAAAACGAACGATTATGACTGATCAACGATTATGCACAATTATACTTGAACAATCATATTGTGCACAATTCTGTACATGCTGTAACAATATGATCGTTCAAATATAATCCACCAACAGTGTCCACACGCTAGACACAATCGTTTGAACGATGCAGGGAGGGACATGTAAAGGAGAAAGTGTACCGCAGAAACATGCACAATCACTGAACGACTGTAGACACGATAGTGAAAGATCGTCAGCCAATTTAATAAGGTGACTCCCAGATCTCCACCACCGACCCTGGGGAATGAGTACAGGGGTACATAAAACCCCTTACTCATTCCCTGAAAGGGTTAAAATATATGTAAAAAATAGGACTAGGCTTTAATGTTAAATTTGTATATAAATTTGTAAATGTTGTTATTTTATTAATGTGTTTGTGTTTGTGTAATTAAACTTTTTTTTTTACAGGTTATCCCAATGACAGGATGATTTCCAGGGCTGCAATGAACACAGCCCTGGAAATCCTCCTGACAGTGAGGGATTGCAGGGCACTGGGGGTTAAATGAGGAAAAGCCTCTCAATTCACCCCTAGTGCTCTGTGATTGGCTGAGGTTTTACGTTTCTCTGCCATTCAGCACTAGACATGAATGGGAGACTTGTGCCCATTCATCTCTAGTGCTCTGTGATTGGCTGAGAAATAGGAAACCCTGATGACAGCTCAAGCATCATCAGGATTTCCCTTTCCTCAGCCAATCAGGGAGCACAGCAGTCAGCAGAGCTTTAGTATGCTGACAGCTCCACTCTCCTGATTACTCCTACAGCCCTAGAGGAGCTGTCACATGTATTACAGATACAGAACACATGTCACAGCTCTGACATGTGTTCTGTATCAGCATAGCAGAGCTCTGTAGATGAATGAAATATGTTGAAACTAGTTGTACTCTTCTTATCAGTAAACTAATTTCTGCTTCTCCCCTTTTTGCCTTGGATCTCTCCCCTTCCTCCCTTCAGCCATGTATCTGTTCTCCTGACAAGAATATCCTGTTCCAAGAGAACCACAAGGACATTTGTCATGTCTGCTAGTTGTCTGTAGTCATGCGATCATGGACTCACTGATCATGCCTTTGAACTGGAATATAAGCTGTGTGCAATCAATAAAGTTTTGAGAGTGATCTAACTACATGCTTGAGTTGCATGTGTTACGTGCTCTACCAGCATCGCTGTAAACAGAAGCCATCAGAGAGGGGACAGCTTAACAGGCATCAAACACTAGACATTAAATTTAACATTTAAAGAAAACAAATTTCCTATTAATTGTATTATGTGTCAACCTCTGTTCGCTATCTGGGTACTTACATAGCTGCTAACCTGTCTAGACTTTCAGAATTGTATTTTTGCCCCTACCTCAGTTCTACAAATATAGATCTTCAAAGTGGTGACAACCTTGAATATTTTGAGAAAACTTTAATTGAGTTACTGTCACACTACCTGTCATTTGCCCCGCCAAGCTGCCAAGCTTAGCCCCTGCTCTCTGTGTCTGCCTAATATAGTATGCAGCCTCACATGTCTGTGGAAGATCATGCACACACTCCGTAAAGGGGCAAACGCTATTTAAGCCCTAGCAGTAATTGTGGCTTGTGCTGTGACTTTGCACTATTTATCTTGCTATTCAGCATTTGTACTCATTTGCTATTGTGCTCTGACCATTTGGACCTGGACCTGGATTACGCTCGCCTGATGCCTTGCCTTGACTTTTGCCTGGGCCTGGATTATGCTTTGCTTGCCCTGATCATTTGCCTGGAACTGGAATATGCTTGCCTGCTGCCTGCTCTGATCACTCGCTTGGACCTTTGACTAAGCTTGCCTGCCATTAGCTCTGAACCCTTTTCACCACAGACCCCTTTCTCACATGTGGGACACTGTCTGTTTCCACATCAAAGCCTCTCTGTCCTTCCTCCACAGGTATGGTGACCCGGAGGGCTGGGACCTGGTGACACCTTGCAGGAAAAGAGCCCAGTGGTCTCGCAAGGCTATCAGCTCATCAACGCTTGCGGCATTCCCTGGTGAAGACCAGCTGTCATTTAGACTCTGCGCCTTGGGTGATCCCATGAGAGCCTAACAGTTACTGGCACACAATTGTTTGACTATTTTTTTTTCATCTTAGCCTCCTGCCACCCACCTGTTTGTTCACATGTGGGAGTGTGATAGAATTCTCTGATCGATAATAATTTAGGCTATAAGGCACGAATTGAATTACAAACAAATTGTACTATCAATTAGTCAAGAGTGGCAAGGATTTTCATAGCCTTACCAAAGTAGATATCCACACTATACCTGGATTGGCCTTACTCCATGTTTCTGGAACATCTAGTAAGCAATATCGACAATCTATGGTACATTCCCAATTCAATGCTGCAAAAGCATGCATTCCAGCAAGCTGTATATCAAATCTGTACTTTCTCCATAGTTTGATTCAGGTAACAATACCATGGCCATACAAGAGTTGATTTCCTCATGAGTACATGATTCTTTGGGCTCTATACTGATCACTCCATGAATACAAGTTCTAGAGCTCTGGATTACAGCAGTCTGTCAAGGGAGGGCTATTTCCCTCCAGCCATTGTCCTTTTTCCTTCCCCACCATTTTTTTTATATTTTACCCTTTCCTATCCTATTCATCATTTTTCTTTACCAAAATTGCACCCTAGACAGTTTGTTCCTCAGACTGTGAGTTTACTAATTATTTGCTTTATGTCATCTTTTTCCAAATACATTTTTTAAAAGTCACTCCTGAAGACTACACTTGAGTGTCAACAAAATGCGTTACAATACTGCCACCTCCTGTCAAGGATTTTAAATAGACCTACCGTATTTTTCGGACCATAAGACGCACTTTTTTTCCCCCTAAAGTGGGGGGAAAATCAGGGTGCGTCTTATGGTCCGAATGCATATTTTTTTACTTACCTGTATCCGCCTTCATGGGCGGGCACAAGTGCCGCACGCTGGATCTCAGGGGAAATCAAATTAATTTTTTTTTTCTTGTTTTCCCGTGCGGAAAACCTGGTGCGTCTTATAGTCCGGAGCGTCTAATGGTCCGAAAAATACGGTATTTGGTCTAATGTTAACTGTAAAACCACAAAAACTGCTTGTAAAAAACACTAGCCTAACTAAATACATGTCTTTTTTTAAATTAAACTCTTTATACTCTGGGTCATGAATTAATCTGGGTTTAGGTGTCTTTTGTATTTGGGGGGAATACAGGATTTCTTTCCAAATGAACCAAACTCTCTTGACTTAGGTATTGGTATTCCTGATTCTTACAGGTTTTCTCCAACACAGGGAAAACTCTGAAAGTGCATAAATGCCTGTAAATTTGTGTGTGTACATGTTAATGATTGCCAGGAATTGTCTCAGATTTTTGTCCAGAAAATGTTTAACTTTGTACCCACATCCTTGTGATTCCAGTACTGAATGGGTACTGAGCGGTACATTCAATGTACTTTTTCAAGAGTCCTGTACCATCTTGCACTGATTCTATATCACGTTTTCTGTTACCTATTGTTTATGGATGACATATGTAGAAAGACAAAACTAAGTTGGATTTTTTTTTTTAACATTTTTTTCTAAAAGTTTTGACTTAAACAATGCTTTTTGCCTTGTTGTTTTTTTACTAAATCCAGTTCTACAACCTTAACCCAGCCTCAGTTTTTACTCCTGATGCTATTTTGAATAATATATATAATACTAGTAATATAATATAATATGAATACTAGTTTATAACAATAATAGTGATTAAAATTATACAATTTTTTTGGTCTTAGTTCAAGCAATAATTATGTGCCAAAAGCAACTATGGTGTAATATGTCAAGAACAAAAGTGTTGGCAAGGGGCAAGGGTATACCATGTACCAAACTACTGGAACCAAAAATCCTGAACACAACCAATCCAAACATTTATAAATGGGACAGTTGGCCCCAAGATAAATGTAATGGTAAAAAAAGAGGAACAGTAAAAATACTAAGTTAAAAGCAGGATTTGACTGACCCAAAATAAAATGAGCGTGGAGGTTGCAAACTCAACTCTCATAGTTGCTGTAAAATGCAATTTGTCTCTTTCCAGTGACAGATATCTTTAGGATATACCCTACAGGATCTTTAGGATATACCCTAAAGATGCCCAGCAGTTTAACAAAAAAGTCATGTTCCCATATAAATGCAGCTCTGAACAGGTTTACAGCAGGTGATGATAGCACAACCAACATGTGTAGATTTAAGTTTGCACATATATCGTAGTAATATATCATAAGTACATGTACAACATTTCAAACAGCTGTAAATTTTCAATACATTACTTACCTCTGCTTTAATTTTATTATCTCCAAAACAAAGATGCTGGAGATAAGCAGCTGCATTTGACTGAACAGAAGGGAACTGGTGCTGCAACATTTGTATTACCTCTGGAAGTTCTGGATCTCGCCAGCCAAACTCCCTGAAAAAAATATAAATGTTTTATGTTAGTGTATATAATTTGTTTATTTGTTTGCAAAAAGGACCACAGATGCTGACAAACCAGTGTATGTATGTTCTATAATAGAAAAAAAGGGTTATTGACATGCTTAAAAATATCTGTTTATAAGGTAACTAAAGTAAAAAAAAATAGCACACCTAACTTTAATCCCGCAGATCCCTTGATGGCACTGGACCTTTCCTCAATCTGGTCCTGTGCTGTCCTGGAATTCTTCTTCATCCCAGCATAACCATCATCAGTCCTTTCCGGTCTTCTGGCTATGTCACCCGATCTCGCACTGCGCAGGTGTGAGATCGGGTTACGTAGCCCACTGTACAGGGGAAGAAAAAAAAGAAAACCGATCTCACTGCCCATGTGTGAGATTGGCATCTCTTTCCCCTTACTGGAAAAAATGCCCTGTCAACACATGCATGAGAAGCCAAAATCCTTTCGGGAAGTGTGACGTAGGTATCCTGGGAGGCTCTGTGCTCCCATTCAGTTTGCCTCGGTGACAACAAAAAAAAGACAATTTTTACTTTACATAGAAAGGTTGTCTGCCCTTTTATGTAAAGTAAAAAAGTAGAGGTTGAGTTCGATTTAAGGTTCTTCAGGTTTTTGAAACAAAATGACACCAGTAATTAATAGATAATTTTCTTAGCAAGGAAAAAAATACAATTTGCAACAAAAAGCTGCTGATGTATGTTTGACATTCCTTTTCTATTACTACTGTAGTTGTCAGTAAACAATGACTTATAGGTGGCTCAGTAGCTGTTATATGCAAATAGGCTTTGTATCTTAAAGTTAAGGTATTTTTTTTCCGAAAAATTTTACATCAGTTTAGGCTCATGCAAAATTTGTATTGTTGTTGATGAGTTCCCATTTGCGAGATTTACCCTCTGTTCCCATCTTTGTGGAACTAGTTACTTAGATAAAAAGTAAATAAAAATCTTGCTATAGGAATCACAGAGCAAGAGAAACCTGACAAAGGTTTTCCCAATCTTTCCCACTCAAAAAGTGTAAGTAAGATAGAAAACCTCAGATTCAGGAAATATTATTTGCAGATGATTTTTCCTGGTTTTCAATGTCAAAAAGCAAAACAGAGAAGTCATGTGTGAAAAACTATGTACACTTCATAATTCAATAGCATATAGTACCACCTAGAGACAAGTTAAAGCGTACCTAAACTCAAAATTTTCACTTTACATAAAGGGGTAGACAACCCTTTTATGTAATGTAAAGGTGTTTGTTTTCTGTTTTTATAATTGCAACACCCTCCACTCATCGCGGGAGGCTCTTGGCTACTCCTTCTGCGCATGCTCGAGCATACCGGGGCAACACGGGGCTCGATGGAAGAAACCTCCAGACGGATTGACTGCTCTGCCGGATTGAAGGTAATTTCATTTTTTTTGTTGGCACTAGTCCACAGCCTGGGTGTTGGGGACCACTGCTCTATATAATAAATCTTATGTGTAGCTTCATTATGAACCTGTGTTATTGCCCAGTAAGGATTATGTTTGATATTTGTTGATATTAGTTTAGTAATTTTGTTTCGATAGACTTTAGTAATGGTTGGGGATTTGACACTTGTTTTTCCTCTATTATGTTTTTTTTGTCTCTCTTGTACATTCTAGTTGGTTTGATATTTGTTATGCCCCTTTATCTTTAAAAACACATGTTATCAAATAAATATAGTGTAGGCTTGAATATAGATAAAAGTCTACTCAATTTGTGTAGAAAACATACTTCCCCAAGGTCATCACCCCCTCTTTTCTCCTCACTGTAGAGTAGAGTGCTATGTGTGGTGGTCTGTTGCTTGTGCTACTGAATCACAGAGACAAGTTAAAATTAGAATGCCTAGGATACTCACTTGATTACAGTGTGTTTAGCAGTAATAACCTGAAGTAATAATTTTCACATCATAAGGAATTTTGGGACCACTCTTCTTTATGACATTGTTTCAGTTCATTGAGGTTTGAGGGCATTTGTTTTTGCACATCACTCCTGCCACATCATTTTATTTTGTTTTTTTGTTTAATAAATGTTTAAAAACATTGAGAATAACAAATATCAGGGACAACAACTATAGTATTTAGGAAATAAAGAAAAAACATAATTGCCTAGAGATGCATGAATACATAAGCACAAGTAGTATCAGTAGTAGTAATGTAGATATGCTTTACAAAGGTCCTCAGTTAAGGATACATGTAGCTTCCAAAACAAGGCATCAACTTTATCTAAGTTCAGAGAGCCCATGAAACTGTGTGGCTATTAAACAATCAAAGAGGACTAGGATAACCTCGGCCCATACTGCTAGGCAAATCAGAAAAGGGGGCAAAAGACAGGAAGGGAGGATAGAATCCAAAGACCAGAAAGAAGTTAGGCCACAGTGAGGGAACCCAACCACCATGCCTTCACTACATTTTGCTTCGCAGTCTGCCACGGCATTTCTTTTCAAGTTGACGTCTGAACTTTGACTGGGCATTGGCAGCACCTTTATTTTTTTTCTGACAATCTGTCTGAGAACTGATAATTGTATTGTTTCAAGACCCAATTTTAGCCAAGATTTAGCTGTCACACAGATGACCCCACATTTGAGTCTAGAATACTTTGATACACAAAGGAGTTTATAGTCTACTCAAAGAATGCAAAGTGCCTAGGTTCTGTGGCTGCAAGAAAAGCCAAAATTATCACTCCTTCACTACCATGATTGACAGTTGGCATGGGGTGTTTGTACTGATTTTTCCCAATTTAGTCTTACTTGTCCAGATGTTGCAGATGTCTTGTAGTTTGTTCATATGCAACTTTGCAAACTTAGGCAGTGGTGCCATGTTCTTTTTAGAGAGAAGAGGCTATTCTATTTTAAACAAGCCATACTTGTTAAGTCATTTTTTAATTGTACTGTCATTAACATTTACCATGATTCCTGAGGACTCTCTTGGGTCCCTTGCCACTTTCAACTCCAATGGAATTGTACTTAAGTTTTCATACACCGCTCCTGCATTTTAACTTTAAGTGTTTGTTAAATTAAAAATTACACTGTTTAATTTGTTATATGTTGGTAATTATACTAACAACCACAGCTCTTTATTAAGAGTAAGGAACGTATAGGTAGAGGGTGCGGAGTGGGAGTCCCAAATTTTGCAAAATATTACCAAAATTTTCAAATGTTATATGTTGTTGTTGATCTAAGGTTGTATTAAACTAAATTTACTAAAAGACCTGCTAAAGACCAGATAACGTTAAGGGTATTGCACAGTAAGGAAAGCCAAAATGAATGAGACCTGGAGGGAATCCCACTTTAAAATGTTCCACAGAGCATACACAGTATTTTGACCCCAAGAGGGGTTGGGATTGGGGCGAAGCAAAAATGCTAAGCACCCTCTGCTAAATTGGTGCACCGTCTCTGGTCCTGCCCTCTCATTTCACATTATTGGCCACAGATTTTGCAGTATATTCACTCATTTTGTACCGACTAATTCTTCCCTGTGTCTGTTTGGGTGTTGTTTCGGAGGTCGTACATGAAAGGGGAACAAGAGCGTGGATATCGGTGTGTTTGTTGGCAGCAAGATGTGTACTTCTTTCGGTATGGGTCGATTCTCTTCCCCCCAAAATTGCAGAAATCCTGCAAAAAATCGCAGAAACTAATAATAAACACATAACACATTCTCTGTCTCAACACAAAATCAGATTTTGGCACCTTTTTGCTACTCCACATGGTATATACTTAAATTTTCTTAACAGTCCTCTGAGACGCCAAAACTGACTTTGCACGATGTTGTCCACTAATTTCTGGTACGGTTGGGTTCTTGATTTGTTCTTCTCAATTATATCATTACTGTATAGGGTTTTTCCTTTTTCTTTTATTCTGTAATTTAATCAGACTAATTTTGCCATTTATCTTCTGTTCCCCTCTCCGTACTCCCCCTCCTCCCAAGAATAGTGTGTTTTATTGCTTTATTAAAATTCAAAATTCAAAAAAAGGTAAAAAAAAAAAAACAATGTCAGGGGAGTAGTTTGGCACATACATTAAAGGTACTCCAAGGCATAGAGGCATATGCTACCTACTGTGCTACGATGTGGATAGTTGGATGCCATTCACCTGCAGCCCTTTGAAACTGCATTTCCACTCCTAACCACACCTAATTCAAACGATTCAAAACGGCTTACCTATGAAAAAAAACAATATGCTCTCTTATATTAGCCAGTTCCACAATATGCAGACCAATAGACTATAGTGGCTGATAGAAAAAGAGGCCTATATGCAGCTGTCTCAATCCTGAAAAGAATATCAGATCACCACAAAGCTCTCTGTAGTAAAAAGAGGTAGGAATTCAATGAGACAGGGAGCTTCATAGAGCACACCAGGCAATCATGAGGCACAACTAAGACCTTGATTTCATGCCTGGTACATAGAAAATGTCGATAATTGGGGCTGCAGAAGAATCCACCTGCAAGGTCTTTAAGAGTCAGTAAAACCTGCCCAAATCATTTTAGCTCTGCAGTCCATATTCAACAGCTTAGTTAAAAGCATTCACCTGAGTCACCTAAAGAAATTCAGAGGGCACACAGAGCTCTGAAACTTTGCAGATTAAATTTTGGCTCCAGGATGTTACCTGCAGCTTTGCCAGTTTGTAGCTCAAATAAGAAATCCAGAACTTCAGAAAGCAGTATCACACAAGCTTATCACATTCAATAAAACAGAAGAAAAAAATATTTATTTCTAACAAGCATTACCTTGACACATCATAGAGTTTTGTGCCTACTCTTGGACCTGTTAAAGAAAGACAACTGCTACTAATGGAAGTTTCCATTCTGTCTTTCAGTAACAGAAGCTGAATGGACTGTTTTTACCTATAACAGGTCTGAGGAAACACACTGTAATACTGAGTATCTTTAGGCATTCTAATATTAACTTGTCTCTGTGGTTCAGTAGCACGAGCAACAGACCACCACACGTAGCACTCTACTGTACAGTGAAGAGAAAGGAGGGGGTGATGACCTTGGGGATGTCGGTTTTCTACACAAATTGAGTACACTAAGGGTTTTATTTATATTTTTTAAATTTATAAGATAAATATATATTATATAAGATAAAGGGGCATAACAAATATCAAACCAATTAAAAATTACAGGAGAGATAAAATACCATGATAGAGGAAAATCCTAAAACATTACAAAAGTCTGCAGAAACAAAATTACTAATATAAACAAATTTCAAACATAATCTTTACTGGGCAATAACAACCATACAGGCCCCCTACAGCTACACATTAAGATTTAATATATAGAGCAGTGGTCCCCAACACCCAGGCCTTGTACCAGTCCCGGTGTTCTAACAAATAAATCTAGATATAGATATTTATATAGATCTACCAGCATGTAAATGGGTGTGTAAAATTCCAAGGGGCATCATGTTCTATGTTCATTGTTGACCTGTACCCCCCCATTCCTGAGAAATTGCGGTTCAGGTGTTAGAAGCCTCCAGCAATGTGTAACAGGGTAGATTTTTTTGATGGACAGAGTTTTTTATTTTCTGAGGATGGCCTAACAAATAGAATTATAGGGGGTGTGACAGGTGTCCCCCACTTGAACCTCTAATTTTGTTCACCTGCACCCCTCCCCTCTGTTCCTGAGAATTTGGGGTTCAGGTGTTAGAAGCCTCCAGCAATGTGTAACAGGGTAGATTTTTTTGATGGGCAGAGTTTTTTGTTCTGACGATGGCCTAACAATGACATTTTAGGGGGTGTTAGCCACAGGTGTGCACCACTTGTACCTCTAATTGTATTCACCTGTCTCCCTTTCCGTTCCAAAGAAGTTGGGGTTCAAGAGCTAGAAGCCTCCAGCAATGTGTAACATGGTAGATTTTTTGGATGGGCAGAGTTCTTTATGTTCTGACAGTGCCTTAGCTATGAAATTTTAGGGGGTGTTAGCCACAGGTGTCCCCCACTTGTACCTCTAATTTTGATTACCTGTACATCTCTGTTCCTGAGAAATTGGGGTTTAGGCATTAGAAGCCTCCAGCAATGTGTACCAGGGTAAATTGATTAGCAGATTTTTTTATATGTTGACGATGGCCTAACGAGGACATTTTAGGGGGTTTTGGCCACAGGGGTCCCCCACTTGCACCTCTAATATTGTTTCTTGATCTAACAAAGCCCTAGCAATAAAATTTTAGGGGTTGCTAGCCACATGTATGCCCCACTTTCACCTTTAATTTTGTTCACCTGTACCCCCCAGCTTTCAGCAATGTGTAACAGGGTAGATTTTTTTGATGGGAACGTTTTCTATGTTCTGATGATGGCCTAACAATGATATTTTAAGGGGTGTTAGTCACAGGTGTCCCCTACTTGTACCTTTAATTTTGTTTACCTGTACCCCCCCCCCCTCCCGTCTCTGAGAAATTGGGGTTTAAGTGTTAGAAGCCTTCAGCAATGTGTAACGGGGTAGATTTTTTTGTGGGCGGAGTTCTTTATGTTTGGACGATGGCCTAGCAATGAAAATTTAGGGGATGCTAGCCAAAGGTGTCCCCCACTTGTACCTCTTATTTTGTTTACCTGTACTCCCCGTTTCTGAGAAATATGGGTTCAGGTGCTAGAAGCCTTTAGCAATGTGTAACATGGTAGATTGATTGATGGGCAGAGTTCTTAATGTTCTGACGATGCCTTAGCAATGAAATTTTAGGAGTATAAGTCACAGGTGTCCCCAAATTGTACCTCTAATTTTGTTCACGTGTACCCCCCTGTTCCTAAATAATTGGGCTTCAGACGTTAGAAGCCTCTAGCAATATGTGACAGGGTACATTGTTTGATGGGCAGAGTTTTTTATGTTCTGACGATGCCTTAACAATGAAATTTTAAGGGGTATTAGCCACAGGTGTCCCCACTTGCACCTCTAATTTTGTTCACCTGTATCCCCAGGTGTTAGAAGCCTCCATCAGGGCAGAATTTTTTATGTTCTGACGATGGCCTAAGAATTACATTTTAGAGGGTGTAAGCTACAGGTGTTCTCCACTTGTACCACTTTGTTCACCTGTACCCCCCTGTTCTAGAGTAATTGAGGTTCAGGTGCTGGAAGATTCCAGTAATGTGTAATAGGGTAGATTTTTTGGATGGGGAGAGTTTTTTATGTTTTGGGGATGCCATAACGATAACATTTTAGAGGGTGTTAGTCACAGGTGTCCCCCACTTGCACATAAATTTTTGGTTTTGTACATCTTCCCGTTCCAGAGAAATTGGGGTTCAAAGTAGGGAAGGAGACAGGGTAGTGTAGTATGACATTTCTAGTTTTATGACAGGTAGGTATAAATTTAGGGATCACACCTCCTTGCTGTGTAAATGGCCTTGATGAAATTTGGGGTACAGCTAGCTATGAGTATCCCCTGTGTACCCTGGAAATTCAAGTCGGTACAACATACTGTTTAAGAGATATGGAGGTTTGTACTCAAACAGATGTAACGCTGCAGAACATGACATGCAGCATGCATACACAAACACAGCTGTCAAACTGTCCCGATGATGACATCATTGTACACACCCAGTTGTACACGCCCCTTGGAATTTTACACGCCCATTTGCACACACCCCCTGGTAGATTTATTTCACTGGTAGATTTATTTGTTAGAACACTGGTCAGTGGCTGGTAAGTTGGGGGCCGCAAATGACAGGAGGCAGAAAATCCTACCTTCAGAATAAGGACTACTAGCTGACTGAGTGTGTACAATCAGCTGTGTCTGCTCTGTCTATGCACACATCTCCTATCTTTTTCTATGAGATTGTACTTCAGTGTGAGCTCCCCGAGAGTGGGCGTGTTCTATAGACCTCAGCAATCAGCTGTAGCTGCTCCCTGCCCACCTTGTGCTGTGAAATAATTCTACCCTTAGAACAGCAGCAGCATGAGAGCTGTGCCTGTGTCCATCATGCTGTCATTACCCCCATGTATAAACCTTCATATCTCCTACACAGATTATCATAGAAACATGAAATTTCCGAGGTAGACAGGGGACTGTGAGAGTTAATATTAAAATGAACATAACTAGTTGCCAGGAATAGGGTCTCAAACATAAAATGCTAATAAGACTCAGGGATCTTTTCTCATTAAAGTGGACCTAAAGTAAAAATAAAAAAAAATTACACCTTAACTATATATATATATAAATATAAATATACACACAATGAAGTGTTGATCTTACTGCGCTTGGGTGAGATTGCCATTTCTCTTTTTTTAATGACAGAAAAGTCTTGCATGTATCCCAAGTGGCTCTGTGCTCCCATTCAGTCTTTACTGCTGCAGTGGTAATGACAGAAACCGCTGGGGGTTCTACTACCATGGCAATGAGCATTAGGGTACTGCCAATTGTCTCTGCGGTGAGGTTTTGTTACTTTTTCCTCATGAAATGAAACCCTGGCTCGGGGAAGACACCAGTTCCGCTCATTGCCACCTGGAGTCAAATCTGAAGAAGTTGCGCTGCGAGGGACTGAGAGGCTGGTGGGATGCCTGTTACAAATAGCTGGACACTTACTGTTAGGAGACGCTCTTCGTGCCGACTATCCCAGGCAGTATCCCACCACAGTGGAGCACGCTCAGCCTATTGCCTCCAGCGGTGGCACCCGCAGCAGCAGAGGAGTTCTAGCACTTAGTGCTCTGCGGGTGCAGCATCCTGGTCTACCTTTAGCTGTGTTTTTCCTCTCAGCATTCTCTGCACTGAGACTGCACAGCTAAGTAGGATTTTGAGCTGTGCTGCAGCTCACTAGCAGAATGAATCCTGAGCAATCCCATGCTGCCATTGACTGCTGGGACTATAGCCTCTCTACTCTCAGCCCCCAGTGCCTGTTGTAGCATTTAGTTGGGCTAATCAGTGCTGGGGACATTCTTATGTGATTTTCTGTTGCTGACCATTGCCTGTTTCCTGACATATCATTTGTGCTCAGTCTGGACCGACCTCTGCCTGTGATCCTGACCCTGCTTGTGCCTACTCCCTCTGTACTTCATCTGGTGGACTGATCACCCGTGTATGACTTTGGCTTTGAACTCTGGATTGCCTGGTAGTTCTTGTACTCCTTATCTGTGGGCTCCTGGTCTGCTGCCAGCCCATCCTTTGCACACTGTGCTGGGGGCAACTGTGTGCTGGGAGGGGCAACCAGTCTCCTGAGGCTGAGTGGGGGCTTACTAAAGGTAATGACTACAGCGTTAAATTGGGGGACTGACGTCTGGTGAATACTGGTGCTGACCAGGGCCTAACACTTATCTTCTCTGAAGCCCAATTTCTCTTTAACAATAGAGAAAAGGGAAATGTAAGATAAGTGGTGGACTCTTGTGGCTACCCCCCACCCCACCAAAACTTCATCACTCCTATCATGCTATGGTGCCCTGTCACATATAAATGTCCCTTTATGTTCTTTGAACCTCAATTTCTCCTCAATGGAGAGCTGTAGGTATATTAAAATGTAGGTGCAAGTGGGGGACTCAACCCTTAAACTTGTGGCTAACCAACCTTTAAAATGGTATTGCTGCTACGCTATCACATCACAGCGAGAGTGCTGGCCGCCCTCCTTACACTGCTCTAAAGCTAGTGACAGCAGAAGCGCAACCAGCGGATAAGAGGTGGCAGGAAGGCGGGCAGTGGGAGCACAGGTGGCCCTCCTTACACTGCTCTGCAGCTAATCAGTGTGACAGCAGGAGCATGGGGGGGAGTGGACGGGGCTCTCCTTACACTGCTTACACAGGAGCTGCTAAAAATGGCAGAGCAATGTATGTAAGGCTTACTCATCTCTGCCATTCCCAGTAGCTCTGCCACCTGACAGCACACCAGCTCTCTTACACTACTCTGCTATTCTCAACTAGTGTGCTGACAGGAGGCAGAGCTGCTGAAAATAGCACAGTAGTGTAAGTAGTACATATACTGGGGCGTGGCAAAATTTTATTCTGTGTTACTAGGACCTGCTGTCAGAAAGGTTGGGGACCCCTGATATAGAGAATCATAAATCCTGTATTGCAAAGGGGGACACAACATAACAAAGGATTTAGGCCCTGGAGAAATAGAAGGACCCTAAGGGCAGGGTACATGGGACTGCTTTATCCCACCACCTGCACTGATATGCAGATTGGATTAGACTGTATCCTATACATCTTATCTTTAAGAGGAGGAGGTGGAACCTTCTAGGAAGTGAGTGCAGAAGTGAGAGACAGCCAGTCACTCAGAGGAAATGAGTCAAAGGCTAAAAATTCAAAGGCATGCCAAGTCTGACTAGAAGTGCAATGAGTAAGTGGTCCCTGATTTGTGCATCAGATAAAAGCAGAATCCCCAGTAATAAATAGCCCCAGCTTCTCTTATTCTGTCCAGTAGTGGTTTCATTGTAGAAGAGCAATTCAAGCATATGTTAGGTGGAAGAGTGACTTCTACCGCCCTTTTCACTATTACTATAATAGCAAACTCTGCAAAAAACATCATGAGGCCTTTCTGGGTTCACAGAATGTGGACCCAGTGTTTAAAGAACTCCTTTTATTTCTAGCCAGAGATATCCCCAGAAATTGGTTGGAAATGTGTACAAGGATCGCATAAAATTTGGCATATACAAAAGCTATTTCCATGTGACCTACTTAATTGATTGACATAATTGATTAAAAAATGGTGAAACCCCAACTGTTAATCTCTGTCCCTCTCCAGCAGAGACACACTAGGTGCCATCCTAGATGTTTCTACCTCCAGCCCCTCTGCTTTTTCTGAAACTTTGCTTTTAATATAATTCACCATGCCTATACCTGCCTGTTGATTGGCTTCCAATTTCTCTATGTCAGCTCTGGTAGACAAATCCAGAGCAAGGAGTAGGGGCAAAACGTGTGTAACCCAAATGTTTTCATGTGGCCTAAAGGGAGTACAGCAGCCTAGGAACACTTATTCAGACAGATATACCCCCCCCCCCCCCACAGACAGATGCCACTCCTCTTTATTATGCGACCCTGAAAAATCATACAACAACTGTTTTCTGAGAGATAATCTATATCAAATAGCTGAATTTTTATAGCCAAAATGTAAGCTGTAGTACATATTGCACATGACAAAATATCATATAGCATTTCTATCTATACCACTCGGCAGCATTCTCAGAATACTTACAGCTTTACCCAGTCAATGTCTATGTTGGCAGGAATTTACTGCTTTGCATAGTTAGTTCACACTTACATAAACCTCTGATTGTTACAAACTAAGAGGCCATTTTTTGTTGTACTAATACTGTACACATGTTCATTTCAATAAAACCTCTTTATGATGGAAAAAAATCACAACAATCAGGAGCTGCAGAAATATAGGAAGCCAAAGGGCATTTGGCATTTTGTACTTTCAAGAAAAAACTGAGCTTGGCATCACTGTTTGCTTACTGCCTTAGCTTTCTTACAGGTGAGTGAGGCCACCTATCCTAATAATTACCCAGTAAGGAGGTATTCAGTTAAAAAAAACTGGCAAAGCAAGGACTGGCTGCTACAGAAGAAGGCTAGATATTCATATACTTTATTAGTCTGTATCTCTATATCTGCTGACTAATTTTAGAGTGGAGTTTGCGATTTGTGCTTCAATTTTTTTATATTATTGAAGAATATTTTATTCCTCAATATAAAATAATTTTACAAATATATAAAGATATAGTGGCAGAGGAAGGAAAATTAATAAAAAGTTACAGGCGAGAACAAGCCAGATGGGAAAGTGCATAGAAAAAATAATATATGTAACCCCAAAATGGGTCCACATTCAGTATGAATAGTAAGCAGGTAATGGAGGCACAATGAGAGAATGAGCAGGGTTTTACTGGCAACCCTTTTTAAAGACACTTATTATTTATTCACAGTGATTGGATCCTTTTTCCAACATAGGTCAACTATACTGCTGTATGATTCAAAATTAAACACACTGTACAAATAATTGTGTTTAAAAACAACAAATCAGGATGTCAAAAGGTGTTTTAACGAACAGAATCTCAAGTTCCAGATGCGTTTCGCCCCTTGGCTTCCTCAGGGGACATTGAGATGAAAAGTGTATATTTTAAGTGAAGCTGTACAGGATATTAGGGGACAGCTGGATCAGAGCATCCCTAAAGGTTCAAATAAATATATTTTCTTTTTTTAAGGACTGGCTGTGGTATATAAGACGACCAATCCTCAGATGGTTTGTTTAGAACAGCTATACAAGTTTAATCAATCAGATGTTATATGATTATAGGGTTCAGGTAGTACTACAGAATGTCATAAGCAAACCAATCTTAAACAGTAAAATCAATTAGGTTAATTGGTATCCATGTAATGAGAAATCAGAGCTTAGGAGGTTTTAAGCTCGTTAGAGTATATTTTTTTGCTGTGATCGAATTAATTATTAATGCTATGCTTGTATTCAATTATAGTGGGTAGATGCACACATGATGTGCTGATGTCCCAGTTTCTTTATCACTGTAAGAAGTGGAATTTCACTGAGTCTTGAAGTTAAATTATTTTTGTGCTTTTGCTATGTTTTGTATTTCAATATTTTTATTGAGATTTTAGAACAAAACAGTATCAATAACGAGACTTAAAAGAACAATGACAAGAGTCAAAGACAAGAACCATAAATAAACAAAGTGTGTTCAGGTGAAACATCTGTAGTATATGGCATTGTAAAAACAATTGCAACAATCAAGACCTGTAAACTTCATCTTCCCAGAGTTAAGCCAGGTCGCAAACATAAATAAATAGAAAAAAAAAATGACGGTTATGATATATGAGGGTGTGTCTTGCACTTTGACCCTAACTCTTAACACATAACGAACATAAAGGAGGACACAAAAGGTAAAAGGGAGAGGGAAACAACAATTAGGATAAATACAACAGGATATTGGGGGGGAAGGGATAGAGGAAGTATTAGCGGAATCCAATTACAACCCATGGTTCGAACTGAATTCCCATATCCAACTAATATGATCCAATATAGGTGAACCATGGTTCCCAGACATCCTCAAATCTGTCCAGGGAATTCTTTAAGGTATGAGTGAGTTTGTCGTTCACCATGATCCAATTCAATTTAGAAGCTATGGGGTCTAAGGGAATAGTGGGGGCCTTCCAGGCTTTAGCCAACGCGATTCTACTGGCCACTAGTAGCAGTCTGATCAATTTTTGAGTGGGTTTCGGCAAAGTTGTATCAATTTTACTAAATAGGGCGGCTTCTACCGTAGCCGTAATTTCCTGCTTCACCACTCTTGAGATTAAATTGAATACTTCAGTCCAGAACCTCCTGGCCAATGGGCAAGTCCACCAAATATGTACCATGGAGCCCCTGTCCCCGCACCCTCGGAAACACATAGGAGACACTGACGGGAATATCCTCGCCAGTTTAGCTGGTGTGAGGTACCATCTAAGGGCTACTTTATAATTAGCCTCCACCACCGCAGAGTTGAGGGATATTTTGGATAGGGCACAGATCATGTCCTGCCACTCCTCCAAATCCCAAATGACACCCAGTTCATTTTCCCATTCCTCATATATCTCAATTTTTTATGCTGATCAATTAATACCGAGTAAATAACAGAGATTTGCCCCTTTGTGTTAGCTATGGAAGAGCAAGTGCTTTCAAAAGGTGAGGAACACATGGGCTTTGGGGGGTCCCTAATTATCCGGGAGATAAAGGAGTACAGTTGTCTATAGTGGAAGTACTCTGTGGCAGGAATTTCAAATGGATAGGATAGGTGTTCCCATGTGACTACTGCTCGTACATCTATCATGTCTTCTGTCATGTCTAAAGCCTTTAGAGATCCACCATTGAAAATCTGCTGGGTGCAATCCCAGGGGAAAGTCCGGATTAGGCCACAATGGGGTCAAAGGTTTATGGAGAGAAGAAAGCTTCGGGTGGTGGCCAAATTTGTCCCAAATCTGCATAGATTGAGATAGGGCCGGGCACTTAACAGGACCTCTAGTGTTTTTTCTCCTCCACATGATGGAATCTATGGCTCCCAAAAAGCCATCCAAGTTCTCAAGCTCAACCCATTGGGGTCTAGCACCTTGTAACGAACTCAGCGATAACTGAGCCACTTGCGCCGCTACATAGTAGTATTTCAAATGCGGGACTCCCAGCCCTCCCATGCTCTTGGGAGCTAACAACGTGTCTTTGTGAAATCGTGAAATCTAGCCTTCTTCCCCCCCCCCCCCAAATGAATTGCATCAATCTCGATTGGAGCAGCGCAATCTCATAGGCACCTGTATCGGAAGTGTACGAAATAGGTAAAGTAATCTAGGCAATAGATTCATTTTAACAGCCGCAATTCTTCCCAGCCACGATGGCGGAGACAGGGACCACCTCCGGATATCCGCATATACTTTCTTAAGCAATGGGCCATAATTACATCTATAAAGACTATTGTAGGTAGAGGTCAGCTGGATGCCCAGGTATTGAATAGAGTCCAATGCCAAATGAAATCAGGCTAGACATCAAAAAAGAAAAAGAAAAAAGTCCAAGATAAAACCGGACAACTTTCAAGAAAGTAATTAACAGGTCATCAATAACTGTATATCAGGAAGTAATACAGGAATGTGTCCAGCTCAAGCAATCAAGGTGTTTTCCGCAGTTGTTTCCCCGCAGCTTTGGTTTTATTCCACAGTGGATACAAAGATGTGGATGCCTCCTTGTCTGAAGTAGGCTGTACCTCTGCTGTCTGGAGTAAATCCAGATCTCTGAGAAGTTGTTCCCCCTCCTCAAAAGATGAAAAGGAAAAAGTTTTCCCCCGTAGTTGAAAAAGCAATTTCAAAGGGAAGGCTCATCTATATTTGATCTTGTGATCAATCAGGACTTGCAATAGAGGCTTGAGGGTTCTCCTGCGTTGAATAGTGAAGGGTGTTATGTCAGAGAAGATTTGTATCTGGTGACCCTCCATCTCGATCAACTCCATGCCTCTAGAGACTTTCAAGAGTGCTTCCTTAGTAGTAAAATAATGGGGTTTAACAATTATGTCCCTGGGTGGGCCATCTTGTTTGGGGGCCACAAGAGCTCTGTGCGCCCTGTCAAGCAGTAAGTGTGATTCTGGTAAATCTGGTAGCAGATTGTGAAGGAAGCGTCTCACCGCCTCTGTAATATCCTTAACCGATTCAGGGAGACCCCTGATCCTAAAGTTATTTCTGCGGGATCTATTTTCCATATCATCCAGTTTAAGCTGCATGGTCTCAATCTGATCATGAATGATCTGTATCTCTTTGGAATTCTGATTAACACAGGTCACCGTCTCATCCACTTTTTTCTCAAACATATCAATTCTAGCACCTAATTATTGTAAATTCTGCCGTACTCCCGAGGTAATTTTTTCGGTAGCTTTCGCTAGCTCGGACTGCAAAAGGCCAGCTAAGTTCAGATAAAGCCAATTCTCTGCTTCTGGAAGCAAAGAGAGGGGAGGACATATAGAAGGATCCTGGTTTAAGACTGAGAATCTGGAACCATGATCAAACTGGTGGAGACTGTGAACAGGACAGGTGAATGTCCTGGAGAGGGGGGTGATTGAGTGATCTGAGGGCTGGGGCTATCCAGCATGTTACTGCTGTCTTCTGGAGCACTCTGGGGCAGGGATCTCTCTCCCCCCTTATCCCCTGAAACCCCGCTCGTACCTGAAAGGGAGCCGCTCGCACCCTTCATCCCTTCTGGGGCCTCACAGCCTCGTGGATCCTGAACAGCCGCCATCTTGGGGGCCGGGCGCGCCTGCTGAGACCGGGAAACACGGTCTTTTACCCTGTTCCCGGCTTTCCGCATCATCGCGGGTTGTAGAGCCGGTTGAGAGGAGGAGGAGGCCGCCTGCAGGGGACGTGGCTGCCGATGCAATCCGCAGCAGGGAGCCTAAACGGGAGCCGGGGAGCGCCGAGCCGATCAACAAGCAGCCAGCTTGGATGGGCGGCGCATGCGCACTCCTGCTATGTTTTGTAGATGATTGAGTTAGGTTGAAACTAGTTGTATCCTTCTTATCAGTAAACTAACGTCTGCTTCCCCCCCTTTTTGCCTTGAAACTCTCCCTTCCTCCCTTTGTCCATTTATCTGTTCCCTTGACATGAATATTCTGTTCTAAGAAAACCACAAGGACATTTGTCATGTCTGCTAGTTGTCTACAGTCACGCGATCATGCACTGATCATGCCTTTAAACTGGTATATAAACTGTGTGCAAGCAATAAAGTTTTGAGAGTGATTTACCTACATGCTAGCCTGGTGTCGTTATCGCTCTTCCAGCGCTGAAGGCAGAAATCACTGAGCAGAGGGTCCAGTAGTGGTCAGGGACTACTTACCACCATAATAAATTGGTGTCAGGAGCAGGACATCTACCTACCTAAAAGACCAGGACAAAGGTAAGTGGAAATTTCTTTTTTTACCTCTACCCTCCCCTTTGTCACTGTTGATATCTCACGAACCTAGAGCTCACTAAGGCAGTGGGGCTCCCCTCGGAAAGGACTGGGTTCCCAAAAAGACTGGAGATACATATATAGCATGTATGTAAAGCTAGTGATTTCTGCCTCTACAATATGGTGTCAATACTTTAGAAGTGTAGGAAATATTGTATATAAGATAGGTTTGTGTACTAATCTGGTTGCAGAGGTGAGGTTGGATCAATCCTCACTGCATTTTGGTAAACGGTCCTGGGAACAGCATGTCAGCGAGCACTGCAGCTATCAACTGAACTAACAAAAATTGTGTACACCCTCTGATATTTATACTGTAATTTAGACTGCATCTATGGGGAATAACCAAGGTAAGGGGAATTCCACAAAGGAGGAACAGCTCCCAGATCCACTTTAAAAACATGTAAAGAAACGCATAAAATCAGACAGAAACTAAAACTCACAGCCATGTCACCCAGTGATGAGGATATTCCTTATAATATTCGAGTGGAAACTCTTGTTGATTTTGTTAACCGCAGGGCAGGAAACTATTACACTGACCCTTTCACATTGCATTTGAAAACTGGCACTGAAAACTTGAAATGCCCTGACCCCTTACCACTGGAAGGATCTTTCTAAAGGATAAGGATTTTCTAAATTCCATATCCAGTTGTATCCTAGGAATGTGTCTCACTAATCCAGACAGATGGGGATATAAATTAGATCCACAAATTCCAGAGTGGGACCAGCGATACATGAAGGCTTGCAGGGAAGTCTGGTATACTTTGAAAATGTATTGGAAAGAGTACCCCGGTAAGGAGAAAACTGTTGCCCATATAACATCCTCAATTCCACCCCCATATACAACCTTAAACCCACAACTAACAGCAAAAACACAAAGCAGAACACAGGAGGGTGAGGATTACAAGCACAATATCTCTCTAATACAGTCTGTGCAGCAACAAAACGCTACACAGGATTCCCCCTCTGCCCTTCCTCTTCTTACCAAAATAAAGACCAAGCAGTCAAAGATACTATTACCACCCCCCACTAGTCCTTCATCACCCAGCAGCAGTTCACATCATCCGCTGTTGTGTACTTAAGCCCAAAAATACAGACATGCCCAGCTGACAATACCCCATCTAAGGTGATTTCAAAAAACTTAAATTCTAAGGAGGCACACTTTATCTGCAGTCTATGCTTTGCTGCAAACTCCACCTCCTATACACAAGCCTACTTTCCTTGACTCATGGGAGGCCGATTTAGGGCTTTCATTCTCTACTGAGCAGAGGAAAAATATCTTCCATTGGATTCATAAAGCCTCCAGTGCTAGTAAATATCAGGAAATTTGTTTCAAGGTGGTCTCGAGATGGTATCGCACCCCTGAGAAACTACATCATATTTTCCCAGAGGTTTCGGATCGTTGTTGG